>NC_137466.1:89493946-89887669 GCF_964235325.1 Thermobia domestica
GAACAATGTTTAGTGAAGCGTACGGCCGAATGTCTTGGTGTTAGTGAGCGAACTGTGAAACGCGTTACAAAAGAGCATCGCGAAAGTGGGGAGGTTTCTTCTCCAAGGAAAAGTTCCGGTAGGCCAGAAAAATATATATTGGAAAAGTTTATGCAAGGGGTAATTAGTGCATAACTTTTATGCGGTTCGAGAATTCCCTACGGTAAGGCGAGTTTTGGAAAAACTGAAAACCGATGTAAATGATTTTTCGGATATGAGCGAGACATCTCTTTGGCGCCATATGAAGAAAATCGGATTTAAATACAGAAAATTTAACAAAAAAAAAAAAAAAAAAAAAAGTTTTAATGGAGAATTCCAGGGTAGCAGGGCAGAGGGATTCCTTCTTGCAAGAAATTAAGTTTTTACGTAATAATGGATGGACAATATATTACACGGACGAGTCATGGTGTGGAGCAAACCATTCGAAAAAGTATGGGTGGCAAGAGCAGATAATGCCGGATACTTCAACTGAAGCATTCGATTATCATAGGGGGACAATGCAACTAGTTAATGGGTGGAAAGGTGGAATTCGGAGCTGGGAAAAGAGTGATTATGTGTCACATTGGAAACGAAGATGGGTTTCTGGAAGATGCAAAGCTATGCTTTATTGGACAGAAAGGGGGTTCAGATTATCATTCAGAAATGAATGCCGAACATTATGAGAAATGGTTTAGAAAAACTGTTAACACCCTTCCGCCAAAATCAGCCATTGTCATTGATCAAGCTCCATATCACACCATGATAAATCCAGAAACGAGAAACCCATCCTTGAGCTGGAAAAAGGCCGATATCATTGAATGGCTTCAAAATAATGATATTCGCGTTCCACCAAATGCTTCATCATTTGATGACCTTACAAAGGCTGGTTTACTTGAATATGCTATTACCGTACTTTAAACGGAGGGAACTACTTCTGGATAGTATATTACGTACTATACCTGACAAGGAAATCAAACTCTTGTGGTTGTCCGTTGCACATTGTGAATTTAACGCAACTGAACTTATTTGGGCATTCGTCAAAAATAAAGTTGCGGCAGAAAATAAAACTTTCAAAGTAGCTGATGTCTTGCAATTGTGCACCGATTCTCTGCAGAGTGTTTCTTCTGCAGTGGAACACGTTTGTAAGCTGGAAAAACTGTATACTGATAGAGCTCACTATCTTGAGGTACAAATGGAGCCATTGTTAATAAGTGTCCAAGACGATAGCAGCAGTAGAAGCAGTTATGAGTCAACAAGTGACGAAAGCGAATGAGGTAAGTAGATAAATATATTTTGGATGTGTTATTTCAACGTTTTATTTCGATGTTAATTGAGATATGTACATCCATTGTTATTATTTTTAAGATACATTCTTATGAATGTAGCCTCCGCACTGCAATTTTGCTTAACGCGACAACACAACACGAGATGATCTATACAGCGTTGCCGCACTTCCAGTTACTGTATGCTGTTTCTTCATATAAGCGCAGGGAATTTAAAGGTTGGGCTGCAACATGGCTCTCCGCTTAACGCACAGAATATGTTCGTATACACATTTTATTTTAAAAAATAAATACTCTACCAATTAAACCCTTTTTCATTAAAAGCTTCAAATATTTGGAACACTGGGGTACCAAATTTTCGAACTGTTTTTGTACGTTTCTCTACCTACCTCGGTAAAGATCAGAGCTTCATATTTATTTTAATTACACAAAAAATATCAAGTGATGAAAACTGAACTTTTCACAACTTACAGCCAATGGATGCATCTACATATTGTACACAGGGAATTATTTCACGTTATCTCATTTCCGAGATATAGTCTTATAAACATTGGTTTACCAAAAAAGTATTATAAAATACGCACTTTTTATTAATTTCTATTTTCTCGCTACACAATACAAAGAAAATTTTTATGTTTTAAGTGTTGAAAAGATAACATTCCAACAATTCCAACGAGGTACGACAATGCAATATGTTTTGAGTGAACGTCAGGGCAGTACCGCGAAGTCAGGGGCCTATCTTTATGAAATGGATAGTAAGTAAAAATTTCCGATTTCGGACATAAAGATTCCGATTTATTGGACACATGTACGATTTTCTTCTCCGGGACTATAAGATTTTCATCGCTTCTTTGGTTGTTTACACCAAAATTGGAGATTATATAAATTTACTGATCAAATCTTTATATACTCCATACACAAGTTTCCACTCACACTAAATAATTGAATTCACTGCTTTTTTTTTACGGCTCGAAATTTCAGTTTCACGGGCGGGAAGTTCATAAAAATAACTTTCACTGATCGCATTAACAATAAAAACAGCCTGGTACGGGACCCCAAGTGCTGTACGACGGTCAGTACGTTGCAGTGGGATAATCAAATTTGCCCTGGTTCAATTTTAGAACGTCAACTGTACATACACTAGTAATGCTATACATTGTTGAAGAGAGCGATCCTTCCTCTTACTAATTTCAGCCTCAAACTGAGAGTAATCTCTAATCGCCGGCGAAACGCATATAATGTTCTATGAAAATCTAAATGTGTATGATAAATATTCACGAAATATATAAAATTGAGGAGAACGCGCTCCCTTATTATTGGCCCATTTCAACTGCAAACAATTGAGAAATTCGAAATTCTAAAAAAAAAAAAAGTATTTGACTAAATTGTATTTTTTACGAAAGTTATTATAGAACTTTTATTTAAATTTTCAGGAGAGGGGAGTGAAATCACGATATTTAATTGATTTCAACCGTAAGAATGGGGATCATGTGAAAACGTAAATGAACATATACATCATATGTTACAATCGAATAATATTTCCGAACGTTATCATAGAACATTCTCTCTCGTTCTCGATTGATTTTAAATGCAATCAGTGGGAATGATTGTTAAGGTTCAAAAAGTATACATCATACTCCATGAAAATATTTTTACGAAAGATATTAAAAATATCTCTGGGGTAATCCATACCATATTAGGGGGTTCGCTCATTGTTGACTGATTTTAATCCAAGCACTGGGGATTACAACCAAATGAGTTGTTATAACCCTTCCTTTACTGATTTTTAGCTCCATCCAGAGTGAATGGTTGAGCGGCCTTAAAGAAACTGTACGACATATAATATCAAAAACAAACATTTTTAATTTAAAAAAAAAAAATACTAGGAACATTTTTTTAAAAATTAGATGAGGGGGTGAATTCTCGGAAGATTTCAACCCTAAGCTGTGGGATATTCCCAATTCCGTACAGAAAATCTGCATTGTCATAATTTATATATATATATATATATATATATATATATATATATATATATATATATATATATATATATATATATATATATATATATATATTAGATAAGTGGCTTGCATGTACATTTGTAAATTTGCAACATGTGACGTTTTTTGCTTGGATTTTAACTCCAAACAATAGCGTTATTTCTGCAAGTGGAAAGAAGAAATATACTGTACCAAGATTCATCAAAACCGGATGTTTTACGAGTTATCATGAAAAAGACGGACCCCACATACAAATGAGTGAAGCAGAATAGCAGAAGTTTCGTTAACGCTCGCTTCAAAAAGACGGGATCTAGATTTTCAAGGTTTGATAACGAAATTCACGCTCATTCCAAGTTTTTTCGCGTTATACGAAATCCACGGCTTATTCATGATTTTACGTTTGGGTGGGTACCCTGATACACTTAACACATTCCGGATGAGCGGCGAGCTCAGACCTACGCCCAGTAAGACGGACAACGGGCACAGTCTTCCCTTTGCTTTCAATTTTTATACAGGGTTCCTACAGGTTCTGATAAAACAATACCCCAGACTTCATGACAATTCCATAACATGAAATTCCTCTAAACTACAGCCGACCCTTCTTCACCAATTTGACAATTTCTCTTCAGCATGCGTTTTTTGCACTGATTTTACTTTTATTTTCGTATATTTTCATACATTTGATTATTTTTTCGTTTTTTTTCTTTTCTTTCAAAAAATGACAATTTTCTACAAATAAGATTACTTACCTCTAAATAAAATACATACAAATATGACAAAAACTTTCAAACAGAAAAAAAAAACAGTTTATTTGAATTAAAACTATTCATCTACTGTATTATAATAAAAAACAAGATTAACGCAAAATTGTGACCAAATACTCACTGACTTTCGCGCCAGGGTTATCGAAATTTCCGACCTGAGTAACATATTTGACATTAACGAATAATAAATTTGTCATGATATAACATCTTCAAATATACTCCTTACTAAGTTTCAATATTAAATGTTTTAACACAATAAAATACAAATATATCAACTTGAGAAAAGAAAGTTTTGATGATGATTCTAAACAATCAGCACATTACTCGGTACCAACATTACTACCTATAAGAAACAAAACGTAAGTAAGCATTGCTAACCGACAGCAGCAAATCCTTACCGATTTCAAATTTGTCCAAACCTCCTGCGTCTACTATGAAATCTTATGCTAATCGTTGTGCAATAATTGAAAGATGAAATGAAATCTTTAAGTGTTACGTCCCACGATTATGCCGGTTAGGGTAGAGGAGACGGTGACGATGAAAGGTGAGTGAAATGGTGGAATGAAGAAAGTGGGAGGAAACGGGAGAACCCCGAGAAAACCCACGTGCACGGTGTTTGTCCACCACAAAGTCCACACGGCGCGAGCTGGGATCCCAAGCACCGGAGGTGAACGCTCTACCACTGAGCCACCGCGCCCCCCGTTGTGCAATAATTGAATCTTTACGGAGGTTTTCCACTAAAATATCTCCGTTGACTAAGAAGCCCCTTACAACAATGAAAGCATTCCCGTGCGAGATGGTCAAGAGTATGGTAACTTATTTTCAAGTCCCGGAACTCTTCATTTTTCTGTAAGCCCATTCGGAAGATATCCATCTAGTTTCCTTTTCGGAATAAGTTTTCATATCAACTTTTGCCCTTTCCTCACTAAGGGGTTTCCTGAACTGCATATCTTCATTCCGTGTCTCAGAAGCAGCAACTGATTGTAAGAAAGCTATTTTCGGTTTCAACAGTTTGTCTTAAAGAGCTACGAAGAGTTTCCTGAAACTGGGTGAATTCTGTCCTTTATGACAAAATGAAATAACTTAACATTTTCAATAGTATCTAAAGCTCTTCTGGCTACTTGAACGTTCTCGAGCCATCTTACACTACAAAACTTCAGTGAGAATAGTGAATAATTAGTGACAGCCATAAATATACCACGACGACTAGGTGAGTCTCTAAACAGATAATACAGATTCCTGAAAATGGCGAGTAGCTTCCAAGAGGTGCTGCTTATTGAATGCTCCGTTAACAACGTGAAGGCTACAACTGCCGATATCAATCATTGTCTGTCCCCATCTGAAGACGGCTTTTTCCTGAGGATGTCAAGAACTTTGAGATTAATATTACACCACTCATTGACAACTGGATTATTTTCTTTTCATCTAAGCCTTCGATAGAATTTCGTAAACTACTTAAAAGATATTAAGCACTCGCTTTATGAAGAAACTGGAATAAATAGAAGCGAGACACTACCTAATCTTTCGAGCTATCTCAAAATCTTACCACCAAGTCTATCTATTGTTTCTGTGAGACTTTATTCATAGTTTCATCAAGCCCGACAACAATAAGATCACTCACATTTATCAATTGCATTAACTGACTTTTAAATAATTTAGGAGGCAAGCCCATAGACAATTGTATATCCTAGTTTCATACTACTTATCTCCAATCTTTGAACATTCTTTTAAATAAATTAGTATTGCTGTCTGCATTTCGTAAAGACGTAACACATAACAATTTGAATACACTAAAGTGTTTCACTCTCATTACTTCATCTTTTTAAGTGCAGAGGGGTCAGGCATTTCAGAAGACATAGATGTCCGTTCTGGCACAGCAGCTGCTGAAGGTAACATGGCAACGGACAAGTAGGGTCCAAATTTGCTGGATACTGGCTCATGGAAAGATTGGCTTTTCTGTGTAACGGATCACAGTTTCTGATAAAAACATAAAAATAGGAAGGGATTTTCTGACATGTGCTTCTTTTGTTTTATGTTTATTCCTTTTAGCATGACTTGACAGAGCTGATCTTCCCTTTGATGCGCAGTATATGTTTATTTTGTTGCACAAGATACAAATTGTATTGCCAGTCGCAGGTCCATTTTTTACCCATGGAATATCAGTCTACGAAGCATCTTTATTTATTTATTTATTTATATTTATTTATTTATTTTATTTTATTTTATTTTATTTTTTTTTTTTACATTTTTGGGAATCATGGCCTCAATTTTTTTTAAAGTATGATTTTTAAAGAAAGCATATTTTAAAAACATGTTATTTCAGTTTTTATTTTAACCAATATTCTGTCATTAAAGGATAGTCTAAAACACAGGATACGAGATGGAGAATTCTTTTTGTTCAGACTGTACTTGGGGACAACCTAGAGACGGTAAAAGCGACCAAAGTGTGAGGTTTATATCTCACCTCACGTAAACACAGCATTACTTTTAAATGAATGTGTTACCTAACGTCTCCGCTACCTATTATCTTACAGTGCAAAGGTCTTCTAATCGTAAAATCTATTGTAAGAAAACAAAATAATTTTTGTATAAACCATTGACATTTTTTTATTATTATTATTTTCTTGTATAATCAGAAAATTCCCGCTTTTCCTAGACCATTTCGAATTCCAGGACGGTAGACACCCTGAATTTACATCAATAAGCCCTTTTCTTCATCCCATTCAGTTCGGTATCAATGGCTAGCTCCTTTCCATCACTTTTCCGTTTCAGGTGAATCCTCTGTTGCTCCAAATCTCAGTTGTGTACCCAACATTCTCTTCTCAGCATTCTTTTAGTTCTGCTCACTTTCTCTCCCTTCTGCGGGTGCAAGTACCCTACTCCAGTTCTATTGTCCCTGGAGCTTTTCACGTAAAACAGTATCTTCTAGTGACTTGTATGTGTTCAATGTCTCTTGCCTCTTTTATTTAATTGGTTATAAATGTGCCTTTCTGCTATAATAATCTTTTCATGCATATTTTCCATTAAGAGTGACTTATTGATGAAAAACTCTCCTTACCGTTGCGTTTCTATGCGAGAAGTACAGCTCAATTTTTACTATATTCCACAAATGCTGGTATTCTTCAGTGCCAGCAAAATAGTTGCTGCAAGCAGCGTAAAGTCCTAATTCGTTATCACTCTGGAGCAGCAAATCCAATGTAGATATTTTTGATCAAAATAAGATATTCTGCTATCACATCAACACTTAATAGCCTTTATCTGTACTTGGGCATTTCTGGTATCATATATCGAATCATAAGATCACAAAAATTTTCCTACAATACCAAAGACGAATGGGACCCATTGGTCTTGAAATCTGAAATTATGCAGGAAAGGCCGGTATTCAATAGTTAGTATCTTGCAGAAAGCCAGTTTGCACTTTATAAATGGATAGTTTGCTTCCTTCTTCAGGATTTCTACACGTCACATGTTTGGCAGCTTTGCTTGTTGTAAAAAATTTAATTACACTGTTCCATTTCCAATAACGTCTGAAAACAAGTGGCATTATACAACCAGCGGACCATACAACTTCACAGGAAATTTTGTATATCCTGTGATCTCAGTAAGCTTTCCTCAACGAGTTGGAGTCATTGAATAAGTAGTGTAAATGACGCAATAGGTCACACATATTTCAATCCATCGATTCATCGCAGCATCAATGATTCAAAATGGCTTGACATTGAAGATACTTGTTATTTTTTAAGTGTTCTCCATTAACAAAACAAAAACATTCAAAAAAATCAAATTTTCCCCTAACTTTTAATTGGTTTTCCTGACATTCCCTAACAATCTTTAATTTCATTGACTTTCTAGTTCGTAGGAATCCTGTTACTGCAAGCTTTGTAGTTTTTCAGACATGTCTTTAAAATAAAACAAGTTACGTGAGTCATTCCTACGAATTAAAAAAAATAAAAACTTTGCTTCCTGTAAAACAGATCGTCCGCAAAGAATTAATATATAACTTAATTACCTTTTAAAATGTCCTCGTCGTCTGGTCTGAAATTTCTTTTCGAGTCAACCCGTTATAGGCAACAGAAGATCTGCCGAAACTTTAATGAGACCTAACCACAAGAACAATTGAAAAGGTTAATCAAAATATACTGAACTCTGCCTCTACGTAACCTAATACCATACCATTCCATGCCATATCATAGTAGTTTATAAAGTTTAATATTAATTACCTGAATTGAACTGGTTCCTGTGACAGATCTTCCAACAGATCATACGGATAATTGTTATATATTTCAATAAATGTAACAAATACGGCATAGGCATTGTCTTCGTTAATGCAATCAATCTTTGTGTCGTCCGGAACTCGATCCGATATATCACTATTCATTTCTTTTCTGGAAAAAAGATTAAATCATGAGAGTATTTCCTTCTTTATATTGTATATTTACATTGTTCGAATGCATGAACATGAAAAAGAACCAGTCACCGGATATTAATATATATTAATATATATATATAAGTTTTTAATGAACTCATAAAATTTGGATAGTTTTCTGGCTGAAAATAAGCTCCAGACTGAGTGTGAAGTTGGTAGAAAGTCGGCAAAACAAAATTCATAGTGGCGAAGCGTAGGAATCAAACACACCCCAATATGTGTTAATATGTAGCATTGAAAGTAACATCATTTTCCTCAGAGATTTGGAAATTCCTAGCGTAGACCACTTCACGTCGCCTGAGTTATCGTGGATTTCATTCGTTACAGTGATATTCTTAATCTTCGATTTTCGTTACGCATAACGTACAGAAAAGTATGGAAGTATGTATTATATATATATTTCCATTACAAGAAACTAAGGTAATTTTAAAAGAATTAGGAAGGATAGTTCCCAATCTACAATTCTAAGTGGAAAGCTACATCATCTGTGTAGCGGTGGTAGTACATAAATGGTATTAACGTGACAGTCTTTGATTATGCATTTTCAAACATCAGTAATTACTTAGTTTTGTATTCGTATGATTAATACAATATTCTGCTTTTCAAAACTTATATTAACTCAATAATTGACGACTGGTCATTTTCATGTGTCCATAAACATAAAATCTATCTCTAATTGGTTAATAAAATTAAAAACACGATTGGTTTCACTCAACTGCCAAATTTAAATGAATCAAATGATTTCATTGAACTAATAAAATATACAGAAGCAACTAAACAAAACAAATCAGACACTTGAAACGACAAAAGAATGTACGTGCACATCGATATTTCTAGCTTACTGTATACATTTGTTACTTCAATATTACCTGGAAGTTGGCTTCTCGTCAAACCATCTGTGTGTTAAGTCAATGTTACAAACTCTACTGTAGATCTTCATACATTTTATATTGAAGTTGCAGAACAATCAGCTGAACACTAATGATATATCACACCAGCTGATTTCTGTTTAGCATATAGCATCTACAGAAATATATGAAACCGTATCCTTTTCTATTTTTCTCATTCTAAATCTGGTTATTTTATTTATTTGTTTGCTTATAGATTCCCGAAAAGATACTGTGCTAGTAAACAACGCGGTAGAAGGGCGAAACAACACGTTTCGCTTCAATTAAGCACAAAGTCGAGAATTAAAAAGTGTTGAAATCTTAACTTACATACTGCTAATTTGATAAGGATTTCAAAAATGTGGAATAAAATTAACTAAATGGATTCCTAATACACAAAACATCTGTCCAAAAAGGTAACAATCGATTTTATATAACGAACAGTCGATTTGGGAACGTTCACTTACCAAAGTCGCTATATATATATATATATATATATATATATATATATATATATATATATATATATA
This sequence comes from Thermobia domestica, assembly GCF_964235325.1. Taxonomy (NCBI): domain Eukaryota; kingdom Metazoa; phylum Arthropoda; class Insecta; order Zygentoma; family Lepismatidae; genus Thermobia; species Thermobia domestica. Next base: position 89,503,855 of record NC_137466.1, read on the forward strand.
TATATATATATATATATATGCAAGTCCCGGTCAGCGATTGAAATATCGCTTGAAAGGGCACATAATTCCCAATTAAGAGAGGAGTATTTAGTGTTTGTATTACATATAGGGCATAATTACATAGTGTGTCAGAAGTCCTCAGAACATTCCTTCTTCGCCAATGAGATAATTTCAAGCTCACCATTGTACATCGGAATAAGAGCATCGTATCTGAAGGTACATCTAGTTCATGGCTGCCATCTTGTAAGCCGTCATGTTGCATCGAGATTACTATTCGTAAATAGAAATGGGGTTGTGTGGAGTATCAAATAGAAATTTCCTTGAATTCATTTACGTAACCATATTTTACGTATCTGTTATCATTTGAGAGTTACGAGCACAGATATTCAACTGATCTTTGTCTTCTTAAACGTAAGTAACAATAACACCGACGAGCAACGAAAGGAGAGAATTTAATGTTTGGGAAATGGTGCTTTGTGCCGCAGTTAATGACTTAGCAATCGCATTAGGTTGCACACGTATTCTAAATAGCCAAATTAATTAGAACGGGAAATTATGTCTTCAATGTGGGAGATCAGAGTTCAATTCCTAACGAGAGGTGATGTGGTTCAAATCCCACGTTAAGCTGCAGGTTCAAGTCTCAAATATCCCCAGTACTGAAAAGGCCGCTAAATCGCAATCCAGCCAACAGGAAGTTAGGAAAAGGTAGGATCTCGTCGAGTTAGGCCAGAAATTCTACTGATGACGTAAAATCGAAGATCTCGGCAACACAAAATAAGTAGCTAGACATCAAAGCTAGATTCTACGTGCATAGAACCGTTCAAAATCCAACTGCAGTAGAAACTTTCCAAGGATGATACTGATAAACGTATGGAGTTCTAGACGTGAGCTTTGAATCCATATAGGGCATTCTACTCAGTAATAGCTTCCTCCTTTTTTAAGTAAGGAGAATATTATCAACAACTCAGTTGGATCAAACCTCTGCAAATATGAATTTTTCACGACAGATTGAATACTCCTGTAATTGCGCACGTACGTACATCAGCGTTTGTCCCGTAACTTTTTTGTGCAATGACTTTTGGACAATAGCGCAAGTTCTTTGAGTGTCAGTGTTCATACTCAGATATGTAAAATCTGATTATATACATGAATTTAGGGGGATATTGTAGTGTTATATTATACCTCATATGACTCATATGAAAAATCGATAAAATTTTATGAAGGCATTCATTAATCGAATCACAGAGACTCCTAACCCGATGTAGCTTAAATGGTTATCTCGGAAGGTCCGGCATCTCCTTCGTTTCGGAGAAAACCAATGTCCTAGACTTTTGATTCTCCTTACAGACTATGTTCTCTGTAGATTGATAACAGTAAGTACCCAATGATATTTTAAATCCCAAAATAGGAAATGATGTGCTCTTTGAAATGATAACATCATTGTCATGTATGTCTACACGTTTCGAAAATCTACTTATCACTTTGGACAGATATCATGGATTACAAATCTATTCTTACCGCCACTTTTTGAAATCCTCCACCAATAACAAACCAATCAGATTTAATGAGAAAGTAAATGAAAAAAAAAAATTACATTTCTCTATAGTTGCTTTATACTAGCTGTGAATACGAATGAAAATGTGTATATTAAATTGGATACCATAGGACATGTGAAATTAGTTTAAAGGTCACTTAAACTGATTGACAGCCGAATAGAAATTACGACAGTCTGGTGACTTATTTAACTTAACACATTATATTGATTAATCTTGCACAATGTTCCTTATTATTTGATAAGTATTATTCTATTCGAAAAAAAACATACGAGGTGTGTACAAAACGTATCAAACCTTTGGTTGTCGAAAATACATTTACTGATTTGAAAATTCGAAACACTAATCCCTTTCAAAGTAGTCTCATTTGTAATGCACACACTTCTCCCAACGCTCACGCCATTGTTGAAAACACTTCTGGAACGCAATTTTTAGAATGGTGAGCAACCGTGGCGTCGCATTCCGCATGTCTTCTCTTGGCTCAAATCGGGTCCCTTTTAGTGGCATTTTCAGCTTGGAAAATGACAAAAAGTCACACGAGCCATGTCGGGTAGTAGGGAGCCTGACGACATACAGCAGCGTTTCCCAACCTTTTTCAACTTGCGGCACACTACGGGTGTTACTTGGATTCTCGCGGCACACTTATAGATATTATTATTTGTAAATATAAAACACAGTGGTATTTTTTTCTCTGATTACTGATTTCCTTCTCACAGAGAAGAAAGCTCTATCACTGTTTTTTTTTTGGTGTGTGTGTGTGTGTGTGTGTGTGTGTGTGTGTGTGTGTGTGTGTGTGTGTGTGTGTGTGTGTGTGTGTGTGTGTGTGTGTGTGTGTGTGTGTGTGTGTGTGTGTGTGTGTGTGTGTGTGTGTGTGTGTGTGTGTGTGTGTGTGTGTGTGTGTGTGTGTGTGTGTGTGTGTGTGTGTGTGTGTGTGTGTGTGTGTGTGTGTGTGTGTGTGTGTGTGTGTGTGTGGTAAATCATTATGCTTATTTTTCATCGTAATTTAAAAACAGAAAACAGTTGCAATGAAATATTGGACTCAGGTTTTTAAAAAGAAGCTTTATTTTTAAAAACTGTATCCAACCTTTTACTAAGAAGGAAGATCACTAATTAACGATCGAACAAACAAATCTCTTCTACTTTTAAAACACAAATGTAGGTAATTTTTCGAAAGGATTGGATGATATTTTAAATTTTCAAGTTACGAAATAGTTTGCAACAGTAAAGAAGCAATAATGGTCATAACAATGATAACAAATACTTTTTACAACATTAGAAATGTACAGAACAGTTACCCCGGTATGAAATTTAAAATTGTAGATTGATAGTAGAGGTTCATAGTAATGTGAAATACAAATATACATTTTCCCCTACGTTTTGCAATTTGATTGCTATAAAATTAATAATTTTGTTTCCATTCCTCGCGGCACACTAGCGGCCCATTCACGGCACACCAGTGTGCCGCGGCACACCGGTTGGGAAACGCTGACATAGAGGAATGTTGTGTTTGGCAATGAAAGTCTGAATCAAATTTCGCGGACACTCTCCTCATGCCCAAATTCTCGTTCAAATTTGAACGTACCGATCCAATTGAATGGTTTCCGTTCGGGTATCTCCAAGCTTTTGGCAAAATTTGATGTAATATCACTGATCAAGTTATGCTGTCGTTTTACAAAACAAAAAACTTAAATCCGACGACCGCCCACTACACGTCTTCACTCGTTGGGCGACTGCCAGCGACTGGCGATTTCTGCGGACGGAAAAAATTCACAAATCTAATCTACACATTATATTGATGTGTAGAAAGTCTTCCGCGCTTCATTGGTTTACGCGGAAAAAAATAAGGTTGGATACTTCTTTGAACAGGCCTCGTATTTACTTCCAAATCTTATACAATATATCGTCAACAAAAGATAAACCAAAATACCGACAAATATGAAAACAAAAAGAAACCAAAATACTTGATGAAAAGAAAATTTTTACAAGTTGAAATAAAGGCACAAAAGAAAACTAACAAATATAAGAGAAACCTTATCTAGAAATATATGGCAGCATTAAATATAATTTTTCTTGCAAACATTACTATCAAAACTGAGGAAGAGCAAGCTCCCGCGAGACAGTATGGATAACATACGCGCCTTTGGCATGGGAGACCCGGGGTTTGATTCCCGGAGGGGAGCTCATGTGGTTCGATTCAACGTTAACCTGTAAGTCGACATCTGATATAGCTTCGCTGCTGAAGAAGACGCTAAACTCAAATCTGAAACTGAGTACTAGAATACAGAAAAATGATTAAACGAATACGCAAATAAAGAACACGATAAATTTCCCTAATGGGACGACCTTTAATATTACATACCTTATACTCTGGCCAATGTCATACAAAATTACTTGAAATTATATGAAAATGAAGCTGCTGCCTAGACTAATTTCACTAGTAACTACAATAAGACTTGCTATAGTTAATAAACTTACTTCCTAGCTGATCTTCCTGATTTGCCAGAAAACTGAGAATAAAGACTATTTTGTCTGTCCAGCATTGCATCTGCTTCACTTTGAACATCGAATCCGTTTAACTTATCAGGTTTGAATACATACTTCTTGGCCTGATAATCTGAAATACTATTAAACAGGACATCTAAACAACGAGGCATGATCCCACCATCCTGTGGGGTTCCGTTCATAGTATAAGTTTTTCCTGAACCAGTTACGCCATAAGTGAAGAGAAGACCATTAGATCCACGAAGTAAATTCCTTACAAGTGGCAATGCAACAACATCAAATACTGTCTTTTGTGATGCTAAATCATCAAATACTTGTTTAAAAGTGTACTGGAACTCTCTGTAAACAGATCGAGAATTCGCCTCAGAAGGCAACAACACAACATTTCTTTCATCGACAATTCTTAAACAGCTAGAATCATTATCATTTTCTAATGGTTTTAACCGACAGTACACTTCAACAGGATCCTTAACTGTTGCTGCACGTTTAGGTTTTGAAGGAGTTTTCTTTACATCATACTTGTATCTCCTGAAAAGAGAAAATATTAAAATTATAAATTCAATGTCAATACTTAACGAAACAACCACAATAAAATACAGAAACGTACAATATTTGCTAACGGACGGTATATGACACATATCTAGAATTAAATAACAGATATTCACCTTATATCCAAAAATGATTAATTCTTGCTTACATAATTTCGGTAGTCTCTGGAGTAGTCTTAAATAACTCTTCTCTCCTTACATATTCCTCCTCGAAGGTAACTTTTCTGAAGTATCTGAAGAACAGAGGACCATCCGAAAACACTATTTGTAATATCATTTGCAGATCCTAGCACTTCCTCACTTATAGGAATCCGTTTTTAAATACTGAATTTTTAACTTACGAATGTCACTGATGGAGTTAAGAACTATTTTGCACATGGTTGAAAACAGTGTTTATCATCCCAATAATGCCACGTAAGTCCTAACAGATCGGTGAGTTAAGTAGGAAAAGATGGATAATTATTTTGTAATTAGGACTTAACGCTGCTTCCTTCCTTACTACTTCTCCAATTCCCCGGCTACTGTGATCGCCAAGGGATATCATCTCCCATACGTAATGGTCTAACATAGCCATATATACCGAAACCCCAGAAATCTATTTCCTAGTCCTAATTAACGCTCGCTTTGATGGAAGAACATCCATTTGTAAAATAATTTTCTAAACTCGTATTAGTGATATTCACACCCTAAACTGTGATAGTCTGTAGACCAGAAGATATAATAATCACAAACAAGATTAAATAACTGGAGGAATGAAGAAGAAAATAGAAGAAACATTAAGAACCTACGAAAATCCACGTATTGTCTTATGAACTATCTTATGAAATGAAATCTTCAATTTAACGTCCCACGGCTTTAGGATAAAGAAGAATCCACTAAACCTTTGTGTACATGAATCTGACTATGGTCTCTCTGCTAAGTGGAATTTCTTTGAGTCTGCTCACGGCGAAGGTCAGTGCGACAGCGTAGATGATACAACCAAACGAGAAGCGTTAAGGGATAGTCTTCAAAGAGCATACACAAACCAGACAATGACCGATCAAGATTTGTATTACTTTTCTGAAAAAATACAACAGGAATCAACTACACATTTGTGTCCACGGAAGCTATACAAGCTAATGCTCCTATCCATGAGAGAAGGTTTACCAAATCCAAACTCGTACTTCACATTAGCTCAAAACACGGATTTGTACCGCTTAGCACAAGTACACTGCGATGTTACAGAACATCAAATTTGAGGCTCGGTTCAGACGAGCAGAAAAGTCTGCTGCGGGCACGCAACGAACTCGCGGGGAGGGGGGAAATTCAGTCCAACATAGAAAACAGTTTATTTTATTTTCAGCTACAGTTGTCCTCCATGTTTATTGATTTACGCAATGATGAAGAGAAGTTCTTTAAATTATTTTCGCATGAGCAGCACTTCGTTTGATGAACTCTTAACGATAAAATTAAAGCAGAAGATACTATCATAAGACTTCCGATATCACCAATTCAAATGTTAGCTGTTATATTAAATGTAAGCTAATTATGTTAACTAACTCTTATTTGTATGAATGCAGAAAATAAGGTATTCGGAGACCTATTCATAGATATTTTCAGTTGTTATTAGCGTCCACTAGCGTAGTTTAACTATCGCGTGACTAATTTCAATTTTTGGTATATGTTGACAATTTTAAATTAAAAATTGGAGACTTATTTGAGTGTTTCCAAATATTCCACTCCTAAGAGGGTAAGGGAGGCATTTCAGTAACAGTAAAATTTTCTTTTATTTATTCACAAAGATCCGAATGTGAGAATTCACTTCGGTTAGAGATGTAAAATTCGCAATGTAAACTCCTAAATAAAAATAATGGAGCACAGGATCCAGAGTTTTTGACTTTTTTCTTTTGAAAGGATAAGGGGGGTTTCTATAGTAGTGGGTTCACGGTGGCTCAGTGGTAGTGCGTTCACCTCTGGTGCACGTCGTCTTTGGTTCGATCCCAGCTCGCGTTAAGTGGGCTTTGTGGTCGACAAACACCGTGTGCTTGGGTTTTCTTGGGTTCTCCCGTTTCCTCCCACTTTCTTCATTCCACCATTTCATTCATTTTCATCGTCACCGTTTCCTTTAGCCTACCCGGCATAATAGTGGGACGTAAAACTCAAAGATTTCATTTCATTTCTAAAGTAGTGAAATTTCCCTTTATATATTGAGAAAGTGTTCAATGTGAGGATTCGCTTAAATTGGAGATGTGAAATTCCGAATGTAAACTATTAAATAAAAACACTGAATTTAGTGTTATCGAATAGTCCACTTCTAAGGTTGGAAAAGGGGAATATATATATATATATATATATATATATATATATATATATATATATATATATATATATATATATATTATAACTGTAACATTTCTCTTTATTTATTCACACAGTGCTGTATGTGAGAGTCTCTTAAGTTAAAGATGTGAATTCCAAATATGAACTCTTACATAAAACAATGGAACATGTTTCAAGGCTTTCGTATATTTCACTGCTAAAAGAGGAAGGGCAGTCATTTATATAATATCGAAATTTCCACTTACAACAGTCTAAGTGGATAGGAGAGTTCAAAATTGATGCCAAAAATAGAGTATCTAATGGGATTTTGTAATTACACTTTTATTGAAATACGATCATCAAGGGGAGAAGGTGGTTCAAATATTTTACGAATACGAATAGCTATAAAAGGATTTGAGAAAATCCCCAATATGTGTAGCACGATACAAGGAGGCAATGCAGCAAACGAAAACAGAAAAATGGGCTGATTATTTTGTAAGCTACATAGGTAAAGTTTCATGGCAAAATTTTAAGTTGTTCTTTGTCAGGAAACATTCAGCTGCTCTCTCTAAAATAGCAACGATGTGCACAATATTATCAATTATACGAGAACCAATAATATTTTTCTTACGCATCCAGTATGCTTTTTTTTTTTTTTTTTTTTTAACCTCATGAGTACCCTGATGTTTAACTAATTTTCGTGTTAAATCTAATATTTTTTAAAATTTAATAGGTTAATAATGGATGACAAATTGTCAGCCGAATAACGAGTTGTTTTCTTTCTCTTCTGTTCTGCTATTATATTGATGGTTGTTTTAGACTTCAGCGTCCCTTTTCAGCACAGATGCTATATAATACGTGACCTCGACCTAAAGTATAATGCTGTGTTACAAATGGTCCATTCACTCCGGAGTGAGTGATCTCATCAAGGAACTACATTAACAATAGAGAATCGTTCTTCAAACCTATTTGTTGTCTATTGTTAATATCAGAATAAAATGTTCATAGCTTCGCTGCTGAAAAGGGATGCTAAACGAAAATCAAATGTAAATACTACATGAAATTATTATTAATACATTCGCTCAGCCGCGTAACTCTCAGCCGATGCCTTGAGCATTCAAAACAGGCGAAATATCATCATTGGGAATGTTTATTATTTTCGTTATCCTTTATTTCATAAGTAAAGGAAAAAGGGAGAAAAAAGGAAAGGAAAGATTAGGGACAACCACAGACAAGGGATCGATAAACAAAAACAAAACGAAGCAAAAAGAAAAACAAAACAATTAAGGCTTAACGATATCTTGACTAGTTACAAGGTGTTACTATGTCACTAGTAACACAACATGAATATTAGATTCTCACATGAAAAAGTAAGAACAATACATATCAATGCTGCTTTTTCTTTGTTTTTTCATTAAATTTTACACATAGGCCTACGGTCTCACCCATCTTGTTCCATGCCTCTGGTTTTTTATTTCTGTCTCGATATTTTTCACACTTTAAATACCATATCTAAGAATATTTTTAAATTTCGTTTATAAAGAGTTCTTCGATTTCCATTTCTGCAGGCGCGGGAAAGTCTGCTCGTGTGGCTTTTCTCATTGCCAGTAAAGGCAATGAGGTGTTGGTGAAAATAATATAAGCAAATTTCTGGATTATAGTGGAATACGAGTAGGGTTTTTTTTTTTTTTTTTTTTTTTTTTTTACAGCTTTCGAAAGTAAAAAGTTAAAAAAAAAATTTAAAAAGTACGATAATTGAAGTATGTAAATCAACTGAAGTCTTCACTAAATGTGCATCGGTACAGTGCGCCAGCAGACACGCTGTCTTTTTTTGTTTCTAACTTAATTGTGTGAAGAATGGTAGCGAATTTGAAGTGAATTGCGTGAATTGGAGAAATTTGGCTGTATAATTATATGAAGAAAGGTTGTGAATTGAAGTGATTTTTTTTTTTTTTTTTTTTTTTTTTTTTTTTTTTTGGAAGGCAGGTTTCCATTATCAGTGGTCAGTGTTATTACGGTATAATAATGTAATTTTGTGATCACGTGTGTTATACATAAGGAAAAGCAGCGATTATCAAGAATTGGAATTTAGTGGTCAAAAGCGTGTAAGTGGATATTTTTGTGCCCTTGTAATTATAAAACTTACATAAGCAAACACAAGAACCTGAGTGGCCTACTTCGGAACTAAATAGTGAAGCCTAAGAAACTTACAAATAGAGCAAGGATTCTTGAAAATTCTTTCACAAGAAAAGAACACAAACTAAGTGGTAAAGTACATATATAGATTTACATAAAAGGGTGTTAACTCAGATAGTACCGGTAGATATTGTAGCATGTGCATCGGGTGTGGTGAATACTTTCTGATATAGCTAATAATATATCTTAGAAACTTAGTACTTTAGTAGATAAATAGTGCGTTTTTTTTTTTTCTGAATAACAGAAATTGGGAAAAGAGTTATTATATTTTAAGTATAAATTAAATATAAATATGGATAAAAGTAAAAATACCTTTTGTTTTCAAAAATGTAAATACAATGGAAAGGACAGTGGAGAGAAAATGGTTGCTTGTGATCTGTGTGGTAATTGGTTTCACCTACTTTGTATAGGGATAACAGCTGAGGAAACCGAAAGTAGAGACATAAAAATGAAGAAAGTAAAACGAAAAATAGACGAAAATGAAATAGAAGGCTTTTGGAGCTGTGAAAACTGCAAACGGGAATGGATAGACTTAAAAAAGGGGAAATATAGTAAAGCAGAAGACGTACAAAACCTATTAACTGTAATACAGCAACTTCAAACAGAAATAGACGAACTGAAGAAAGTGATACAAAAAAAAGAGATGCACGTGCGGAGATGAAACCAGTCAAACAAATACAGGTATGAACTTAGAAGATAAGAATTCAGAGACGGTAGAGCAGCGTTTCCCAACCTTTTTCAAGTTGCGGCACACTACAGGTGTAACTTGAATTCTCGCGGCACACCCATATATATATATATATATATATAAAATTACTATTATTATCTGTAAATATAAAATACTGTGGTATTTTTAGGTGATTACTGATCTTACAGAGAAAAAAGCTCGATCACTGATTTTCCCCCGTGTTAAATCATTATGCTTATTTTTCATTCTAATTTTAAAATAGAAAACAATTGCAATGAAATATACGACTCGGGTTTTTAAAAATCTACTTTCTCTTTCGAAAACTGTATCTAACCTTTCACTAAAAGGAATCACTAAATAACGAACAAATGAACAAATCTCCTATACTTTTAAAACACAAATGTAGGTAATTTGTATGCATGTTTTCTTTGTTGAATTTATTGAATGATATGTTAAAATTTCAAGTTACGAAATAGTCTGCAACAATAAAGAAGCAATAATGGTCATGACAATGATAAATACGTTTTTCAACATTAAAAATGTACAGAAAAGTAACACAGTACGAAACTTAAAATTGAAGATTTATAATAGAGTAGAGGTTCATAGTAATGTGAAATACAAATATACATTTCCCTTATGTCTTGCAATTTGGTTTCTATAGAATTAATAATTTGTGTCGATTTCCTCGCGGCACACCAGCGGCCCATTCGCGGCACACCAGTGTGCCGCGGCACACCGGTTGGGAAACGCTGCGGTAGAGGATAAGAAACAAGACAAAACAGAAATGAAGAATCCAGCAATGGAGGTGCCCAAGCCAAGCAACAAGGAACAAAATTTCCAAGAAGCCACAGAAGGAAGAAGCTCCGAAGTATGTGAAAATGTAAGTGAAAGGAGACAACAGAGAGAGAGCATATCTGGAAAAGAAACAGGTAAAAGATTCAACACCAGACAGAATAATCTTGAAGAAATAACATACATTGAGACAATTGGGGAAAAAAGCGAAAAAGGAGAAAATGAAGTAAAAGAGCAGGGAAAAGAAGAAAAAACCAGGGAAGAAAAACAGCAAGTTACACAAAATCAGAAAGAACAGGCAATAAGTGAACAAGAAGAAAAATACTGGAAAATAGTAAAAAGAGGAAAAAGATCAAATGCAAATATAGAAAGTAAGCAACAAAATCGAAACATTAAAAATATCTTACAGGAAGATGATGTATTGGTAATAGGAGATTCAGTGTTGAAAGGTGCAGCGAAATTCTGCGAAAAATATGGAGTAAAGACCCAGGTTTTCCCAGGAATTAGGATAAATGAATTAGAGAAAATGGAGAAAAATAAAAAAGAATATAAAGATCCAAAAGTAATTGTAGTGCATGTAGGAACAAATAATATAGGGAAAAGAAACGGAAAGCACCTAATCCAAGAAATGTGGGAGTTCCTAGAAAAAGGTAAGGAACTATATCCTGAAAGTAAATGGGTCGTAAATGGATTAATATATAGAAATGATGTTTATGAAGATACTATAGAAAAGCTAAATGATGGCATAAATTGGGTCTGTAAACAGTTAGAAACGGTTTATGTAGATGCAAATAGAAGACTAACCAAATATGAAGCAGCAAATGATGGAATACACCTTAACTGGAGGGGAGGGTGTTTCTTAGGACAACAAATCTTGGAAGAATGTGAAAAAATCCTTGATATAAGAATTATGGAACGGAATTATTGACTGGAAGGGAAAGCAAGATGGAGTAAGGTTGCCAGAAATGAAAAAGTAAATAAAAATAATTCTGTAAATATAAAAATAGGTTGTTTAAATATTCAGGAAGGGGGAAATCAAACAGAAAAATGAAAGGAAATTATCGAAAATATGGAGGAACTAAATATAAACATAATGCTAATTACAGCAACAAACATGAGGGATGAAATTGCTCCACCTTTGGAAGATACTAAGTACATGTGGGAAGGAAGAAATAGAAAAACTGGAGAAATTAAAGGAGGAGGAGTTGGAGTTCTAATAAATAAAAATATAAGTATCATAGAAAACAAATTAAGATGCAAAACCAAAGATGTAAAGGATCACTTATGGATAAAGGTAAAGCTGGGGGAAAAGGAATTATATGTAGGTGTAATGTATTGGAGACCTGAAAAAAATCTAGAGTGGAACACGGAAATATATAATTGTGTAAATGAAGATTTAAATGAAATAAGAAAATAAAATGTAGATTACATAATAGGAGGAATTTAAATGCGCATTTGATAGAAACGGAAGGAGAAGTAAACAAAAATGGGCAACTTTTATACTCACTAGTAGAGGATTTTAATTTAGAAATAGTGAACATAAGACAAACACCAGTTAAGAAGACATACTTTAAAAGAGAGATGGCTACTACTATTGATTACTTTCTTGTTAGTGAAAAAAGCATGAAAATGGTTAAAGAATTTGATGTTGATGAAGAGGGAATTTACAGTGTAGGAAGTGATCATAGATTAATAAAAATGGAGCTATTTGATCAAGAGGGCAAAAGAAATTACCCCCCAAAAAAAATAAGAGATCAAAACAAACCTACTATTAGAAGACTGGAAAAAGAAGAAGATATAAAGAAATATAAAGAGAAATTAGAAAAAGAATACACAAATGAACTAAGCTATGAATCTTTAGTAACAAAAATTAAAAGTGCTGCAGCTGAAGTTACAAATGCGAAAGAAGGGAAGAAAGGTTATAGAGAAAGTAGAAAGTTCAATTGGACCAAAGAAACAGAAACAAAAATTAATATAAGAAAAGAAAAAAGCCGAACCCATAGACTAATACTAAAGAAATTCAAGAAAGGAGAAATCGGGAAAGAACAAGTAATTCAAGCATGGAACGAATATATAAACAGCAAGAAAGATGCACACATAGCTAAAATGAAAGAAATTAGAAATTTCAATGAAGAAATAGCAGAGGAAATTAAGTCAGGAGGGAGAGAAGCAGGGAAAAGATTCTGGAGATATGTTAGACAAAAGCAAAACGAAACAGAAAAAGAAATTATTCTTAGAAATGAAAAGCGACAAATAATGAAGGACAGGACGGAAATTGAGGCGTACTTAACAGATTGGGCGATGAAACAAAATTGTGAAGAACCGAAAAATGAAACAAATAAATTAGCAAAAATGAGTAATGAGAGTGCAGAAGAAGAAAGTCAGGACTTAACTAATGATATTGAAAATATGGAAATAGAGAAGGCTAGGAAAAAGCTAAGAAGAGGAAAAGCAACAGGAACAGATGAGGTGTCAAATGAGATGTTAATAAACTTAGGAAATAAATATTTGGAAAGTTTAAAGAATATTATGAATAATATACTTGAGTCAAGAACCATTCCTCCAAGTTGGAAGCAAACGAAGATTAAGTTAATATATAAAGGAAAAGGTAGAGATAAACATGATATAAAAAATTATAGACCAATAGCGATTACCAGCTGCGTATATAAGTTTTTTGCAATTATTCTAAGAGATAGATTAATGAACTGGCTAGAGAAAAACAAAATTTTAAGCGAGTTACAAAATGGATTCAGAACAGATAGAAGAACAACAGATAACATCTACATTATAACACAACTGATAGAAATATGCAGAGAAAGAAAAGAAGATTTCATAGTAGCATTTATAGATATTGAAAAGGCGTATGATACAGTCAAGAGAAAGATATTATGGGAAGTAATGGAAAACATAGGAATATCAAAGAAATTTATTATGCTTCTTAAGGAATTATATAAGAACAACAAATACAGATATGAAATGGGAAACGTAAAATCAAAATGGATAGAAAGTAATAAAGTTTTGAAACAAGGATGTCCTCTATCATCAGTTCTATTCCTGATATGCATATGAAGTGGAAGAAGCATTGATCAAAACAAACAGAGGGTCAGAATTAAGATTGCAAGGAAAAGAAAAAGTAAGAAAAATCCCTGGCACTCTATTTGCAGACGATGTGGCTCTGATGAGTAATAATATAGAAGATATTAAGGAAATGTTAGAAACAGTAGTTAGGAAAGGAGAAGAAATTGGTCTAAAAATAAATGAAGAAAAAAGCAAGTTCATGGTTTTTAGTGGAGACATAGAGGATAAAAATATACAAGCAGGAAACATAGAAATAAGCAGGACTGAAAAAATAGAATTTTTAGAAATCACACTTGAGGAAGGAGAACAATACTTAGTTGAACATGAAAAAAAACTGAAAAATAAAGTACAAAAATATACAGCAATTATAAAAAATAAAGCAATGTGGTCATACAATAGATATGAGGTGTCAAGAATACTATGGAAACAAGTAGCAGTACCGGCGCTAACAGATACAAATGAAGTAATAACTTTAACGGAAAAAACCAGGAGTATTTTACAACAAGCACAAAATCAAATAGGAAGGTTTGCCCTAGGAGCAAATAAATTAAGTGCAAATGTAATAATAACAGGAGAAATGGGATGGAGTGATTTTGAAAAAAGAGAAGGTGTGAGTAAAGTAAAATATCTTGGAAGATTAAAATTTATGGAAGAAACAAGATTAGTAAAAGTGGTGCATGAGGCCACTAAACATATGAGAAAAGGGGAGAACACGAAATGGTTTAGGAGAGTTAGGAAATTAGAAAGAAAGTATGATCAAACTACCCGCTGGCATAGAGAAGAAAATTATAAAAATTGGAAAAAAAATCACAGAAAAAACATTTAAAGAGAAAGCGCAGGAAAAGTGGTATGAAGAAGTTGTTAAGAAGAGCAGTTTAAAAGGAATATACACACATAAAAAGAGTTATGAGAAAATAAATTACATGAACAATGATTTAGGAAGCATTTTACTTTTCAAAGCCAGGTCAGGGAGCCTTGAAACAGGGGTAAGACTGAAAAAATTTAAAGAAGTAAATGAAAAATGTCAATTATGTTTTAAAGAAGATGAAACATTAGAACACATATTGTTAAAATGTGAAGAAACCCAAAAAATCAGGGAAAAATGGAAATGGATCGATGAAATGAAAGAGGAAGGAAATTTGGTTAAATTAGCTTGGAGGCTAGGCTTTAATGTAAATGGAAGGGAACTAAGTGAGAAAGAAATGGAAAAAACCAAAGAACTTCTTGAATTTTGGTGGAAAAAGAAAATGGAAAACGTTAAATGAAAAAAAAAAAAACAGTATTTACTTTTTTTTTCCAGGATCCAAACTTCCGAAGAGAAGGAAGGAAAATACCTTGAACCTGAACCTGAACCTGAATAGTTGGCCGACCCGCTACACCTTGCGCGGACTCGCTGCTAGCCAGCAGTCCCGCAACTCAAATTTTGCTCGCTGCGGGTCCGCAGCAGAGTCTGCTCGTGTGGCACGAATGGTAAGAACCAATGTATTTCCGGCTCGCGCGGGTCCGTAGCAGAATTTCCTGCTGCGGGCCCGCAACAGACATTTCTGCTCGTTTGAACCGAGACTAAGTGAATATGAAGATGTACAGATAACTTCAATGCCCACGAAATTCCACCTTTCTGATTTGCTCATCCAAGACTCCGTTGCGTGCGTTTATATTCACTAGTGGTGGCTGGCAGTTGTTGAAGATGTCAATCTGGAGCATAAAGATTTGTATGTTCGGTTCTTCAAACCAACGGGACCAAGAACACAATTTGAAAAGTTAACTGATGCATTGTGCGTATCTTTGTCACATGTTTAGTGAATACTTACACTTTTGGAGCTGACAACACCCACTGGGAGAAGCTCGTTTTACAATAAACTGTGCAACGAAATTTGTTACAAATGTTTTCACACTATTATACCATTAGAACCTGTTTTTGTTCATGCTTTGTTAGTAATATGGTATTTTAATGTTCTAGTATTATTTAGCTCCATTTTCACGTATTGCGAGTCAGAGCTGAAAAAATGGCATTGATATCATTTTGATACCATTTTATACGTAACTTTTCAAAGTTACAGTTCGTATACCTGTCAACTCGAAAACTTAAAAAAGCACTACGAACTAAAGGTCATTTATCGTAAGTTTCAGATTTCTCCAACTTTCCCACCACCAGAGATATTCAAACATTGGCAAAATTCTGTTTGTTGCCATATTTGATGTTTTATAAAATCATCACTATTCAGTTCTACGATCTCTTATTTCGTCCAGCTGTAGGGGAAACTGTCGTACCTATGGACACTTTTTGAATTTAATTTTTTATTTCTTAAACAAATAACACCAAGAGAGCCAGATTGCTTTACAAACCTTTAGACATTCTTCCTTTATTACACAAAAAATTGTCAGTTCCTGAACGCTTTTTAAAACCACGTAATAACCGATTTTTGAAACCCATATCTCGTGTCCTGAGGTACAACGAGGGCATGTACACTCATGTCCAAAATTATTGTCGCACATCTATAACTGTCTTCTTGTAAGAATGTAATTTCATAATGATTTTGCAGGGCACTTTTAATACTGATACTATATGTATAATCGGGAAATATGTATTTGTGGTAAATTTCATAAAAAAAGAATTATAAATACGAAAATTATAGTGAGTAAAATAAAATGTTGCTAAATGGACAAGAAAATCGTATTTTCGTTTTATTGTTATTATTTACTGCTCTTTTGACATGAAATTTGCCACATACATGTCTTTGCCGATTATACACATACTATAATTATAAGAAATACCGTGCGAATCGATTATCTAATTATATTCCTACAACAACATGTTTATAGATATGCGACAATAATTTTGGACATGAGTGTACCTATGGATATGGGGTGATGTACCTGAGGACAAAAGGCATAGTAGGCAATAAATGATAGAAAACACATCTATTGCGTCTTCCTGGTTTTTATTCATTGCAAAGTTTGATCCATTAGTAAGAAAAAACACGGCTGCGTAGAAACGTAAGAAGGTTGGTTCATATAATTGGCAAATACAAACCTATAACGACTAGTCTTAAAATATGACACAATGCTAATGGTAACAAAAGAGAAACTGATTATCTAAAGAAAACATTGTTCACAAAATACACTTTCAGGTCTACTTTTAGATTTCGTAGCTTCTATAGAGTGACTCAACCAAGGTTGTATTCCATAAATGAGATTGGAAAAGACAATTGCCTTGATTGCCTCTCCGAACCACCTACGATATTAGGGTTAGGTAGCTTCAATTTTATTTTATATCATAAATGTTGGAGTCTTGCTCACTTCTGATTTTCAATGAATCGTCGCTTGAATACTTTTTAAGATACTCCACTGCACACAAACCATCTTTCGACTTTTCTCTTATTCTAGCCACAAAATGCTTCGAATGTTTTTGCCTGTCACTTCAACTATAATATAATCGCCAGGTTTAATTTCTTGTCGATTGAAACCATCCTCGAGGTCCTTGGCTAAGTCTTGATGTCCACTTAATAGGTCAACAAGTTCTTCTTTACTACTTTCTTCATATAGTTGAAGTAAATCTTCAAGGTTTTTCTCTTCTGAAGAGCTGTTATCAAGTAATACTTTAAGATTTGACTTCATTCTTTTCTGTATGGATTTACAACTTTTATATCCCTCTTGCTTACCTTTCCTCTTCCTCTTCATTTCTTCAATTTCCATTTTCTCGGGCGTATCTGTTAAAATCCTTGATCTTCCTTTGCGATGTTTAATGGCCCCTACAGTTTTACGTACTCCAGCCTTCGGGAAAGGACAACAGGACAGGATCCGGCGTGACAACAAGATGCTTTTTAATAGTTTCTAAAGGTACTGGATTAGAGACACTCTTCGATGTTGAAGGTTCATTTACAGTAGAGAAATCTGTAAATTCAGTGGCTGAACCTGAAACAACCGAAAACTCAGCACCTTCAGTAGGCTGTGTGGGATTCATTGATGGTTCTGGGCGATCAGTCACTGACGAAGGTAAAAATTCGTGATCCAGAAAAATGTCCCGATTAAGTGGATGAAGTCCCGTCACTCGAAAACACTCGTTATATTTGATGGAGTAAACGCTAATGGGTATGCCTTTCCCGCAAACTCAGCTACTTCATATATAGATACTGACCTACCTAATGTTTTATCATCTAGATTTGACCCACTGTTTGATGACATCCATTCTGCTACTGCTCTATTATAGTACGATTTAAAAGGACCGAAAACTGTCCTATCTAGAGGCTGGAGCTTGTGTGATCAATGAGGATGGAAGGTAACCATAAACACTCCCGTCTCTTTAGCACGACAGATTGTCTTGAAAGACATGTGATTTTCGTGATTGTGGAGTAGTACAAGTACAGGATCTTCTGGTGATTGTTTTGTATGGCTTATGAAATGATTCAAAAAGTTAAAAAAACATGTCTCCATTGGACCATCCTGACTGTGTTGCATCACCAATAGAACCAGGATCAGCACCTTTCAGCATGTGGGATTTGAAATGCACTCTTAGAAATATAAACATAAGAGGCACACTATTCCCTATTACACTTATAGCTGCAATCATTGTTACATTTTCCGCCCTTTCTCCCGACGTCATTCCTTCGATAGTCTTTACACCTTTTGGAGCGATAACTTTTGGTGGAACATGAACAGTTGATATACCACATTCATCTATGTTCCAACATTTTGAGGGATTGAAATGATAGCGTACCATTACACTTATGTAATTTTCAAAGAATTTAGACACATTTTCTTTATTAAAGGATGTAGCTCTTTCATTTTCTTTATTAAAGGATGTAGCTCTTTGAAAGACTGGTAGCTCTCGGTGTTCGAAGTGAGATATCAGTCGCATAACGAGCCCTGAAGCACTTGATCCATCCTTCCCCAGCTATTTGTGCCCTGTCCCAAGTAGAAGGATAATGAATTTTGTTCTCCCTCGCAAAGAGATACACAAGTTTCTTAATGCCTTTTAGTGTAAGTCCATACTGCATAAAGACACACTGCTTTATGTAGTCAACTAGTATAGCTTCTTTTCATCACTAAAAACCCTTGATTATCATAGCGTGGTAAGTAGCATATGTTTTCGCTGAGGATTTCTTAAATTGAACAACATGGAAAGCTTTAAAAAAAAAAAAAAAAAAAAAAAAAAAATCTTGACCAATTCACGAATACTGATCTTGTTCTTTATTACGTCCATCACAGCACTAGATATAATTTCATTGGACGGTTGTCTTCTTTTCTTCTTTTCCTTGCTACGTGGCATTTGTAAAGAGACATAAAAACTTTTTAAAATCTAAGTATGTACCTACGGACGTCCATAGGTACATCATAAGATTTGTCCACAGGTACATTTCAATCTACATTTTCCAGAAATGGCTACCCTTGCTTCTACAATAAGTATTACTGAAAACAATCTTAGCGTATAAGTAGCCAAATACTTACTAATATAGATTAACAACCCAATACATTAAAATTGTATATAATAAAAGTAGTATTAATGAGAGAAATTACCTCAAAATATTACTTTCAACTCCAAAAATTTTCAAATTAGTCACACAGAGCAAAATCACCAAACACCAATGTCGTCGTAAGCCCATACTGATACTGTGAAGGAAGCAATGTTGCAAGGCAACCAAACCCAATTTAGACACAAATCTTCCTATTAAAAACACCGTTGTCCACAAGTACAACTGTCCATAGATATGACACTTTCTCCTACATTGTGTGGGGACAAATACGAAATCCATATAAAATATTATCGGATCAATTTCTCCCCAGAATTTTCGGGACTTAAATATGGTACTTTGGCTGATGCTCACTTACGACTTCGTGGCATTAATCGAGGCATTTGAAATTGAGGTGGTAAAGTTTTTAGCATTCCATTAAAGGTCATTTTATAATTGGTGGTTGTTTCATATATGTAACCCTTTCAATTGAGATATTGTATTTCGCGTGTATCCTGATTTTCTCATGATTTGCCATACACTATATTGGAAATATGGCCGCAGTGAACATACAGAATGAAATCCGATATTTCTAGTCGCACCTTTGTGTTTACGAAACATGTAGCAATGTGTGTGCAAATTATTAGAATTTTCAAAAATGGTCGTACAACCACTATCGTGCGATTTCCGGTGGAACGACCCTGCCTTATGGATTACAAAGATTCTTAATCACCTTAAATTTCATTCCATTTTCTTTTTACATTTTTACTATGTCCCCTAAATTAAGAAGCCACTCGTGTCGATAAGATTTTATAGTATTGGGAGATGACTTTAAAATGTCAATTATATGTGAATGCTTGACACATGTGCCAACACAGTGTAAGTAACGGAGTCAGAGCGGGAGCGCAGCAGAGGGAATCGCGCAAGAGTGAATCTGTAGGAAGCAGGCGTGTCAGCAACGATGATATAAACTACGATAGTGGAAAAATAGGGTTAACTACCGTAGATGGTAGTCCTGTATTACAAAATTTACGGAGAAATGAAGAGAAACAGACGAAATGTCACCATGAGACTAACAAAAAAGGTAGTAAAGGTAATCAGTATAGTGTGATTAATTAGAGAGAAAAATCAAATTAAATTCTAGAGTACGTAAGATTGCGTATTGATGCGATATTAGGCAAACAGGCAACCAGTATGCTGCAGTGATGGAAGGAAATACAGAAATGTAGAGCGGACACTAATAAGAGGGAGTTGCATCCGAGCAAAATTTGGTGAAATGGGGCCAAATTTTGGGTGCTAATCCATTTATAAATTTGTAAAATTCACGAGAAAAATATGTTACCTGATTTCACACTAAGACTGTACACTTCTGTTCACAAGAAGTGGGAATGCATTCCAAAGACCAAGTCCAAAAAGTTGAACCTAGATCCTTACGTCTCTCGGACCTCCATTTCGTTACAGAGCAATGTGCATATTCTCTAACAGAAATAGATAATTTGGACATTGCCTCCCAGCAGGGTTGGCTGGTTTAAACCAGCTGTTAAAAAACTGGTTTTTATCATAAAACGAAAAATGTTCGTAAAAGTGTAAGTGTTCGTAAAATCTTGATGAGCACACATTTGTGGATTATCACGTTTCACTCCCGTAAATTGCTCGTACTGTATTCAGACCTAAATTTCCTATTCGTTACTCAAAGAGATTATACTACAAAAGCAACTTTTTTTAAATATAAGCTTATGAATGTTCCTTTTGTGAATTTTTTGTAGTTTGTTATATAATTGCAAAGAAAAATTCTAAATATTGTTTCGTTTTAATAATGTTCACTATTGATAAAATACATCGAAATGCCGTACTTTTTTGGGGGGAGGTGGCATGCAAACCCCACGAGAGAGATTTACTGAAATCAGAAGTATCTTTGGTATGTATAAATGGGTCAGAGCCAAAGTGGACTCAAATATTCCGTATCTTTATTCACTTTTCTTATTGATATGCAAATAAAGATTGTTCATTTTGGATTTGTACTTTAATTACTACGAATTTTTAAAAATGGGTCCATCATTTATAATAATCCTGTATTTTGTTTATCGGAGTTTAGAGCTTACGCTTAACAGGGAATAGGTAAATTTTTGTACTTAAGAAATTTAAATGTTTTATGGGGATAAGTGTGAAATAATTAGCATTAATTAAAAAAGATACGTATTACCCGGATATCTTAACCAATGTTCATATCGAAATTAGGCCATAGCTAGGGGCTGAGCCTAATTCGACCACCTTCCGCTCCCCTGCTTCATACATTTATGCTTTGTTCCCTCAGTTTTGCTCCACTTCCAAGTACACGATTCATCTTTTTGTTATCTTTGACTTTTCTGGTCAGAAGAACCAGGTTGCTTATCATCTGGCACCGCCGAAGAAATTAGACACTTCCAATCAGCAAGAAAATAAGTAGATACCACCAGCATACTATAATCATTCGAACAATGTCAAGGAAAAGTAGAGAACTCAAACTTACTAACTGACAGGGTTGGCAAAAACCATGTATTTTATTGAAAAAAAAAAAAAACGTTTTTTTTTGGGGGGGGGGTTAAACCTGGTTTTCTTGGTTCAAATGATTTGTTCTATGTATTTATATCACATATGGTCAGAAATAAGTTTCTTTCGGTTTGGTGTTATTATGTAACAACCGGGGTATGCTGAAAGGGTTCATATAAGCTTAAAGCGGAATCCAAACAGCTTCTCGGCTTACATCCGAGATAAATTATCCTCCATTTGAACCCGAAACCGGGATTCATTGGCCCAAAATGCGAAACGTCTGCCGATTCACTCACGAAGGACTCGTGATAAAAATACGTTGTACTAATTTTTACATAGTTGTTAATATAATTGTCAAGAGTAATTTCAGGACAAAAAGATAAACAATTGTACAAGTGAAACCATTATACATAATTAAGTTACATATGGACAATTTCAAAATACTGCAGAGTACAGAAGAACTAATTTAGTCCTAGTTAGTTCACTACGATTTCTATTAGTCCAAGTTAAAGAAATATGTCGTCTTATATCAGTAAGAAAAGTGAATAAAGATACGAATTATTTGAGTTCACTTTGGCTCTGATCCATTTATACATAAATAGATACCAAAGATACTTCTGATTTCAATAAATGCCTCTCGTGAGGTTTGTATGCCCCCCCCCCCTCAAAAAAAAAGTTATGTCATTTTGATGAATTTTATCAATAGTAAACAGTATTAAAACGAAACAATATCTAGAATTTCTTTGATTGCAATTGCAAAACAACAATAACAAACTATTAAAAAAATCACAAAAGAAACATTCATAAACTTATATATAAGTTGCTTTTGTAGTATAATCTCTCTGAGTAATGAATGGGGAATCTAGATCTGAATATAATACGAATATACGGGAGTGAAACGTGATAACCCACAAATGGGTGTTCATCAAGAGTTTACGAACACTTTTCGTTTTTTTGGTTTAAACTTTTTTTTTTTTTTAAGCTGGTTTAAACCAGCCAACCTGCTAACTGACAACTCTGAAAAACATTGATGGTCATAAACAATAAATTGAACCGTTTTATAACAAACGAAGTTTATTGAGAAAGCATTCCAAGCTAAGATTTTCACTTCCTTCCCCTCGTTTCTTTAATTTTCAGAACAATACAAAAAATGTTTTTAACTTTTAACTCCCTTATGTGTGTTGCTACTCAATTGTGGATGAAGACATAGTACGTCATACTTTTTCTTTCTTTCTTTATACATAAACTTCAAAATTTTCATGCCTATATTTCAAGTATGTGATTCATTTTGCAAAAATCAGAAAACTATAAAACACACTGGAAGAAAGGAAAATAATCATACTACCTGCCTTAAGTTGTAAAGTATAGCCCATTTTTTTTTCTTTTTAAATAAATGTCATCCTGAAGAAAATAAAATCCGACTTAAAAAACTGAGATTCTTCGTTAGCTCATTTTTCCGCATACATAGATCTTCTATGGACAATTAATTAACATAGCACTTTATCGAAAACTTTCGAATGCCAACATAATGCAAGTTTGTGTCTACGTTAAACTACACTAAGTTTTTTTTTTTCTTTTTTTCCTGTCCCCATATGACAATCTAGAATGGGAACCATCAAACAAATTCATTCAGTTTAGAAATCTGGCAGCATTGACTCCTTCGCGACCTACAGTGAAGTTTGTGGTTGCTAAGCCACTGGGGGTTCAGGAAAGCCTTCTCTCTTCCAGGAAAAATGGTCGTTTATCCATGGCCCCAAGATTAGTAATTTTATGTTTACAAGTGTAAAACTACAAGTGCTTCACAATGGTTTAAATAAATAAATGCATATGAAAGATACATATAATCTTTCGCCGGTGAAGCTTTCTGTACAGTGGATAAGAGATTTATTTAAGGCTCACAAGTGTAATGTTACAGGAAGTCATATTACTGCGAAAAGCCACACGCTTTAACCAATTTCGCTTACCTCGCTGACACGTGATCATACCAGCTTTTCCCTGCCCTCATTCTGTTATATAGCATTTATACTATTTAGTACAAGTTAGGTTTTAAAGTTAAACTATGGTTCATGCCCTACAATATTTAGCTATATTTGCACATGCTGTAGTTATATTCAGCCCTCAATGTCAATCTGCGCACCCCTCCCTTAAGAAAAACTTTCTAAGGCAATAAGAATGCATTTCCTGCTAATTGATTATATTTCACGAATATAAGTATGACCACTTTGTGTGACAATCTAATGAAAGAAAAAAATGTTTTCGTGTGCGTTTCGTAATTTATGTCCCAAAGATATATATATGTTTGACAGGGGCATCACGCCCAAACCTAGTCTTAAAAGTTTATAGGTAGGTTTCTAGAACATTGGTCCGCATCTATTGAGTTGTAATAAAGAAAGAAACCAATCTGGCTACTAACTCGCCTTCACTCGCTCGGCATTACAATGTGATTTGAGTATTGAGCTTTGATAAAGAAAGAAACCAATCTGGCTACTAACACACCTTCACCTTGAGCGGATCAACATTCTACAACCGTCCCAAGTTTATTTACATAATACAATAGTAGAGTGTTGTTTATGGTGCCGGTTGGAAGCATGAAAAGGTAATGACTCATCGTTTTCCTTATACCTGAATACGTAGTTTGCAACACTTAGAAGGTACACAAAGTTGGAAAGTACTAGGTCTAATTTTAGCAGTAATACAATACAGTTATTTCTAATGAACAGCAAAGAAACCACAGTTCTTATTTGACTCGGACAGTGACCAACCGATTCATCTAATCCGGTTCCCGGAGCAATTTAGAAATCACATGGAAGTTGAGTTGAGTTGATTCCGAGTTTAACGATCATTTCAGCAGCGAGGTAATATGAGAAGGAACCTATTGATTAACATGGAATCCGAACCACACGAGGTCCCGCCGGGAATCTAACACGGGTCTCCCACACTAAAGGCGTGTACACTAACCACCTAGTCACGAAGGAGCTCCAGCCGATCGTGACGTAGTGCAATGTGTTATCATGGTGGTAAAGATGGAATAAAACGAGCTCTGCGGGGGTTCCAGCCTCCTTCGCTCGCTCAGCCGTTTCGTAACGCAAGTAAATTACTTTTTAAACTCAATCAAGTTGAGTATATACCACGTGACAGCACCAAAGGCATAAACAGTGCAACAAGTGACTGAAGTACAAACAGTTCCAGGAAGTGACTGAACCTATAAGAACCGATTAAAGTCACTGTCCGAGTCAAAGTAAAATCTTGCTATAAGAAATATTGTGATTAACAGTTAAGAGTGAACGACGGAAATGAGAGAGGAGTAGTTTCCTAAGGGCAAGGTATATTAAAGTAACAATAGATGCATAGTAATACAACGTTGAAAACATGTTCATGTGGGTCTAATCCGGGGACCGCAATCTGCGAAAGATTGGCCGAAAACACTCATGTATTATAAAAACACATGCCTTCCGTTTGGTAAAGCATTGCGACACTTTGTACACTGCCTTCACATAGCACTTTTCTTCATCATGTCTTCCTTCTGTAGTATCACATAATAAAGTAATTACTATGAATACCGTACCGTACTTTTACCATATACATAAGAAGTAAGATTCCGATATATTTTGATTGCTTATATAATCCCATTGTGAAGTCAAGCAACATATTTCATCCGTAGTTTTTACAAACTTATGCTTTCATAAAATACGATAGCACCGTAAACTGCAATTTATTAAAAGAGTGCGTCTTTTAAGACAGTGCAAGATTATTCAGCAAATAAATTATCATGATTCTGTAACGAGTCTCTAGCTGTCAACTCGCATTATTAATTGAGCCAGTATGAACTTTACAAATAATAGACCCTATTACAGTGTAGTTTCTAAGATATAGAAATATTGATGCCTTTGTAGGTCTCTTCAAACAGTAAGTATTATAAATACATAAATTACGCTTTTTTCTTGTATGAAGTATAGATAACAAACACTAGAAGCATTTACAAAAATCATCCTATTTGTCATACTTACGAAGGCTTCATTTCGATGTTTTTTTTTACACAACGCAGCAACTTACAAAACAATACTATGAAACGCGACTTTCCAGCAAAGCGACACTCTTTTTCACAGAATATAATTTTAAAACACTGAACAAATTGCTTGCACGCATTATCCTTTCACAACATACTCTTTGTTTAATGAATCATACTCAAACTTTGCCGGGCCGGTAAACTTGAATCATCAAATCAAACATTACAGCCAATCAGGAGCAGCAAACAGCGTTGCCAAGACGTTGACATAAAAAGACGCTAATCGGGAGATGAAGTAACTCCAATTATGGGTGGGGAATCGAATTATTCGTAAAATTATGGGTCTCATCTATCTCTATATATCCACACACATATGGTTACATAAGCGGAGTATTGAAGGGGGGATCATGGGGCTGGACACCCCAAAGGGTTTCGACAATGTTCTTTAGTACTTTGATATTTGTAATTTTTTTCTCGGAAGAAAAAGCAATTGCCTTCCCTGTACTTTATTTCAAAACAAAAATATGTTATTAAACACTTCTTAAACAAGCTCCGCCTTATGCAGAGTCGTTTTGACGTATGATTAGCATCATACTAAAAGCCTGACTATTATAGGAAACATGATAGTCAAACTCTTTAGTATGGCTCTAATAACCCGATAGAACGACTCTGCATAAGACCCGCTCTGTTCAGCGACATTGTCTTTATTCTTTAAAAATGTTTGCATTTTGGGAATATGGAAATCGACTTTTCCAAGAATCCCTGCTGTTCAAACGGAAGCGAGGATGGCCGATATGTATGTGGTGACCTTGAAGTTATTGTTCTACTTTTTGACATAGCAATGACCCAGGTATCACATATCTTCTTTTGACCTAAAGTCTTTGCAGACAATACTGAAAAGAATTGGTACCTTAGTTCCGAAAAAAAAAAAAAAAAAAAAAAGATTACCTTAGTTGAAGTGTTAAGAGGGAATATACATATATGAGCCCAAGAAATCATTGACCTCGACAAAAATACAAAACACGTGACCTGTCATCGCCTATTTTGAATCATTCACCGCCGTTTCCAATAGGATTAACTACAAGGGGAAACCTCTGTTTAATCACCACTTCGAGCCGCAATTGGCTTCAAAGAAAGCGGTGATCAATGCATTTCGGTACATGCTCAGCAGCTAGTTTCCTTAACCTTCAAGGGGGGAAAAAAGAAAGAAAGGAAGGATAAAAATATAGATTTTTCCTTTGTTGTTTCCGTTTCATTCATATGAAAAATGTTTGAGGAAAAATTGTTAACAAGAGAGGGTGGAAAACAATAGTAAAGGCTTGTAGCGTGTGACTGTCTCAAAGCAATCTCTGATGTTTGGTCAATTAGAGCAGTTCAAAAAAGTTGCTTGGGTTAGACGTGTTCAGGGTGTCGAGATGAGAACTTACTTTGCAATTGCAAAATGTCGGAAAACGTTTCACAAAAGTAGTTAAAGCGGAAAACAGGACAATTCTCTTAATTTCGGTGAGGAAAATGTGCAAAGAAACCGAAAAAAAACAATGGAGAAAATCTAAACAATATATTAGTTCAGAGAAAGACTTGAAAAACGTTTGAGAAAAGTGGCTAGAACGAAAAAAGTTGTGATGTTAATTTTGGCGAAGAAAATTAGCAAAAACGGCAATCGAAAAACAACGAAGAAATATCTAAAGGAGTCAGTACTTGAAAGAAAGATGTAAGTATTATTATTATTATTATTATTATTATTATTATTATTATTATTATTATTATTATTATTATTATTATTATTATTATTATTATTATTATTATTATTATTATTATTATTAAACTAAACATTCTGGCGCAACAAATGCATGTATATATACAGGTGTATTTATGAATATAAGCAGTAGCGTAGCCAGGATTTTTGTTTGGGGAAGCCTTAGTATTGTGATATATAGCAGCGAGGCTATATCAGACGTGGATCTACAGCTTAATGTGGAATCCTACTGGGAACTAAAGCTTTTCGATACCGAAAAAATAATAATATGTGTATGATATTTTTTATAGTTTTTACACTGTAATAAAATTTTATGTATGCTAAGTTGAAACACACAAAGTACATGTAATTGCAATTTAGAAACGATGGGCAAAGAAACTACATCTGGAAATTCTGAATTTTTGTGAGAAGCAATGCTCTTCAGCTTTGCGAC
The DNA here is from genome assembly GCF_964235325.1 of Thermobia domestica. NCBI lineage: Eukaryota > Metazoa > Arthropoda > Insecta > Zygentoma > Lepismatidae > Thermobia > Thermobia domestica. The sequence goes on from NC_137466.1 coordinate 89,531,684, forward strand.
CTAGTGTGAATTGCAAACAGTTTTATCCTTACATCTTAAGGGTGGTCACTACAGCGAAATTAAACTACCTATAATTTTAGAGTTTTTCTGTAATATCTTCAAAACAAATAACAATATTGGAAAAGCAGAAACGTAGTGAACTAGACAATACGATTTTGCATGTGATACCTTTACCACAATTCACCTATCTGCTTTTGGTGTGCCGTTATTTACAGAACCCGCAAAAAGTGCTAAATCTATCTACACTTGCAAATCGAAAGCAGATAGAGGAGTTGTGATAACGGTATCACATGCAAAATCGTATTGTCTAGTTCACAACGTTTCTGCTTTTCGAATATTTTTATTTGTTTTGAAGATATTACAGAAAAACTCTAAAATTAGCGGTAGGTTAATTTCACTGTAGTGAAGACCTTTAATAGAAAAATTCTCTTTTGAAATATATATATATTGTTACCTTATGCTCGGCATAACGTAACATGGCCCGGTACTTTTGAACACCTTGTATATTGAAAGGAATTTTTATCTTTATTGAAAATGTAAGAAAACATGTTTAATTTCTTGTAGTATAAAAAGTAGGTCGCAAATTTTGCGTAATTTTAGTTAAGTAAATCGTTTCAACGAGTATTAAATGAAAAATACATGGTTGGTAATTATATTTTGTATATTTTGCGTATTTAACCAAAAATATAACATTATTTTAGAAAATAAGTATATATTTTAGCTTTTTAAAATGGTTTTCAGTTTATTTCTATAGGTATTTCGGCATAGAGAATCTTCAAAAGAAAACTAAAAATTTTATTTCGTAAATTTTCTTCAAAATTCCAAATTAAGAAAGTCAGCCATAATTTCTTCTTGGTGCATCTCTTTGTTTTCGGAATAAATTATTGGATTGGATCTTCCGCAATTACAGCTGTGGTTGAGATTTCGGTTTTCTTTGATCTCAGCACAGAAGCCTATCATCCGATAGTTACGTCACGATTATCTTCCAATTAGGGATCATCTTCTCATTGTTCTTTGTCTTACATCTTCAGCCATTACAGGAGACAGGCGTACAGTGATCGTCGTCTGTAACAAAATTGATAAAATAATTATTATTTTGGAACTGCGAATTGTTAGTCGTCTTGCATCAGTGTTACTTGTATGAAATGGTGCTTCCAGTAAGTTTTACGTTCTTGAACAGCGAGGAATTGCGGTAAAGACAGTGGCAAAGACTCAGGTCTTGAGTTTGGTAGTGGTGACGAGAAGAAGAAGTGAGTTAGTACGCCATATTTGCAGAAGGAAAATCCGTCTGGAGCTCTCGCAGCTATTTTATATTTTGGGACCACAGTTAAAGAATTCTTTCTGGAATTATGTGGAGTAAGTAGAGATATTTTGGAAAAATGTTATGGTTTAAAAGTTTCGGCTCATCGTTGGATGAAAACAAGTAAGTGTAACGAGAAAAGTCAAAGGAAACTGTTCAGGCACGATAACTTCTAAATTCATAGTTTTGTGGCATAATGTTAATAGTGTGGATTTCTTGTGCATGTGTAAAATACTCAACATGATGTGCTAAGTGCAGTAAGTTTTCCCCAACATCTCTCACATATAGGTCTGGACAATGTGACTTCGTGAATTCATTCAATGGGGGGGGGGGAAGAAAGCTAGATTATCTCAACACAGAGCGATTGTCATAACATCATGAAAATGTGTGTACAGCCCACACATTTTCCCCCAAAAAGAAAGAAATGTTTAGATTCCCTACAAACCTCCAAATTGTTCAGTTTCGGAACATAGTACTGCCCGAAGTATTTATATTTTGGCATGATGTTTTTCTCTGGTTTTTACAATAATTCTAAACGTTACAGTAATTTTGGAAGTAAGTGTCAGAAATCACGGCTAAAGTCTAGTACAAGGGTACATCAAATTGGCGTACCGGTAGCAGGATACTATCGTCAATAGGTTAAATATCCGTCTTGTTACTCTGATACACATCGAGGAAGTTTTAAATATACAGTTTAACGAATGCTAGTAGAAATGTTTTAATAAATTTAAAAGGAAATTAGAATTTCAGAGCGACACTAAAGAAAATAGCCACTACGTCTTTGGTCATAATGTGGTAGCAAAATAAACATAAATACATGAATGAGAATGGTGCTTCATGAATATGTGTATGACTTTTTTATCTTAGGTTAAGTTAGTATAGTGTAGCTAGGTTAGGATAGGGATTTTAGGTTTAAGTTGTGTCAATATTTTCCATGAGTATTTACCTGTGCTAGTTGGTTCAGTGGGTCCGAGCTTCAAGAGAGGTAGCGAAAAGCGTAAATCCTCTATGCCGGCCACAATTTCGATGCACAGAAGGTTTTGAGCACCAAAGTAACAAAGAAGAAAGTAAAATAGCTAACCACAACCATATGTAGTGAAGTTTTACGTAGTATGATGTGTTTATATTGTGTTGATTTAATTTGTTTATGTCAATCTGATGTGAATATTTATAAATGTGAAGAATATGAAGGAATATGAATATTTCAAGAATATTTGTAGACAATTAAAGGAAAAATAAGTAATGTTTTAGAAAGACTTAGAAAATCTTTAATATTAAATTCCACTAGCTCAATTCAGATGGGTATGTCAGAACATGCATGTGTAAAGATTCTTTTTATAAAATTTCCTTGTTCAAATCCACTTTCCATAAAGAATGTCAAATAAAATTTACTAGCCGTGAAAACATTTTTCTTTTCAAGAACAGAATATAATTCTCTTGTAGTTTTAAGTAATAAAAATCTTGAGTTACAGTTACGTTTGGTATGTAAATGAAGCATGATCAAAGCAGAGAGCAGTACGTACAGAATAATTTTCTGGGGAAATGAAATAGCTGTGAATCGAGGGAAGAGACTTTCCTTAGTGTGACCGGGGTTGGAAACAACCGAGTCTGCAGAAATTTTCTTATTTTCGTCAGTTTTAAATCAAAATCCCAGTTTGGATTTTTTTTAAGTTGCGCGACAAAATTCCGTTTTGGGAGTTGTAAGAATTTTTTTATTCAGCTAGGGCTTCAACAGACAACATTAAGATCTTCATTGTGCTCATTGCCAGCTCCACTTGTAGGTCGATGTCCTGTGTCTGTAGTTATGGTTCACAACCTATTTCCTGATGGGGTGTGGATAATGAACTGCAGGCCTGGATACCGGACTGTGAGTTGAGATGGAAGAGACTCTGGAATCATTACATTTTCGGGCAAGATTTGAGTTCTATTTTCCGTAGATGATTGGCTTGGTGAGTGTGTCAGTGACTATTGATGACGAGTCCATACATGCCCAGTAGGTTCGGTGTGACTAGTCAGTGATACATTCAGCATAGCCTGTAGTCTCAAGGAAAGGGAACATCATACAATAACACATCATCATCAGTTTATTATTTATATTTTTATTTATTTATTTATAACTTTTTTATAATGTAATAATATATATTGTATAAATGTATGATATAAAAATATGTTTATATGTTGCAATAGATGTAATTTCCAATTATTCCAAAAGTCTATCTAACTGTGGAAAAGAAAACTACGTTACACAAAACAAAACTAAAGTAACACGAAATAGTCGAGCGGTTAGGCTGAAGAGTGTGTAATCGTATGTTCAAATCCTAGAGAAGATCATATTTTATTTTTTCATGTTCTTTACTCCTAAGCTATCCGGAGATCGAAAACATTTCTTTCAATAGCCCTTTATCAACACTTTTCTTTTCAAATTCGATTAGAAAACCAACTTATTAAAACTGTAAATGCAATATGTCGTATCTGAAAACAGGGTGTTAAGTACCTTCACTAGTTTATTACTATACTCTCTTCCACGAGACACCAAATTTTCATTCACTGTAGAAGCTCAAGTAGCTCAGACCTCAATACAAAATGCTATTATTAATACAAAAACCACAATGTAGATATTTGTAAGAGAATTTTTAATGACTTGGCCCCCTATCTTATTCATGGCCCTCCCAAACGTCTGTGTCTGATTGCGGGCCCGCCAAATAGTGAGAATGAATGAGAGGCCTTAAAAAGTACGCGCCATACATATTTCATGGAAATTTAATCTTTTTACGAAACATGTCATCGATCATATTTTTATATCTAAAGGTCCCATGTATTTAGTTTTTTCTACATTATTTCTAAATCAATGTCCCTACAAGCGTTTAATAAGGACTCTACATGTTTTCTATTGTTCTACTATCATCCCCTATCACAGTGGTTCTCAAACTTTCCGATAACACGGATTCGGAAAAGTGATTCGCGGTCCTCTTGCAATGCTATTTGAAATTTCACATGGTATTAAAAAATATACTAATTAGAATTACCACTGACAAGAAAAGGATCAAGAAAAATAATGCAGTAAGTAATTTGTTCTAAAGATAAATGATTCTCTCCTAATGAACAAAATTTCAATTGAATATACAGTAACTTTCAAGACTGAAAATAACTTTTTTTAAAAGGAAATCCACTTGATAAACAATGTTCTCAAATGTGGAGTCACTAATGTGAGAAATAAAATTCTTTGTGTTTTTCCATAATTGATTGAAATCTGGAATAAATTTTGTCACCATCAATCTTTGGTCCGATTCCACATTAAGAAGGTTCTCTTTAAGGTTTTAGTACTGCGAAGAGCAGAAAAGGTCTGCTAACATAAATGGTAGGGAAAGGCATCAAATGTTGCAATGCCTTTTTAGACAACTCTTCATACTCACAGCGCACACGCAATCAAAAGCTACGAGGTTAATTTTCTTTGAAAACGTTTTTCCATGAAATATCGCAGGATAGTTCCAATAGCTGTTCTTGTTCTGTGTTAGAGAGTTCCATACCTTGAATGTCATGGATTTCTGCATTAGTAAAAGGATTATCAATTCAATCATTACCAGGATGTGGGACAGGGAAATGTTCTCGAAAATTTGCAGCTAATGCTTCCAAGTGTCCTACAAGTGTTTTGTATATTTCAGTAGAGAGTTTTTCACCTGAAGAATCAATTACATCCTTGAGCACTGGAAATGATGATTGTTTTCGTACTCTTACTGCCCACAGCTAGAGTTTCTTAATCTTAAAAATACTTCTTGCATAAGAGCTGTGAGTTCCATTTTATTACAACACATTTCAATTTTTAGGCCCACTCTGGGAATCGCTACCCTATCAGATTTTACATCATCACCATACGCCATAGCTTGGCGAATACTATTCAGCTCTAGGTCCTGGTTGCTAGCTTTGATTTTCCTCATAGTGCACTAAAGAACAAAGTTGAGTAATAATGGGGAAATTATATCTCCTTGTTTCAGGCCATTCTCATAGCGAAAGCTTATGGACAAGTATTTTCCTACGCACTTTACTTTGGAATTCATTTAAACACGTTTTAATTAATCTTTCTCGGTATACCAAACTCAATAAGAATGTTATACACTGTAATACTTCGTTCCTAGTCGTGTCGCTGTCTTTTCTAAAACCAATAAATGCGTAATCGATGCACCGGGCTATTGTATTCCCATTTCCTTTCGAGGATTTGTCGAATTCTGGTCGATAGTTGATCGATTTGACCTAAACCTACAATGACAGTCTCCAATAGTTTCACCTGCACATGGAGTCAATCTTATTAACAGAATGTTTGAGAGGATTATATAGGATGGCGATAGAAGAGAAATCTCACGTTAATTATTACAATTAGTTTTATCGCATTACTTGTTAATTAGAATAGTGATTGATTCCGTACATTCTAGTGGCAATTCTTCCATGTCCCAGACTAGTGTTGGGTAAGTTACTTGTAAAAATGTAACGCGTTACAAGTTACTTTACTTTCTTAAAATGTAACGCGTTACTTCTCCGAAAAAAGTAACTGTTACTTTACTTCGAAAGTAACGCGTTACTAACGCGTTACTTTTAGGTCCGAAACTTTGAATATGTGAAAAAATCTTATTATTTCAATTTTCCGTACTACTATTACTACCGCTATTATTATTATTATTATTATTATTATTATTATTATTATTATTATTATTATTATTATTATTATTATTATTATTATTATTATTATGTTTATTATTATTGTTATTATTATTATTATGTTTATTATTATTATTTCAACATGGCGCCGGCTGAAGATCCATGTGCTTTATGCAGGAAGCCAATATTTGGCAAACAGTTGATTTTATCTTGTTGTGTATGCAAAAATCGATTTCATGTTAAAAATTGTTTGAAATCTGGACGTGTTGAGTATGAAATATACATGGCAACAGGTGTTTCAACATATAAATGCCATGATTGCATCAAGAAGAGGGACGACAACACAGTAGTGACCCCAACTATTGTGAAGACAACAAAAGTATCTGGTTTTAAACAATGATAACTCATTAACAGAGTCGTGTAGTGAAGAAGAATTTGAAAATAACTCAATTAGCGACTACAAAACAGAAAATGAAAATGTGGACTGCAGCAAATGTTGTAGTGTTGTGTCTGTATGTTTGAAAGAAGTGCTGGCAGCTTTACAAACTGTGAGTGATAATTATGAAACTCTTAAGGCTGAAGTCATTTCTCTCAAGCAAAAAAATGTGAAGTTAGTTCAGTTGTTAGAAAAATCCAACACAGTAACAAACGCAACGTATGCTGAAATTGTAAACAAACCGCCTCAGGATACAACTCAGGTGCAAGGACAACAACCCCAAAGCAATAGCAATAGTATACAGGTTAGCAGTGCCAAGGTCAGTTCCCAGAGGCAAGACACAGACACCGAGTGGCAAGTTGTGCAAAAAGCAGGAGTTAATAGAAGAAAGCATTTGGTTTCTGATAACACGAAGGCACGTGAGCCTGTCAAAACTAGATCAACATTGGTGCAAGGAAAAAAGGTGAGTGATAAGCTAAAAGTAAACAAAAAAGCACAAACAAAAGCAGTTTTTGTTACAAGACTCGATCCGACCGTTACATGTGAAGAATTATCGAATTTTGTTAAAGACAGTGCTGATATAGACGTACAAAAATGTGTAAAATTAAAAACAAAATACAATAGCTACTCTTCCTTTTATGTTTCCGTCTTATCAAATAATTTTGATGATATTTTGAATGCTAATGTATGGCCGGAAGGAGTACTTTTTACTGAATTCTATGGAAGACTCAGAAATAATATTGTGTATGTAAATACTGTTTTAACTAAATAGAAACATAATGAGCAATCAATTAGATAAGTCAATTATATTGTTTTATCAAAATGTAAATGGTTTAAATAGTAAAGAATCAGACTTTATTGACGAAGTTAATTGCACTGATTATGACTTAATATGCTATCTGAGAGTTGGTTTAAACGTGACAAAGTTCACTTTGAACAGCTTACTGAGCAATATAACGTTATACGTAAAGACAGAAACCTTCAACTGACAAATAAAAGTACAGGTGGAGGTTGTATTATGTTTGTAAATAAAATATTAATGTATGACGTAGTACAGGTACCGTTTCCGAACCTAGATGTGATTATTATAAAGTTATATATACCCAATAATCCCCCAATATTAATAGGTTTGCATTATCTTCCACCTAATTTGCCACCCAAAGAATTTGTAAATTATTGTGATTGGCTCAATAAGTTATTAATTGAAAAAAAGTTTGAAAATGTTGCTTCTTGGGGATTTCAATTCTGCAGGTATTGATTGGCATAACTAACTAACTAACTAACTCTATGGCCTATGGGACCCGGAGGTTCAGTGCCGCGTTCACAAAAGCTCTCCACTGACTTCTATCCTTAGCTAATTGCATCCAGTTTCTACTTTGTATTCCTATCTCTGCGAGATCCATCTTAATATTATCCTCCCATCTGCGCCTAGGTCTTCCTAATGGTCGTTTTCCTATGGGTCTACCAGTCAAGACTTTGAAAGCGTTTCTACTTTCTTCCATTCTAGCTACATGACCTGCCCACCTAAGCCTCCTAGACTTGACGACCCTAACAATGTTGGGTAAACCGTATAAACTATGTAGTTCCTCGTTATGGAGCTTCCGCCATTCCCCATTCTCGTTCCTCTTGGGTCCGAATATTCTTCTCAGGATCCTGTTCTCAAATACTTTCAGTCTATGTTCTTCCCTCAGAGTAAGCGACCATAATGGAATCGTAAAAACTAAGCATTCTTATTTAAAAACAAAAGCTGAGAAGATGTTAGAGTTAGCGTCTATATTTAGCTTAAAGCAGTATAATCAACCATACGACTCTCAGTTGCCGTATAATATATTGGATCTTGTTCTAACTGATATTACTGAATGCTCAATATGGTTTGATGTGAGTCCATTAGTCAAGGTAGATAGGTTTCACCCACCTTTCGTATTCGAATGGCAGGTTGACGAAAAGTTAAATTTCTTAAATGCAGATACAGCTCAAGCTCAAGGTGAGTTATATGACTATGTAAGAGCAGACTTTTATCAATTATACAAGGATATTAAAAATGAGATGTTTTCAGGAAATGTAAATAACAGTACGGTATTTTTGCAAGATTGTTTGGAAGATATATTGAAAGCAAATGTACCGAGAAAGCATATTATACAAAAGAAGAAGTACAAAGCTCCTTGGATTACTAAAGAGTTAAAAACATTAATTAATAAAAAAAAAATATTTTGTAAAATTTAAGAAAACTGGTAATTTAGTCATTTATGAAAAATTTTCGGTTTTAAGAAAAAAATGTTAAAAGAATGTACAATAAACTTAAAAAATGTTATTTTGAGCAGTTGGAGAATAGTATTTGTACCAATAAAGTGTATTTTTGGAATAACTTTAAAAAGTCTCAAGACAAAAGTGTACCAAATAGAATTTTGTTCAATGGTACCACCATTACAGGGACAAAGCAAATTGCTGAAGTTTTTAAAGATGTATTTTACAATAATTTTAATTTAAAAGTTAATACCCTAGACTGTGCTGTAGTTAGTAATCTGAACAGCAATAATATAACGATTCCAGTAATATGTGAAAATGATGTTACTGAAGTAATAGGTAAACTTCGGCCATTAGCATCTTCAGGACCTGGGAGCTTTCCAAATTATATACTTAAAGCATGTTCGAAAGACATAGCTCCAGTCTTGTCAAAAATATACAATACCTCATTAAGGACAGGGTCATTCCCATCTAAATGGAAACATGTACATGTGGTACCGGTTTACAAGAATAATGACAAGTTAAATCCGAACAACTACAGGCCGATAACCTTATTGAACATATTTTCTAAAATTTTTGAAACCATCATTCACAAACACTTGTTTTTTAATGTAAAAAATGTATTGCAAAAATCACAGCATGGCTTTTATAAAGGGAAATCAGTTGTAATCAATCTCTGTGAAATAACGGATTTTATCTACTATGCAATGAAAAGTAGATCACAAACTGATGTCATATACATTGACATGAGTAAAGCTTTTGATTCAGTTGACCATAGATTACTGTTAAAAAAAACTGTCAAATACAGGTGTAACACCCTTGTACCTAAAATTTTTTGAAAGCTATTTGACTGGTAGAACATACCAAATTAAAATTGGAAATGTCATGTCAGATTCAGCCAGCATTAGTAACAGTGTTCCTCAAGGTTCTCCTCTGGGCCCATTACTTTTCTCTATTTTTATTAATGACTTACCAACAGTCTTAAATCATTCAAATGTTTTACTTTATGCTGATGACATTAAGCTTTTTAGTGTAGTAAATAATATTGAGGACAACGATAGGCTACAAGATGACTTAAATAGAATCATTATGTGGTGCAAGGATAACGGTATGAGTATCAATTGTCTGAAAACTAAGTGCATGACCTACAGTAACAAATCGCAATACAATGTAAGTCAATACAAAATACAAGGTACTGTAATACAGAAAGTTGACACAATAAAGGATTTAGGTGTAACATTTGACAGGTCACTACGCTTTGGTGATCATATACAAAATGTATGTAATGAAGAAAGAAAAATAATCGGTTACCTGTTTAATCAATGGCCTGCTTTCTGTCAATCAAATACATATGTACTCTTATATAAATTACTGGAAAGGTCGAAACTAGAATATGCATCAGTGACTTGGAACAGCCTAACAAAAACTCTCGTAAACAAACTCGAGATGGTGCAAAAGTGTTTTATTAGAATACTTTGTTTTAAGTTAGGACTTGACTATTATTCTAGCACGTATGAATATTGGATAACGTATTTTAATTTGGAACGACTGGCTGACAGGAGAAAATTGATTGAATCTGTATTTGTAGGAAAGTTACTTGACAATCAATATACCTCAGTCTATATTTTTAAAAATGTTGATTTTAAAGTTCCAACATATGGTACAAGGGCAAAAATTTTATTGCAACCGCATAATAGAAAACATATTTTAATCTGTAGGATTTTAGAAAGCTATAATGAATGCATATCTTAAAATATGACTTTATTTTAGAATTTTAAATATAACTTAGTAGTTTTTATTTTTATTTTCTTTTTACTTTTAGTTTTTGACACTTCTTGGTTTTAATAATTGACGTACACTACACTGTCAATGTTTTTATTATTAATAATTTATGATATAGATGTAAACATAATTTTATCACTAGTACTATATATTAATTGCTAAAATAATGTAGAATAAGACAAAGTGCTGTATTTTTGCTGTATTTTAGCTGTTCTCAGCACGTAAAATAAAGTTTATTATTATTAAAAAGTTTATTATTATTATTATTATTATTATTATTATTAAATCTTATATTGTGCATATGTTCGATCCCACTTGGAATTTGCTTGTTTAATCTGGAACCGTAATCTCACTGGTATTACTCAAGTTCTGGAGTCAGTCCAAATTTCCTACTTGGCTTGGTTGAAATATAAATTTAAATTATACGATCTGACTAATAGGGAGATTCTTGCTAAATTGGATTTACTTGTTCTTGAAGTTCGACGTAATTTAAAGCAAATTAAATTTATTCATGATATAATACATGCTAGACTGAACTTAATTGAATATTTGTATATTAAAGTTCCCCTGTATAAATCTAGGGTTTATCGTTCAATATTGTGTAATAGTAAATTAGTTGGTTCTCCTTTATTTATTTGCGTTGACAACATAAATAAAAAGTCACTTAAAATTGATTTCTTTGATTTGAATTTTACAGTGCTTAGAAGACAATTTTTGGATTGTTATATTTAATTAATATTCAAAAATGCAACCTTTGTTTGTACATTGTCTATTGAATCTTCATTTTCTTCCTTTTACCTATATGGTTTGTATTTGTCCATGTGTTTTTTTTACTAATATTTTTTCTAATTTGTTTATTTTTATGATCAACATATATAAATTATTAATAATACATCCTGCTTAATTGAATATTTACTGAATTGAGGATATGTTTGTAATTTTATTTTATAGTTTAGTTTGTATTCAAATGGTGTTAAAAAATTTTTTATTTACTATTTTCTGTATTTGGTTGTGATGACTTCGTATATTTTAATTTCTCTTTATTTTGCTTGTATTTTTCTTGTAACATTTTATTGTACATAATTGTATATATGACCATTATGGCTTTGGCTGTGGTCTCAATCATTTATAATAAATAAATATATTATTATTATTATTATTATTATTATTATTATTATTATTATTATTATTACACATTCTGGATCGCTTTATGTAAATGTAAGGACAAATTTTTACTTGACAGCTATATGAACATTTTCATATAATGTAACATTGACTAAAATACCATACTGCGTTACTCGTAGTGACGGACTAGGGTGACCAGACGTATCGTTTTTCAAAGAGCTGTTCTGCGTGTTGCGAAGACGCGTAGAAAATCCAGAAATATCCTTCTTTAAAATGTCCTGCAAAATGTCCAGAGTTAATTTATTTGCAATATCTTAATGTTTCATACTTTATTCACAATATTTTGAATCAAAGACACTCTTTTCCTGAATGATGGACCGCTATTTTTTTTAACACTCCTCAAAAGACTAGGGATGGAGAACAATCAACAAACCATTTTTTACAATACATTGCTGAGAAGGGCTTGTTGAGATATCGGTAAAGTAGGAAAAGTTTATTTTTCAACTTATGATAGTGATGATCAAGTTAAGTACCTGTAGAAGCTCCCTTGTGCCGGTATAAATTTTCTCTCATTTCTTAAAATAATACCACGCTTCGATTTTTTTTAAAGCCCAACACGAAGTTTCACTCTACGTTCATAAAAATAAACCATTTTGTCATTCATCAAAGCATTTGGAGTTGTGTTGAATTCCTTTAATAATTTTGTTCAGTGTTTCTTCTTTTTAACAAAAACGAACGATTAACTTAAGGTTAACATTAAATGAAATATGGATATGCGTATTGCCGATGTAGTAAACTATCATATACTATTATACTTGTGTCCTACTTTTCGTTTATTAGAATCTGGTCACCCTAGGATGGGCACGAGCGAGTTTTCTTTGAAACTCGATTTGACTACAAAGAGACATCTTTGAGCTCGACCTGAGAACTCGGGTCGAAAAATTTCCTGCAACTCGACTCGAATTCGGGTCGAGTTTCGAGTCGAGTCGAGCCAAATCTGGTGTGTAGTTTCGAGTACTCTCTTCAAGTATCTTGCATAGACAATATAGGTTATCAATGATACTACTACTACTACGACTATTACTAGTACTACTACTACAACTATTATTATTATTATTATTATTATTATTATTATTATTATTATTATTATTATTATTATTATTATTATTATTATTATTATTATATCAACACTGTGTTGAAACATGAAAGATAGGCGGTTTGTACTTGAATACTAAAAAACTAGTTGATTGCCAACCTCGGTAGTCGTGAAGTATAGGAGTCAAGAACATTGTTCACGAGCTTCTGAATTTGGGTTGAGAGTCTAGGTTGAGTATTCGGGTTCGAGCCAAACATTGTTAAAAGTTTTAGGGCACTGACCAAATGTCTTCAAAACTGCTCGGCCCGGGTTTAGAATTGTCAACGACTTGAGCAGTTCGGCTCACAGCTCATTCACTATCGACCCGAACCGAGAAGTGAGCCGAGCCAACAGCTCACCCAACCGAGACGGCTAGAGTCTTTGGCCCAGATGAGCCGAACCGAGCAGATGGCTCTCCGAACCAAGCCAGCTCGAGCCGATGGTTCACCCCAAGCGAGCCGTCTCAAACCATCCTCTCAGTTGAGCCGAGCGGAGCTGAACTTATTATTAAAAATCTCTTGTGGTCTCGATATCGAGACGAGAAGAGATGCGAGCAGTGTCCCCTCTCTTGAGTAACACTAAAAGCTTAAATTATTACTGCTTAGCTTAAATTTCTCATGGCTTTCGCTTTCCAGTGTAATCAGGCCAGGATTTGAAAACGAAATAAAACGAGCGAACCATTTATCAAACTTAACTCGACGCCAAAAGCAGTGAATCGACTCGGAACTCGACTCGAGAATATTACCTTTGACTCGACTCAAAACTCGACTTGAATCTGAGTCGAGTTTTAGCTCGACTCTTGCCCATCAATATGCGTTAGAAAAATGATTGCTTATTATTCTTCTGCTAAAATAATTATTTAATAATAACCAGGGTCGGATCCGGGGGTGATCGGGGCGATTGCCCCCTCCCCAGAAGAGGAAACTTTCTTATTTTATATATATAAATTAACTCATTCCAAAGTTTGGAGCCCTTAAAAGTAGCAGTATGACAACCCACCGCTTCCCCCCAGAAGTTGGTCCTGGATCTGCCCCTGATAATAACAATGTTGTTATGTAAAATTTAAAATACAGAATATAGAGAAACATTTTACTACAACTAATAAAATGACAACACATTAACTGAAGGTGAATGAAAACTTGCCAGTAATTTTAAAATCGATACATGCTTTTTAAAGCTAGTTGTTCCAAACTCTATAATCAACGGGACTCTAGGATACGCAAACTAATCTGAAAGAACTCCAATATTACAAACCATAAACAAACTTTTTTCTAGTAATAAAGTAGGCCTGCTCATCAGAACACAGTTTATTCATATTAACCCCTTACTGTAAATCGTTAATTATGACACCCTAGTTGTTGATAAATATTTCCAGCCGGGACACCACTTTACTTTTAAATTCTGTCCACCATCATCTTCAGCTTTCAAGAAGTATCTTTCAAATGTTTGAACGGTAAAATATTTTCGTTCTCCATCTTTATAAAGACACCAATCAAAGTAAAATAGACTATCGGTACAATTGCACTCGTAGTTCACGCACTGAATGGACTTGGAGCTGTCAAAACCCAGATAGCACGAATACTTGCGGCAAATTTTTGCTTCATTTAGTGGAGCAAACAATCTGAAAGTTTGCGAAGGCAAAATTTCTTAATATTTATTAAAAGCTTTCAATATGATCTGCAAATTTTCGCTGATTTGTAAAAATAAATTCACCACCGCAATTAACTTGCATTTTTTTGAAAATATAGCATTGAAAGTATGCTGTCGCAAACAGTTTGCTACTCTGTAAGAAACTTGCTGAAAGCAAATATGTGATGATATTACCGAGTGCGCGCGCATCGTACCCACAATTCACTGCGCTACATCAACTGTGACAAAGCAAGCGGGAAGTGAGAATCGAGAAAAACCAATGCACCAGAGGACTCCAGAATAAACTCACTGGTCTCTTATCAGATGTTTTTATTGACCCAGACAGCCTGACGTTATTTTGTGAATGTGTGTGAGAGTAAGTACAGGGATATTATCGTCGAGTAAGTAGATAAATTGCGATATCCTTTGTCTGTGCGTTTATCGTTCGTAAGTTCCTTATCTTTGGCAAGTAGCTAAAGATGTTTAATGCTTGCCACTACGAAAAGACGGATCCACATTATAAAAATGTTTCTATATAGTTAGGTTTCAATTTATAATTTTGCAGCAAACATGATCTTGCGATCGTGAAAACACTTTCTGCAATGTTGCTGCAAACCTTTTAATATTTTCATCAAATTTATCAGCTCATTTTCGGAAATTTTGTCAAAGAAAATTTGCACAAAATATTTGCAGCAAAGTCCTGGCAAACTTTCTTGCTGTGCAGTCGCAAACATTTCGTTTGTGATGGCAGATGTTTTCATTTTCTGAGGCAACTTTGCTGCAAACTCAGCCAGCGTCAACTTCGTTATTTGCATTGAACTTTCGGCAAATTTTCTAATTTGAAAAGGCAAGTTTTTTGCAAACTTTTTAGTTTGCCTTTGCAAATTTTTAAACATTTTTAAAAAAATTTCTGTGCTATCTGGGAATCTATGACAAAACCTTCCAGGTGCTTGCAATCAGTACACGTGATTTCCCTGAGGCTGTCCTCATCTTCCAAAAACAGCAAGTGATACTATGATCTTATCTGTTTCTTTGATGACTATCTGTTGATCACTGACATCGTTCATTGCTCCATTATGAGAAATTCACTTACAGGAAAGAAACATTTGTTTCCGAAAAATACATTATATAAATATATTGTAGTTACTCATCCGAAATGTAACGCGAAAAAAGTAACGCAAACTAGGTACGTTACCTAAAAATTTGTAACGCGTTACCGTTACAGTTACTTTGGAAAAAATGTAACGCGTTACTAGGAAACGTTACTTAAAAAGTAACGCGTTACTTGCGTTACGTTACTCCCAAGACTGGTTTTTAGTTCGCTCTTTATCCCCTTGCCAACAAATTAAGCTTTAAATGAAGAAAAAAGGACAGAATTCATTGCTTTCTTTGGGATTGTATCTACGAGGAACGTTTCAAAAGTAAGTTTTGTCATTTGTTTTGAACGAGAAGATAGTACACCAGGTGAAACAAATAATTGGTATAAGAAACCACACCCGTTGCTGATTCAACGACGGAAGAATGGTCAGCGGGTGTGGAATGACGCATGTGTAGAGCGCCGAAGAAGAAAGAGTAGTAGCAGACCGGTGTGTTCGAGGTCAGTGTTGCTACACTTGGTACAATTGTACCAAATTAAGCCCTTTCTGTTATTCATCGGCCCATTGGTACCATGTTGGCACTTTCAGCCTCTTTTGTGAAAAAGTTGGTACAATTCTCGCAAATTCAGCACCATTTAACATATACTTGTCACATTTTCAAAAGTGTCAGTAAGACTTTTCCTACATCTCATGATTGGTTGATTTGTTCCTCGTTTTATGTTTTCTTATATAGTCATAATACCGTTTTGGTCTATTGATTTGAAATAGAGGCGCGTTTGGTTTCCTTACAATACATACCGAAGATGATAACTGTTTTTCCGTTTTATTTGTGGCCACTGTAATATTTCCTACGTGCGAGAAAAGTTTCATCTACTTCCACGGTTATCCGGGGTTTTCCTATTGTGATATTTTTAAAAAGTAATTTTTAAAAAGAGCATTTTCTTGATTTGGATTCTTGGAAGAGGATGGGGGAGTATTCTAGAACTTTACCTCTTTTAGTTTCGTGTTATAGAGTCATATATTACACTAGTATGAAATAATGAATTCAGCCCTTTTTGTTTCAATTTGGTATTATTTTTCAGCCCACTCCAGAGCTAGAAATGTGACAACACTGCCCGAGGTTATTCGAGCACGAATCATTTTGGCAGACAGACCACAGACGTGTGCTGACGACGCTGTCACCAATGGAAGTGCGTGCTGTTATCCGGTATGAATGGGCACGTGAGACTAGTGTGCCCGTCATCCATGAACGCCTACAGGCCGTGTATGTTGAAAAGGTCATATTTCGTCAAATGGTTGATCGTTGGTGTTGCATGTTTAGTGAAGGAAGGCAGAGTGTGGAAGATAAGGTAGAGGTGGGCGTCCCTCCACATCCATGAATAAAAACAACATTGCTGGATACAGGACATGGTATTAGTGGACAGGCGCATAACGGTCCACACTGCGTATTGATCGTGCTCAGATTCATCACATACTCCATGATGTGCTGGTTACCGAAAAGTGTCCGCAAGTTGGGTACCGAGAAACCTGACCCCGGATCACAAGAGTGCAAGAATAGGAATCAGCCTCGATCACTTGATGCGGTGCGCGCGTGAGGAAAATGAGTTCCTGTTCAGAATCATTACAGACGATGAGACATGGGTGCACCACTTCACCCCAGAAACCAAGGCCGCTCAAGACGAGGAAATATTCCGTTCACCAATGAGGAAAAAATTCAAAGTATCACCCGCCGATGTAATGGTTATGGCCACAGTGTTCTTGGACGCGAAAGATGTGATTCTCCTTGATTTCCTCCATAAAGAACCATCAATGCGGCACGCTACTGCGATATCTTCAATAACTCAGGTCTGCCATTCCATGAAAAAAAAAAAAAAACAGGACTCTTGAGTGAGGGTGTCGTGCTCTTGGACGAGAACGCAAAACCGCACACAGTAAGGATCACACAAGATGACATTCGTCGCTTTGGATGGGAGAAATTAGATCACCCTGCCTATAGCTCCGATCTTGCCCCATCGGACTTTCACCTGTTACCTGGATTGAAAGCTGGACTCTCGGGACGTCACTTCCAAAATAATGCTGAGGTGGAGCAGGCTGTGTAACAATTACTTGCGTCGCAGTGCACCGAGTTTTCATCAGAATGGTTTCTTCAAACTGATTGCACGCTACGACAAATGTCTCAATGTCGGTGGTGATTATATCGAAAAGTAGTGCAAGATGTATAGTTCATGCTGCCATAGTGTATTTGTCTTTGAAAATAAAATTACCGTGTGAAAATTTCTTTACTTTCGGAACGTTCCTCGTATTATTGCGGGAACGAGTGAAAACTTTTATTTATTAAGCAAAAACATTGAGATGTGTAAACTCTTTGTTTATCAAAGTTGTTCTATAAATGAGTAGACTTCTTAGCACGAGAAGGATAAGATTTATAGAAAAAATATACAGTTGTAATTAGGTGAACGGTATGCAACCTGAAACACAGTAGCGCTGTTTGGGATTTTATTTTTATGTAGTGAGACTTTTTACTTCAGGTCGTTTCTGGAGTTCAAATACACAATATGATATAAACCACTTCTATTTGATTATCTGCAATAATAATAATAATAATAATAATAATAATAATAATAATAATAATAATAATAATAATAATAATAATAATAATAATAATAATAATAATAATAATGTCATTCACAAATCTTTTGTTTTTTTTAACTGCAACGTTCAAAAATACTGAAGATTGCTTGTCGCCTTCCCTTGAGTCCGTCAAATTAAATTCAAGTCAATAACATGTACTGTCCCAGACAGCACAATGCACGTACAGTATCCGTATAGTACATGTACAATTGCACGGATGCAACATGTGCATCATCTGTATAAATGCACGCCTGTACATGTGATGCACATATACATGCCAGGTCCTATTCAACATCTTCACGTGCACAGAACATGTGCAACGTACACGTCCTGCACAAGTGATTTGCATCTACCGCGCAGGTGATTTACAAGTAGCACGTATTCGATTTACATGTAGGACAGCGGTGATTTACACGTAGCACATAGCTGATTTACATGTAGCACATAGGTGATTTAGACGCAGTAACCAGGTGATTTACATGTAGGACAGAGATGATTTACACGTAATACACAGGTGATTTACACGCAGTTCCCAGGTGATTTACATGTAGGACAGAGATGATTTACACGTAACACACAGGTGATTTACACGCAGTACCCAGGTGATTTTGCAGGTAGGACAGAGGTGATTTACACGTAGCACACAGGTGATTTACACGCAGTACCCAGATGATTTACATGTAGGACAGAGATGATTTACATGTACGATAGAGGTGATTTGAAACAGTACCCAGATGACTTACATGTAGTGCACAGGTGATTTCCTCGTAGTACAGAGGTGATGTAAAAGCAAATTCGAGATGCAACGGAAAAAAGAACTTTATATATTTGGTGTTTTACGCAGTAACACAATCTATAACTGCAAAGACATCACCTTCAAAGTGTATAACAAGTAACTAATAATTGTCAGTGAGAATTTTAGTTTTGGAGTTTATTATTTGCAACGAGCAACGCTTTAGGCAGTATCTTTGACATGTTTGCCAAGTAACAAATAACGCAACATATTCTACTGTAATCGGTCACGAAAATAATTTTGTAAACCTACGAACTGTCTGACAGTAGTTACATCAGTACAATGCTGCCACCTGTTGATATTGTATCCTAGCTCAGTGGACGTTATGGAGTTTTTACAATCATTCAGCTGTTATTCGTCGAAAAGTCTCTATAACACCGCCTGGAGGAAAAACGACACCTGCCAAAAATGGAGGTTACTTTCTGTTGATGAAAATGAGAGTAAAAGAATGAAAGTAAAAGTATACACTTGCACGGTATTATGGACGTCTCATACACACGTGCAGTAGCCGTGCAAATACCCATGTGCACACAACGGCTTAAGCACCGGTAATTTAAATGTGCTTCATCCACGCAAATGCACATGTGCACATCCACTGCTCAAGCATGGGTTATGCACATGCGCTGCATCCACGCAAAAGCACATGTGTACATAACGGCTACAGCACAGGTTATATAAATGTGTACTTCATCCATGCAAATGCACATGTGCACATAACGGCTTAAGCACGGGTTACGTACGTGCGCTGTATCCATGCAAATGCACATGTGTACATAACGGCTACAGCACGGGTTATATAAATATGTGCTTCATCCATGCAAATGCACATGTGCACATAACGGCTTAAGCACGGGTTACGTACGTGCGCTGCATCCATGCAAATGCACATGCGTACATAACGGATTAAGCACGGGTTACGTGCGTGCGCTGCATCAACACAAATGCACATGTGTATATAACGGCTTAAGCATGGGTTATATAAATATGTGCTTCATCCATGCAAATGCACATGTGCACATAACGGCTTAAGTGCGGGTTCCGTACATGCGCTGCATCCACGCAAATACATATGTGTACATAACGACTTAAGCACGGGTTACGTTCGTGCGCTGCATCCACACAAATGCACATGTGTATATAACGGCTTAAGCACGGGTTATATAAATGTGTACTTCATCCATGCAAATGCACATGTGCACATAACGGCTTAAGCACGGGTTACGTACGTGCGCTGCATCCATGCAAATGCACATGCGTACATAACGGCTTAAGCACGGGTTATATAAATATGTGCTTCATCCATGCAAATGCACATGTGCACATAACGGCTTAAGTACGGGTACCGTACGTGCGCTGCATCCACGCAAATGCACATGTGTACATAACGGCTTAAGCACGGGTTACGTGCGTGCGCTGCATCCACACAAATGCACATGTGTATATAACGGCTACAGCACGGGTTATATAAATGTGTACTTCATCCATGCAAATGCACATATGCACATAGCGGCTTTAAGCACGGGTTCTATATTTGTGCTTCATCCACGCAAATGCACATGTGTATGTAACAGCTTAGGCACGGGTTATGTAAATGTGTACTTTATCCATGCAAATGCACATGTGCACATGCACGACTTAATCACTGGTTATGTACGTGTGCATAACCCACGTAAATGCACATGTGCACATACACGGGTTATGTATGTGTGCTTCATCCACGCAAATTCACGTGTACGGCTTAAGCACGGGTTATGTATGTGTTCATCATCCACACAAATGCACATGTGCAAATGTACGGCTTATGCATGGAAAGTGCACATGTGTCGTACACGTACGTGTTGTCTGGGGTGTTTCATGAGGTCCTCATATACCGAAGCTTGTGCTTTTAAATTGAGCAGTTGAAAAATTGGCTGCGGCATGACGAAAGAAGCAACCCTCAGTTTCAACCGACTAGGAGGTAATTTTCAATTTCAATTGTTAGCGAACACGTAGGAGTTTAAAATAACTGCTGTGCCCAACTTCATCTCATAGACAGGGTTTTTGAAGACAACATGATCAGTTGGTCACTAGTTTTTATATACAGGGTGTTTCAAAACAACACCGACAACTTTGAGAGATGATTCCTGACATCAAGATAAAACAAAAAGTATAGACCAACCTGGTTGTACAAATACTTCCTTTCGGAGTTACAGGCTGCCGAAAACATGAAAAAATTAATTTTAAAAGTCCATAGCTCCAAAACTATGGGGCCCACCGTAGTCGGCCTTAACCCGTAATAGGGCGCACGGTGTACAAAGTTCCGCAGCAAATACTTTTAGTATTGTATGAGACACAATGCGGCACCCCCGCCGCTCACCTCCCACCTTATCTACTCCCCACTAACCCTCTACCTGACCCTTAGAGAAAGAACCAGTTTGACGCTCAGCTCTGGCTAGGTTAGGCGTTTTAGGAGGAAGTGTTGTCTTTTGTACGCCGCGCGCCCTATTGTGTGAGTTTTTGTGCGGACACTTGTACGCCGCGCGCCCTACACCGGCATTGTTTTTACAAATATTTTACGTACTTGTTTTAGTGAAATTATCTTGTTTTGCGTTTCATGTCGCCGTGTGTTGTGTGTTTTTAATGTATTATAATTTTAATCTGTAAATAGACCTATTACTTTGTAGAATTTTGTGGTAAAGATATTTTGGCTACAATGGAAAATGAAGAAAGAAATCGTTTGCTTTCTTTACTTGATAGCGTTTAGAAAGAAATCCAAGAAGAAGGCAGAAATGCTGAACCTGGTATAGATACTTTGCGTAGACATTTGTTTGCAAATAACGAAGATGATAGTAGAAGTAATGAACCTGCTCAAGAAGATGTCATTGAAGGGGAAGGATCTGATCAGTCCGAAGATCAATTGGAACACAGTGGTCACGATACGGAGTCAGAAATGTCTGCTAATGAAGAAACTGTAATAGAAGATGATAGTGATTGAACAGTAAACCGGAATATGTTAATTGGCAAAGACAAGGAAACTGAATGGAATGCTCACACGAACGATGCTAATTTACGTGGAAGAGTGCGAAGACAAAATATTATTCGAGCGAATAGAATAGGAGTACGTCTTCCTGCACCAAAAGGTGAAGCTTTGGCAACGAAAACCCCATACGAAACTTGGAAGCTACTTTTCCCTGACTCGCTCATTGACGAAATTGTTGAGTACACCAATGTTTGGATACGGACAAATAGAGCAAATTATGATCGTGAAAGGGACGCTAAAGAGACTGACCGATTAGAAATCAATGCTGTTATGGGTTTGTTATTTCTTGCCGGTGTGCTGCAGTCCTCGCATACACGTATGGAAGATCTATGGGCAAACGATGGACTAGGAATTGAGTACTTTCGTTCCACAATGTCGGTCAAACGTTCCACTTTATACTCATTTCTTGTAATAAGGTCAAGTTTTCCTAACTTTTAGTTTTTTACCTGTAACTGCTTAAAATGATGTTTAAATAAATTTTGTTAAAAAATTGTCAAATTTGAAATTTTTAACATATAAATAGTTTAAAAAACAACTTAGGACTGAAAAATTACAGTAAACATGTCTTTAGGGACCAAATGAGTGTATGTGGTACTTTGTACGCAGTAGGTATGTCTGGGATTCTACACCACAATAGGGCTATTGTTTTCTTAATTGCTTTATGACTGTGTAGTTTTGATGTCAATATGGCCGTGCCGTCCTTGGGGAGGTTTTTGGGGGAGGTGGTTTTATTACCCTGTTTGTTAGGTGGTTAGATGGGTTCCTGGAAAAGGTTGAGTGTTAGGAGGGATGGAGTAGTTTCTAGAAAAGAGGTTGAATGACCTGTATTACATGATTTTGATAGGGTTGTTTCTAACAGCTATGCTATGATCAAATTAATTATTTTTTATTCTTTTATTTTTATAGGAAGCTCATTCTTGTTTGTATTTTCCTAATAAATTAGTCGGAGCAACTTATTTTACGGATTGCTTGCAGTGCAAGGTCCTTATTTATTGGATCGTATCTTTTTTCATTTTTTCGCTTCATTAGAAGCTCATTCTTATTTGCATTCTCCTAATAAATTAGTCGGAGCAATTTGTATTGGATCGCTTGCTAAGCAAGCTCAGAACAGCTACGCTGCGATCCTATGAAGAATGTGAACATACTAAAGAAAAGCTCGATGTTAAATTTGATTGTGATCATATTAATTAATTCGATCATTTGCATAGCAACTTGTATTTTGATGAATCGTATGCTAAAGCATACTCGTTGTTATAAATTGGAGGGAATAAACTTTATTCATGCGGGACTTCTTAATTTGAAGGATTGTATGCATAGCATACTCGGTGAGCGTGATAAAAGCTCGTGTACGGAATACATATACTTCGGTATGATACGCAATGCTGGTACATATACAGAGCGTTGTTCTCGTACGTCTTTCGCTGGTGAACTCAAGACATGAACTGAACTTTTTGCGCGCTTTTTGGAAACTGGTTGGGCAAGAGGGAAAGATGGCGTTGTCGGGTAACAGGGGCATGTTAAAACATGAAGACAAATACAAAGGAAAACCGACGACGTGTTTAGTACACATCACAGAGTGCCGACAGAGTAATAAAAACAAGTTTGGCGTCAGGGTAGTTGAACACAAGACATTGTCGGCGAAGAATACAAAGAGGATTGAGGTCGTGGCAGGTAAACATGTTGAATCATGCCCCTATGCTAATTGCTAATAGAAAAGAAGTTTTGCGCGGCGAATGATGAACACGTGATTACCTTGTGGCTATGAAAATACTTTAAATACGGGCTATAGCGGAAAATATATATAGAGACACCATGCATCTCTTTGAGAAAGAAGAACACTACGAGGTTAACACTGAAACAATATCCGATGTTGAAACAGAAATATACGAATCATCGTCAGATGAAGAATATGATTTTGATGCAATAGAATCACCAGTGCTAACAACAGTTTCACCAACACCACCGTCATCACCAGCAGTATTATCAAGAACATCACGATTTTGGGGTTTAGATTGTTGTTGTAATAGTCAAAAGGTGGACCGTGAATGTATAAAGAAGGCTATTGAAAAATGGAATTTCAACGATACATTAATATGCGATGGATGTAGAGAAGGATCCCCTCATGATTTTGCGCATGATTGTATGAATGTACACCCAAAGTCATTGGAAACCCGTGCATGGAGTATTATTGGAAGTCCTAGTGTTGAAAAAGATGTGTTTTACTTGTATGCAAACACCCATATTATTGGAATATTAACAAGAGAAAAATTATATGAAACATATGTGGAATTATTAAGTGATACAGATTATCTTCCGGAATTACTGGACATTTTCATAAGAAAAGACAGACGGAAATCCGACATTCCAGATTGAAAAATGTATTCGAATAGAGTTAGTGTTTCATGTGTGTTATGCAGCGATGAAAACATTAATGTGAATTGTGTATTAAAAACTATAAAAGTATACTTACGTAACACCAATCCAATTGAATGCATGGAATGCAAGTTAAATCTTCCTCATGATTGTACTCATCTTCATAATACTGGAACATTTGCAACGAAGTACTTACCTCTTGATAAAACTCTTAGTGAACTTTTTGAAGTTTTTGAACAAGAACATAGTGAAATCTCATTTATATGGTTTATGCGTAAAATTTGTGATCTTTTAAAAAATACAGAATTTGTTGGACAGATTATTCCGTTTTTCATTCATCACACAAATAAAATTTCACCATGTGTAAATCAATATATTATCGATAATCAAGGTTTTAAAATATCTGATAATGAATTTATCATTCGTGAGTTTTGTTTAACTGCATTCGATGATACAGTAAATTTCCATTGCTTGGTAAAATCACCAATAGATTATAATTTATTATCATTAGGATGTCAAAAACAAATTGATTGGTTAACTTAAAATTTACACGGTTTGAAATGGAATAGCAATACTGGATATACTGTATCATGCATACGAAACCTTGTATATCAATTATGTTCAAAGAATTCATCCTTTTATTGTAAAGGTTTAGAGAAATCTCTTTGGATTAAAAGAATATTTGCATTAGATAATGTCATTGATTTAGAAACAAAACATTGTCCACCATTAAGTGAATTATGTGGAAACACATTTAATGATTATTGTAATTTTCATACAAATATTATAAAGAAATCAGGATGTCCATATCGTAATGGACAACAGTTGAATTATTGGTGGAAATATGAAAGATCAACAGCATTAACTAATGCATTATCAAGATTGTAATGTTTTTTTCTTAGGAATTGTAAATAAAATGCAGGGATGTAAGTTAAAAAAATTATTGAATTTTTTTTTAAAAAGTTGATAAAAAAATTGTATATATGATAAAAAATTGTAAACATATAAGAAAAATAATAAAAAAATTTTAAAAAATTATTTGTTTTCTTTTTAAAAAATTGTTCACATGTTTATAAACGATATCATCATTCTTTTTCAAAATTTTCTTGTTAAACATTTTTAAACACTTTTGAAATGATTGAGTGCGGATAATATGATGCAAAAAGAACAACACAAAATACCCGCACAACACAGAATTATCATGTTGATATTGATGATTATTCGTAAAGTACATTTTAGTATTTTTCGACAAAAAGTTTTTTATTTCTTTGGGAATGTCCATAGCAAGACTGTCAAAGTAGTACCCATGTTTTTTCTTATTGATGTACACTGCAACCGGGATACATTAGTGGGATCCAGCAGAATCAGATGTATCAAGATTAATCACAAGTGCAGCAGGAGGTTCTACCGTTACAGGAAGTCTGTCAATAGGGTAAATTCCAGTAACACTTGCACCAGTCACTTTATCACTTAGTAACACTTTTAACAATTCGTCACTATACATGATGAAGATTATTATTTTTTAATTGTAGTAGGTATGTAACTATCACTGTTATTCACATGTAAGACATAGTCATACACTTTTACATATTCACTATACAGTAATGCTTCATGAACACTGCACCTATATTGTTCGAAACGATGCTTATTATGTGCACACCGATGAACGTGAAAACTTAATGCAGTATACTTTGGACAGTTTATTTCTTCTAAATTTGTAACTTCTCTTTGAAGAATTTCTTGAAGAAAACACTTTCTATTTATTCCGTAGGTTGTTGTAGTATTTGTAGTATAAATACTACAACTAGTGTTGTTGTAGTATAAATAGAAAACACTTTCTATTTATATTGTTGTAGTATTTGAACAATATGATTGAAGTATTTCCTTAAGATGGGAATATTCTACATCGCCTTCGTGCCAGGTAATGCCATACGCATTCTCACCTAGATATTTGTTTGTACTTACGATCGGCTCAGCTAACTTATTTAAAGGAAATGGTGGTTTAAAAATCCAATTTTGGACAAAGGGAACGTCAGGATTTACAATGGCTAATTCTTTTACAATAAACTCATCTTCGTTATCATGATACGCCGAGAAGTGTACAAGAACCCTCATCGTACTCAACTGAATAAATTAGAAGGTGTTATCAGTATAAATATTTCTATCTTTGTCTACTTGTGCTAAAGAATCGAATTGTGCGTACACAATGCATGTAACAGGTTCAGTTAAAGTTTCTGAAAATGATACTTTTAAATTTACAGGGGAATCGCGTACCACATCCCACGTGTTATCATCTAAAGTTCCTGTTGGAGATAGAATAAAAGCATACAGAGCATATCCGTTTGGATACTCATCAAGAGTAACAGTATGTGAATAATTTTGATAATATATACCAGGACCTGAAATCAAAGTATAGTAACTTAGAAGGTATAAATTATTATTAAAATCAGGAGTGAGGGGGTTGAGAGAAATGATTTGGAGCCGACTTGTAATTGCAGTTTGTTAACGTTAAAGTTTCGAAATTCAAAGGGATTAAGATGTGATTTCCCATTGAAGGCTGTGTTGGAGATGAAACCAATAACTAGGCCTTTAGGAACATTACCCAGGAAAAGATTATCAATGTTGTAAGACTTTACTTCTGCAGGTATAGTATAAGATCTTGTCTCCACTCTCGTCAGAGGTAACTTGGCTGTTTCCGAACCCATTCGTGTATTTAATTGCATAGCTAAATCTGCAGCTACATCAATACGTCGTACATGAAGAATAACTTCCTCAAGTGCAACTTTATAACTTGTATTTTCAGGAGACATTAAGCAAAAATTATGTTTACTACGATGTAGTTTTACACGTAAACTTACTTTGTTAGGAAGCATACGATCTAAACTTACAATATCAGTATGAAGACGTCCATACATTTCAAAAGATTTACTATTTTTCACCTTATTAGCACGTTTTTGAAAACCAGCATTTGTATTATCTAATTTATTAAAATTTTTTGCAGTATCTTTATGCCACAATGCACATGCTAAATGTGTTTCAGAAGCATCATAAGAATAATTTAATAATGTTTCAATGTATGCACGATAAGGATAAGATCCTGATGAGGAACTAATTAATTTATCATTTAACGAAATATCAATTTGACTAAATAAAGAATGTAAGAAATTATTTACTGGTGCAACAGTATCATCATTAGCTAAAGTTGTACCATCAGCTTTAGTAATTTTACAACGTACATAAAGATATAGATATGCAGGATGAATAAATTCCCCTGTTTCTCCTGGAATAACAAATTCAATAGGTCCTTCTGAGGCTAATGTGGAAATAGGACGATATTCAGCATTTGTAGTTGCTTCAATAGCTGTTTGTGTCATTGGTATAGAAAAGAAATCAAATTCATTGGTACAACATTCAAAACTAGAATTTAGGAGCGCCATTATGAAAAGATGTCGTGTATATGTTTACGTTTTGTTGGTGGTCCAAACTTTACAATTGCAGGAGCTTTCCTCTTGCGTGACCGTCGCTTGCCGTTACCAGTTAGCAACTGCCCAACTTTATTAATTGCTTTTGTCTTTAAACTATTACCAGCTTCTTTTACACGCGCACGAACAGATTCTTTAAATGGTCGATTTTCTAATACATCACCCGCAACTTGCATACCAGTTTGTAACGCTTGACGTCCTACAGTTTTTGCACCTTGTTTAAGAAATGGTAAAGCAAAACGAAATCATCCTTTAAAGAAACTACCTATACCATGTCCCCTTTGATATACAGGTCCTGAAAAATATGGTATTCCGCGTCCACGGTGATAAGTAACACGTCTTGCTCTCATCTTTTTTTTATAATTATTATTTAGCAGATGAAGGAGAGCGTTTAAAATGTAGTGTTACGGTCAGTGTCCCAGAACGAAATGGCAAATTTCGCCCTGCATGATCTTTTAATAGTATTTCAATTGTGTTAAAACAAAATTTTGAAAGTGGCATATAATGAATATCTTCAAAGGTAATTGTTTGAACTTTTCCGTATTTAATATCAGGGATTGTTGCTATACGTAATAATGGTGCTTTTGTATCACCTAAAAATCGATATTGTATAATATCTGTATAAATAAAAATTTGATGTGGATATCCGATATCTACATATGGTTGTTTGAATTCACGAGATTCTTTAAAAAGATCTGATTTTTCAGAAAAACCTAATTGTAAAGCTAATGTAGGCGACAATGTAACTGATTCTACACGTTCATCACATTCAACATGCACAACATTTGAAAAACTAAATTTTATAAAACTTGATATTGCGTTTAATTCCTCTAGTAAATGGTGAATGGATGGGTAATATCCAACAAGAATTTTACTTTTCATAGGTTATGCAGTTTTAAATTTGTACCATATAACATTTTCACCTTCGGTAACATTATAACATGTTAATGGAATATGTACTTCACTTAATCCTACATACCAATCGAATTCTGATAAACGAATATTATTTTTTAATTGATTAATAAAATGTGTTGGACTACTTGTAGGATATACATCTGCACTAGCATTTGAAACTAGTGTAATGTAAAAACTATGATCAATGCTTTCAGAAATCATTTTCGTTTAAAGTGAAGTGTTAGGTTTGAAATTCCAAAACGAAATGGTAATTTTAACCCGTGTTCATCTTTTAAGTTTACTTCTATCGTATCAAAATATTTCTTTACAACTTTAACATAATGTGGTGAGTGAAACACAAAAGATTTTACATGACCGTGTTGTACATTATATACACTAAGTTTTCGAATTAATGGTCCTATATTTTGTTGTTGTTTTACAATATCAATGCAAACATTAATTGTATTGGGAATATTATAATCTAAATCACATGGAAATTTTTCACGTGCTAATATTAAATCAACATTTCTAACTTTTGTGTATATAACTTTTTTAACATCATGCGTATTTTCATTAATAAATCCAAAAATGTGTTGTAATCCTGGTGTAACACCAATCATACATTGATCTTCTAATTTCAAAGAATGTTTAATAACAATTTGATTTTTATTTTTAAGATAGTGTAACATACGAGCATTTTCAGGAATTAATTGTAGAATAGATTCAATTGATGAATAATATCCAGGTGTTATTGGAACATGGTGGCGTTCAACTTTACCATCGATAACATTAGTAATTATAATTTCTTCATTTTCACCAACATTGTAAAAACTCCACAGAATAATAATTTGTGTTAATGCAACACCCCATTCCCTATCACGTAAATCAATAGGTTGTGCCAATTTAACTCGAAATGATGATGTTGTATTATTATCAAAAAGATTGCTACTTGCATTTGAAGGAAGAGTAACGTAAAAGTCGTGTGTAAAGTTCGAATTCATTTTGCAGACTGAATAGAATCTGATCTAATCCACGAATTCATACTTGATGGATATCCTAACCATTTTACATACATCCACCCATTTTTACCTTCAATACTTTTTCAATAAGATATGTTTTCTTTGAATTTATAATTACTTTTTGTAATTATTCTGCATAAAATATTCCTTTATTTTCTTCACCGTTCCAATCTTTTAATTTGTAAGTAACAGGATCTGACTTAATACATTTGTCAACAATAAATATTTCTTGTGACCATTTAGGTAAATATCCTTTTTCTAATTTATGTTTATACTTACTAACACGAACATAATCACCCGAACTAAATTTACAAGTTAAAATATATTTTTCTTATTCTTTTTATTTCCGTATAATGTTTCCCACACTTGATTCAGATTGGAATCATTTACTTGTGCAGGTGCCATTTTAATACTTGAGTGGTATGAATGATTATAATTTTTTACAATTTGATCTAATACATTAATATAACAATAAGTATTCTTTCCAGTAAAATAACGATACAATCTTTCTTTTAATATACGTATAAAACGTTCTGCTAACGCACACTTAATTTCGGAATGAACACTATAATGATTAATTTCATATTCTTTAAACAATTGTTTTACATGTCGATTATAAAATTCACCACCTAAATCTGTTTGTACGTTAAACACAGGTAACTTGAAATTTTTAAAAATTTTTGTTATTGCTTTTACCATTTCAGGGCCTTTCTTTGTTTTTAACGGAACACAATATGCATAAAGTGAAAAAATGTCAATACAACATAATATATATTTATAATTATTATTATACTTTGCAATATTTTGCATATCTGCTAAGTCCATTTGTAATGTTTCATTTGGTGCACTAACATAATACTTTTTACGTTCAAAAACTTTACGAGCTGGTGCTTGTAATGTATAAGCATCTTGAGAGGCTAACCATTTTTTAATTTTCTTTTTAGATAACTTTGTTTTGCGTTGTAATATTTGTATACTTGATAAAGAATCAGGATTTGAATAATCATAATATATTTTTGATAATTTTGTCATTTTACATACTATATTCTTTCCAGTGTTTAAATAAATTAGCTACAACTGCAGGACTAGGAGATTTTCTTACTTTACGAATACGTTGTCTACTACTACTACTAATTTTCACTTTTGATGCTGGCGTGCTAATAGGTGTACCAATAAATTCTTTAGGAACATTAAGATCTTCTAATAAATTTTTAAATTCATGAATACCTAAAGGATTTCTTGAATATTTTCTTGTACGAACAACATCATTTACTAAATCTATAATATTTGAACCTGGTATTGTTTTTCCATGAATACGTACTGTACCAGACTTATCCCACTGAATTTTATCACAACTTGTCAACTGTTTTAATAATAGATCTGTTTTCCTACGAAGTGTTTTCGGTACTGATTGTAAAATGTCTGATACAAATGGTAAAATAGAAATATTGCTATCTTGTTTGGAAGTTGATGATGATGATGATGATTTTTTTCTTCTTCTTCTTGAATGATAGGTAAAGTAATAGGTTTATGTGAAGAAGATGTATACTGTAAATAACGATGCAAAGCTTGTTGATATAATTTCCATTTTTGTTGTACACTAAGATCACGACGTTTTAAGATGTTATTCATTTCTTCATCTAAACGTGACTGATGTGAATCTATGGATTTAAGATTCGATTGAATTTCATGTACAGCATTTTCAGGAACTAAAATCATTTTACGCAATTCTGACATACTTAACGACTAAAAATACTGCTTCCCACTGCTGCAAGAAGTGGTCCCAAGATTAACGGTAAAAGAGCACCAACTTTTTGTAGTAACAACTTTTTCTTTTTATTCAATGCAGTACGTTGTTGAGATAGAGCACGTAAGATCTTTTTATGTCTACGTAAACGTTGCTTCTGACGAGAATTTAAAGGGATGTTTCCTTTTATTGTGTTTTTAGCTACTTGAGATATTGTTCTTATTAAATCCCCTGAAGCATTTTGTAAAATTTGTTTTCGTTTGGTATTCTTGCATTTGCACAGCGCACGGAGCGTGCTGTAGTGTTGTTTAACCTTCAACATCTTGATGCAGACTAAACAAAAATTTCTGTATGCATGTCTTTTACGTTAGCGCACACATACATGATTTCATTCGGAAAAATATTTGTACGTATTCGCAACGCATCGTTTGTTTTTTGTGTCAAGTCAAATAATAAATAAGTGTGAGGCTCTCGTGTTACTTCTTCGAACACACTCACGACTTCTTTACTATACCGAGGCATAATTTGCCTTGCTAAATATTGTATTTGTAATTTATCACATGGATTTTTAAATACTGTAATATAACGTGCATTTAAACTAATATCACGTAGATGTTTTCCTTTTGGAAATAAATTTTGAATAATAAATATTACAGTAAAGTTTTTGTGATGTGCATACTTTGTAAATAATTTAGCAACATCGCCATTAGTTTCTGACATTAAATCATCAAGTATTAATAATGAATTTTCTTTGATTTCAAAATTATTTATGTCAGGTATTCCCTCTACAAAACGTATTTTTGCATCTGCATCTAATTTTGGTATTACTGCACCATAACACCAAACAATATCATAAAACTTTATACTAAACATTTGATCATGTTCATTAAGTAAACGATTTACAAAACAAGTTTTACCAGCCCTTGAAGGACCAGCGATTAAAATAGTAGAGGGATGTTGAAACTTTAACATCTTGTAATCAAATGGATGCATACAATAGAGACTCTGCTTTATATACACACTCACACTCATACATTGAATATCAAGTTTCCAAGGGAATTTTAATATTTTCACAATCGTTGATTGTTTGGAGTATACATAGTAAACGAAATGGATAAAAATCACTGGGATATAAAATTAAAGCTTGAAGTGACTAGTTTATATATTGTTTGCACAGCAAACGAAAATATAAAAAGAATAAATAAATTAAGTATAAATTAAATAAATTAGGAATAAATTAAGAATAAATTAAAATAAATTAGAAATAAATTTAAAATAAATATTTTTATATTCGATGATGGTTCGGGGTTTCATTGCACGAAAGAGTCATTCATACAAGTCACATTGACTCATTCGTGGGAATATAACCGTAAGGTACACTTGCACGTTTTCGTATTGGTTCATCGTCGGTTATGTCAGGTTCGTCAATACGTTTTCGTTTTTTGTTGACCTCACGGTGTGTCTTTGTCTCTCTACAGCTAAAGATACGGAACCCCGGTCTAGGAACGATGCTATTTGGGTTTTCTATTACTGTGGACTCTAATTGTCCAGACACTAATTTATAGAAACTCTCAAAATTAATTTTCTGAGAGGTCCTATCATTTAGTGTTATCCCCCTAATTTTGAATATATGCCGAACATCCCCTTGGGCATTTGTTAGCCGCAAAGCATAATTTTTACAGCCTAGACCAATAAAGGTTGTAAACTCCCAACCTTCAGGAATTTCATTTGTCAGATCAACCAAATAGTTTCCGAGCGGTAACAAGGGTTCCTCATCTTTTTTCTGTAAGTACATGATACTGTCAGTGTCACAGTACATTACTCTGTCAGGTCCTACAGTCGTCAGTATTTCGTAAAGTCTAAGTGTAGCCCACGAAGTAATAAATGCGGCTAGTATCACATTGGAAAACTCTAACGGAACGTTTTCATTTTCAATATCTCTGTACGTGAGAATATGGTCATCATCAATTGGTACCACACTTTGAATCTCATACCTTGCCGTAGTTAAATACCTAAGAAAGGTGACCTCATCACTAACGATTATACTCTGGGACATGTCTGTGCGTTGGCCCCACTTTCCATACAATGAATTGAGGTATAGTTTCGCACATTGCCTTAATCCTGGGTTCATCCTAATATTGTCATAATTTAATCGTATGCCTTCATGCGCATAATATTCATCGATATATTTTTTTGTCTTCTTCAGTGGTACAGTAAGCAGGAAAACCAGAGGCTTCCTGCTTCATCTGAAGGAAGGAATTCACATAGGTCCCGAACAGCCCTCCTGAATTCCCCTCTTCAGGATCTAAGAGTTCAAATTCCCATATCTCATGTATATCGATTATTTTGTAACTTTTTTAAGAGCAAGCTGTAACTCTGGTGTTGTTTTTTTTTTTGTTTTAAGGCCTCCACATTCCCCTGCCGTTGCCAATTACTTTTGGACTTATTGTAGGGCAGTCGCAACTTTGCCTCTGCCTTTATTTTCTCTCTTTACTTTTATTTTCGTGTATCCCTCTCTCTTTTTTTCGGCTATTGTTCCTCAGCAGGTTGAGGTGAGGCATATTTTACGAGCATGGCATCTAATACTTTAAACCATGCCCTTTAATGTACCTTTTTTATTTTTTATTTCATTTTTATTATTATTATTTTCCCTTTTAACAAAAAAAAACGGACAAACCTATAAAAGAATATTACAAGTATATAAAAGATAAATTTTCTTTTTTTATCATTTGTCATTCATTAAAAACAATTTTTTTGCACTATTTTGGGCTGCTTCCTCTACCGCCACCTGAAAGTAAATTAAAAAGAATATACATTAATAACAATATAACAACAAGAGACACAGTGCGAAACAAATATTGGTTTGTACAAATTTCTTCAGAGTTTTTCCTGTCTTTTATTACTTCTTTTTATGTTATTATTTGTTTATTTCTTGAGATCGCACCAAACATTCACATATAGGACACACAATTAACAGTATGACACTAGCACTGACACTAAACACTAAACACAAAACAAGAGTAGCGTCTTCCTATTCCGGTTTTCATTCCAGGAATTTTATAAAATGCATTTATTATTTGTAAGCACAATTCTGTATGTTATATTTTCTCTAAAACTAGTTTGTGTTCCGTTCTCTCCTTCTTCTGTTTTCAATTCTTCTGTTCCACATGTTTCCCACTACGGGTTTTGTCAATTCTTGGAACTTCTGTAGCTTTATTTTATAATGTCTGATGTTTTCCCATGTTTCATTTTTGAGTTCGTCTCTAATATTTATTATATCTTCTCTAGTTATAAAGTGTGCACAAGTCCATGTTACATGTTCGGGTGTCTGGGCCATTCCGCAGATACATGTCTGATTTTCTTCTATTGTGATCCTGTATAAATGTGACTTAAATGGTCCATGGCCAGAAAGTGTCTCCATGGTCTCGTTATTTAGGTTTGGCATCTCTTTCCTTATTTGTATCGTCGGTATGTATTCTTTTAGTTTCTGTCCTTTACTTGAGTTCTCCCATTTCCGTTGCCATTTCCTTTCAATAATTTTATCTAACTCTGCTTCGTTATTTGGAATTTGTCTTAGTATTACTGAAATTTTTGCATTTTCATTATTTTTCGTCCACATTTTATAGGCCTGTCTTAGTACCTGGAAATGTATTGGTTCTTCCTGAGCCAGTACCTGTAGAGCCTCCGTTGACATGGTTTTTATTACATTTAGGGTTCTTATAAGTACCCCTCTTTGTGCCCGATTTATTGTTTGTCTTAGTTTTATGTTCATAAAAAGTCTGTGGCACCACACACTGGCACAATAGCTAAGTACTGGCATGATCACTGTTTTGTTGTAAGTTTGCAATATCCTCTTAGGGATTTGGTAGTCTCTTCTTGCTATTGTTAGTAATTTGTGTGCTACTTTTTTGCTCTTATTCGTAATCTCCTCTATGTTTTCCGTAATTTAATTTTTCATCTATCCATACTCCCAGGTACTTAAACTCTTTAACTCTGTCTATCTTTTTGTTGGATATCTTTAGAATAGGACCTCTTTGAATTTTCTGTCCAAAAATTGTATACTTTGTTTTTGTTCCGGAAAGTGTTAAATTATTTGTTCAACACCATTTTTGTAACTTTTCTAGTATTTTGTTTCCCTTTCTTTCTACTTCGTGTCTTGAAGATGCCGACAACACTATCGCTATGTCATCAGCATAACCAACTACTCCTTCTGTTTCTTCAAGTCGATTAAGACCTTTCAAACATGGATCTATTACAATATCCCACAATGTAGGGCCAGATATGGATCCTTGTGGGCATCCTTTTGTACTATATGTAGTTATATTTTTATTTGGTGCTATGTATGTTGTGTTCCTATCGGTACAGTAATCTATCATCAATTCATACAGAGACTTTGGTACCCCCATTTCTTTAAATTGCTTAAATAGTGATGGCCACCATAGGTTATCAAAGGCCCCACTTATATCTACGTATATTACTACCTGATATTTCTCCGTCTTACCCTTTTCAATTAGTTCCAAAAGTCTCCTTATTGCAGTCTCAGTACTTCTTCCTTTCCGAAAACCATGTTGTAGGCTATCATTTTCTATATTTCTGTATTTGTTTAATCTTTTTACGATAACTCTTTCGAAGAGTTTGCCAATTGTATTTAGGAGACATATTGGTCTGTAAGCTTTTGGATCGTCGTTCATTTTGTCGTCATTCTTTTTGATTATGACTAAATTGGCTTTCTTCCAGTTTTTAGGTACCCTTCTCTGTTTTAGACACAAGTTGTACAGTCTTGATAAGTATGGTGCCCATTTCTCCACTTGATCTTTGTATATTTCTGATTTTATATTATCCGGTCCTGCGGCTTTCTTGTTTCTCAGCATTTTTATGTATGCTACTATCTCTTCATTCGTAGTTTTTTCTATTTGTTCATCATTTCTAGGTGGTATTTTCATCTGATTTCGTACCTGCCTATGTTCATCGTTGTCTTTAGTTGGGTCGTCAGTCGGTAAGAGCTTTGTCATTAAATAATTTACTGTATTTTCCCAACCCTTAGTATGTTCTCCATTGTCCATTTTGAGGGTAGAAAGTGTTGTTGGCTTGTTTACTTTGTTACTAATTATTTTATATGGTTCGCCCCATATGTCTAGATTTATGTTTTCCCTTAAAAATGCTTTCCAACTTTTTAATTTTGTTTCTTTTAATTTATCTTGATATTTGCTTTTAATTTTTCTATATTTTTCTAATCTTCTTTCTTTGAGTTCGGCATCCCACGTGGCTTGGTATAATTTCCTTGCTTTTCTGGTTTTCGTTTTCAGATTTTGCAACTCCCCATTCCAAAATTTTTTTGTTTTAATCGGTTTGTCATATTGTGATTTTGTTTTTGTTGAACTTTTGATAGCGTTTATTATTTCGGCTTCTATTTTTGCCGACAAATCATCCACATCATCATCATCATTTATATTCGGCAAGTTTATGTTTCTCCAAAATTTTTCCCAGTTTATTCTTTTGGTGTTGTAGACTAGTGTGTTTTCTTGTGCTTTCAAATATTTTCTTTCACATTTGTACCGTCAATCTCGAACATAATAACATTGTGCTCACTTAGCGTGGCCGTATCTAAGACCCTCCAGTTGCATATTCTGTTACTTAGGTGTAATGTTGATAATGTTACGTCTATATTCGATTCCACACCTTGCGTGTTTCTAAATGTTGGCGGATGTCCTTCTTCGTTTATAACCACTAGCTCATTTTGCGCGATCATTTCTTCTAATTTTTTCCCTTTTTCATCCGTAATCCTACTATTCCAGATTGGTGATTTGGCATTTGCATCCATACAAATAAGTATTTCGTCGTTTTTATATGTTTCGCATATTTTTGTCAAATTTATTAAAAAAGGTTCGATGTCCAGACTAAACTGACAGTAGCAATTTATGATTTTATAATTTCCCATTTCTGTTTTAAGTTCGATGCTAATTGTCCACGGATCTCTAAATTGAATTAAATTTAATGTTTTGAAATTCTTGTTTCTATTTACTATAACTGCCATTGGTTTCTCTCCTGTGTTATTTTTGTTCGGTTTCTCCCCCGTGCCTGGTTTATCATCTGCGTTAGTTTTAGGTCTCTCTCCTGCATAGATAACTTCCATTGATCCCATCACCGTTAATTTATTGTTTTTGGTGTAGGGTTCCTGTATGAGAATAATATCTATCTCTTCTTTTTCTGCTAATTCTTGAATCTCGTCCATGACCGTTATTGAGTTTCCTGCGTTTATCTGCATGATTTTAATCGTATTGTTTGCAGTTAATTCAACCATTTTGATGGTCAAGGATTAAAAATTTTGACGTGGCAATGTGGCCACTCTGCTTTATGGTCATAGACGATTCTCCCATATTGTTTAGCGAACTCTCTATACACCTTTTGCAAGTCCAGTGTCATTTCTCTTCTTTTGTATACTTTGTTGACATGTTCTAAAAGATTGTATGGATCAGATGTTATCCCATTTGCCTTTAGTTCTATTTCATCCACGTCTTCCAACTGCGGGAAGACAATGGTTTTTCCGAGTTCAATATGTTGTCGCACTAAGTGTCTCAATGCCGTAGTTAGCAATTTAGGTTCTTCTAATCTTCCAAGGATCATCTGCGTTTCAATATTTTTGTATAGTTTTTCCGTGTCCGGTATTTCTTTGTTCTCATATTTTTCCATTCCTATTAGTAGTCTGTCCATCTTGTCAGATGCATCCCAATCTGTTTTCTTTTCCATCTCTTTAATACTTTCTTTCATTATTTTTGTTTGTGGGTGTTCTAAGTCTTTTCTAACTTCATTCTCATTGTACCCATGACAAACCGTCTCGCTACATTCTTTTTCGTAATATTCAAGTGCCAGTTTTGAGCTACTGAGGAGTCTTGAGTCCATTATTTTCATTTTTAGAGTTAGTTTTTGTGTATTTTTTATTGTTTTGAATAATCTCTGGATTACTTCTTGCGGCTTTTTGCTCCATAACCCCATCGCAAGTGCTGGGACTAGAATTTCTTTTCTTATTTTATCTTTACTTATCTCCAAAGTTAAAATGAATCTTAACACTATTTCTAGGTCTTCCAGAGCCGATTCTTTATTTGATCTTATATGGATGAAGTTGGTGCGAAACTTATTCGAGGAGTAATTTACTCTGATGACTTTGTCTCCCTCATTAATATCCACATAATACATTTTGTCTATTTTAAAGTTTTCATGAGTTTTAACCACGTTCTTAGCAAAACCTTTTGGGAATGTTGACAAATCAGGATTAATGAGATGCATTACACACGTATTCGTATCTTCAAGATCGATATATCCCCCTTCTATTATAATATCCTTTTCTGCGCTGCTTATTGGTGTTGATTTTTCTTTGATTGATCTTCAAATTTTGCTTTTAAGAAATTCTTGCTTCTATTTTCAGACCTAATTTTATCTCTTATTATATTGGACTGACTTTTCTTTTTACTTTTTGTGTTTTTTCCTTGTTGTTTATAAATAAATCTTTCAGGATACTTATCCATCATAGTCTATCCTTGCGATGGTGCGCTCGTAAAACATTTTATAGGTCGCGCAGTCCTCTGATTTAGCCTCACATTTCTTTTTTCTTTTGTTGCACGGTATACAGATCTTTGCCTTGTCTTTTTCAATACAATTTGAACGTTCGTGCCCATGTTTTCCGCACTGTATGCAGATTTTTCCTCCTCCTTGCAATATTTACTCACGTGACCATAGTCGAAACAAAACAAACACCTTGGGATAGTTACAAAGTCTTTGACTCCGTGGACCTCATACATCAGATATATTTTACCTTCTCCAATCAGCTTCCTTCTTATACCGGCGCTCGTTTCGATTACGAGATGGCATTTGCTTTTGTTCTTGGGTCCCGTTCTAAAGCGTGGTTTTATTTCCTCTTTCGCTTTTTCTATTTCTTCTTCCTCAAAGTTCTGTTCAATTAATGTTTCTACCAGCTCTTCGTTGGTGTATTCCGCTGGAACATCATATATTATCAACAACGGTTTTTTCTTTTTTGGCTTTTCGACTTTAACCATCTGATGCAGGTTTCTGTTATTCGTTATCTTAGCCATGTCTGCATTTGAGGCAGTTTCCACAATTAATGTATTTTTCGTTTCTTTCATTGCTGTTATTTTTATTTTTTCTTTAGCGGGATTTACTAATCTGACAAAATTCGCCTTAACTGTGGTAATATTTTCATTTTCTTTTGCTTTCAAGAAGATGGTAGGCTTCCGTTTGTTTTTTGTGTTTTCAATCATTTGCGTTCTCTTGGTAGTCTGTTTTGGTGCCTGTTCTCTTCCTGCGATAGCTGCATACAGTGGTCTTTCTTCTGCACTTGTTCCTTTTTGTTATTTAAGTTTCTCAATGTCTTCCTTCAATTTTTCGTTTTCCTCTTTGAGTTTTCTATTTTCCCTGGTGTGCAAAATGTTCCTGTGAGACCACACTCAGCATCACTATGGGTACATTCGTTAGTGATTTCTTCTTCCATGCATGTGCGGCAAAGGCCGAAAAGTAATCGACCCCCCGCAACGTATGGTAAGATCGGAAAGTAGAGGTCCTTTGCAGGGACGATTGTGCATTTGACTACACCGTGAATACTTTCCACATTTGGAAAGTCCGGTCCCGTGTGAATCTTAGGTGATTTAACCGGCATAGGTTTACGTGCCATCACCCATGGATAAAGACTAGTTACATCGGTATAGGAAATTCGCTAATCACTCGCACAATTGACGTAGGAACGAAAGACCTCCGTGCGACCACCGTTGTAACAGTTCTTAGGAATAAGTAAATCAGGTAGATTAGTTCAACGTTCTTGAACAAACTTTTGCACTTCCTTATCCGTCTTTACCTTATTGTCCCAAGAACATTCCCATATTTCGTATAGGTTTACACCTATACTTTTCAGGTACCTACGGCGGCCCATGGTTTGCTCATATCGTTTCTCCATCGTATTGTACGAGTCTTGATCATCGTGCAAAACCGCGTCACGATTAAAGGGAAAACAAAGGCGACAGGCATGGAAATAACACCCGTAAAAGTCGAAGGCAGCGTTGAGTCCTTCGTGCCATCCATCAACCTTGTACCTACCAATATACTTTTTTCCACTTCTCCTAGCATGCTGGATTTCTATCCATAATTGTTCTTCCATATACATAAGCCATTGCATAGCTTTCGTACTATACTTGGTCTTATGATGAAATCCCAACGTGGGAATGATAGGAATAGTATTCTCCGGTAAGTGCAAGGTGCGATATGTACGCATTGCAAGACTTGCAATGGTAGATGATGTTATGAAACATTGCAAACCCTCCGTTTTCTCTTCGATGATATCGCTAAACTTAATGACCGCTTCTGTTAGAATTCTAACATCATTCTCGCAATAAGCCAGCATATCCCTCTGCAGGTAAAACTCCTCGCCACTTTCCGCACGTTCTTGGTGCCAGGCTTCCAGCTGTTTTCTTTCTTCTGTGTTTCGTCCCTCAGGGTCATAGTACTCAAGTGGAGGGTAGGGACCGACATAATTTTGATTCTCTTCAGTATTGAACAAATATGGGAAATCTCCCTTCTTTAAATTTTGACTAAGGCCTAACGTTTTTGGTAATTTGGATAATTTCACACCAATATAAAGGAAAGAGTCGCGA
This sequence comes from Thermobia domestica, assembly GCF_964235325.1. Classification (NCBI taxonomy): domain Eukaryota; kingdom Metazoa; phylum Arthropoda; class Insecta; order Zygentoma; family Lepismatidae; genus Thermobia; species Thermobia domestica. Next base: position 89,572,696 of record NC_137466.1, read on the forward strand.
AAAAAGATACGATTACCTATGCTGATATTAAAACTCTTTTGACCCTGGATAAGGACACTAGGTACAATATGCTGGTCTTCTATTAGAGTTCTAAGACAGAAGAGGCCATCGTAGCGGCTACCATTATGGGCGATTCCCACGATCTTCTGAAAGACAGGACGCTCTACTAACACATGGTTAATAAAAGCCGTCATTGTCTTAAAAGAAAACGAACGATTTCCAATATTGTCACCGCACGTTTTACAGGGCTCATCGATATCTTTTCTTATACAGGCATGAAAACATGACGATAACACACCAGTACAACTTCGTGTTCCCTTTCACCGCGCTCATTCGGTGCCTTCGTCTCTACATCATAGGTGATGTACATAAACCTTTTCGTATGAACAGGTCGCTGTCTCTGAACAAAACATGTATGGTTTGTATGAACATAGGCACGGCACGTTGAACAAAAATGTTCACCACACATGTGATCAGATTTTCACCCTCTCTTATCAAAGATGACGCCGCAATTGATGCAGAGCTTTACATTATCACATACAGATCTAGCCGCTTTATTACGTGCGAAATGATTATTAAAGCATTCACCTTCAGCAAACTCTCTATTGCATGCATTGCATTTAATTCTGTTTGCCGTATAATCACGTTCGTGAGTATGTTCGCAAAAAGTACAACGAGTTTTACACTTGTGTGTAGGTGACCTTTCATCATAAGCTTCCAAACAATAATGACAATACTTTCGTGCCTTGAGGAAAGTTCTAATGTTACGAATGGGTTCGAAATGACCAATAGTGTTACCTTTCGATAAAGGATAAAAATCTTATTTTCTGCCGGTTCTCCCGGGTAACGTACTATATATTCCCGGTTATTCTTTTCATGCTCCTCATAAACTACGATTTGATACTCCCCTTTCAAATATGCTTGAAAGAGGTCCAAATCGGAAAAGTCACAACCTTGCTTACTTTGAGCGTTAACCCCTACCATCTCGCAGAGAACTTCTGCTTTAAGAAGCCATATATCATGGTCTCTTGTTCTTAAATTAAACAAACTCTGACTGCTTGATGTATGCTTGGTTATCCAGTATACTATTGCCATAGGGAGACAGTAAATATTTCTATTTTCAATGCGAATTAATCGCTTTTCTAAGTAATTTTGGTATTTTGCATATTTGTCAACGGCACTCGTTGCATTTCTTCCCTGGCCGTGCATACTCTCAGCTATATGGAATCGAAACAATAGTTCTTGCCCCAAAAGGAACACTTCATTCGAATTTAATACACGTTCGATTGAAGTGAGGACTATCCTAGCAAAGAAATTGCCCTTTCTTCTAAACGGAACGTACACTGGTTTCTTGTTGGTACTATTACTACTCTCTATGTATAAGCCAATGTAGTCCGAGGGGCGTGCATTGGAGATCACATGTTCCAACGCAAAATCAATTAAACTTTCGATATAAGCCTCTGGGTTATTAATATTCCTTTCATCACCCACAGGTCTGACAGCAATTTTTATGTCCCGTAAGATGGAACTTACGAAACCTTTGTCTGCTTTCTCTTACAACTTCGAAATTACTATTTCTTTGATTATCCCCGCCATTATCACTACCACTACCACCTGTACTACCACTATTAGGACTACTAGTAGTACCAGTTGTACTATTGTTGTTTATGTTGCCATGTCCAACCATTGCTGGAACATTGGCATATGACGGGTCAGGCAGAGGAGTAAAAATCATTTGGTTCCCATAGTCATGATTATCCTGTACACAGTATTCAAGTGGATTGTATACAGGATTTTCTCTCTGGACTTGTTGCGTGGGTATATCCACAGCATTGTCCTCGTTTTGAACCAAACTCCTCATTTCTTCAGCTGGTATTTCAACGGAAGTTTGAGTGCCAATCCCATTTACTTCATCTAAGAAAGCTAAATCTTCATTCGTTAATTGATATAGATTATTAGGACTCAAGTTATAATTTTCTTGAGGGGGCATGACTATGGCATTATTTTCGGATGGGATTAAGCACGGTTCCGAAACAAACCGCTTGCCAAAATCAAAAAAGTCCGATAACTCTGTATCTTTTATCCTATCCACCTGACCTTCCCCACATGATAATAAATAAAAGAGTTGTGCCTGCGCCGATTCGTAAGTATCATATGTACGGAAAAACCCATACAAAAATAAATCTATTATATCAGCACTGCTTACATAGTGCTGGAGAAGTAATGTATCATTACCTTCAAAGGCACGAAGGGCGTGTAGGAGTGCGTCGCATCTCCCCGACCCCCGATGACCCAGCCTGTTCAATTTCATGATGGCTTTCCAGGTACTGAAGACCCTCGGGTAGTCGTTGAAACCGCGCACCAATTCCTGGAGATAAATTTCATCAACCATGTTCAATTCTTCCGTTGGGCAGAAGAAATCCATCTAAAACAAATAAAAGAAAGAAAAAACTATTTTGAGTTATCAAGTTGACGTTAATATATCACTTTAATATAAAAGAGAGAGAGCCCATTCAATTACTTTCAACCTATAGTTATATTTTAATGATATGTAAATAAAAAGCAATCACTTATTTTCAATCTATAGTCAAATAATGATATGTAAATAGATAGCAATTTGTTTAATTTATGAAAAAATCAGTAAAATATATTCACTTATATTGAGTTGTAAACTATTCTTTTAAAATATCCACACACAATAAGTCTCTCTCTGTTCATTAATATTGGTTAAATACAGCTCAAATATGTATAATTTCTTTCTTTTTTAAAAAAAATCACAATAAGTGTAAGAAATACACACCTTTCAAGCCTTAATTGTTCGTTCACAAAACCAGAAAAAAGAAGAAAAAAATGTCGACTCTGCGTCACTGTAAGGCTGAACAACAATATGTCTGGGTGTTCTATTTGTGCTGCTACCACCACTCAAGGTTCGGCAAAGCTTCAATGTCTGGAATACAATAGGCTTGAATCAATTTCTTTATACTTTATTTAATACTATCAAAACTATATAGTCAATAAATTAAAATGTGCTAGAGCTTGTCCTTGATCTTACACGTACGCTGCCGTGAAAGGAAATGATACCCCCCCACGCCAAATGTAAGTTATATCATGTCCTATTATGTATTGCACAACCACTACTACTAGTGACACCTAGCGGCAAAAGTCATAATTAAAGATTAGTTGCGCGTTGAAAGTTCAGCACTGTTGACGCGTGTGTGACTGACTTCCGTATATTTCTATATATATTTTAAGGTGAGTATAGTATATATGTTTTCAATGTGCAATAAACCATAGCACATATTCACTTCATTCAAATACATATGCTCGTATATTCTGTTGGTCTTAATATTCTATGAAAGTATTGAAAATCAAACACGTATAAGTAAAACTACTGGGTTAAATAAGGAATATACACCCAAGTCTTTCAGTGACAAAACGAATATTTACTTATGTGGTGCCGTAGTGCATCATTTCTGGGGTATGAAGTCCATTCTTTCAGTGAGGGAATGCATATTTCGTTAGGGGTCCCCTACCCCCTCTACCAGTATTGCTGCATACGTTTACTTTGAAATCCTAGTACCAAAAAGACGGGGTAAAACCACCATCTCTCACTGCAAAATCCATGTATAAAATAAGTAACGTTCAGTAATGGGAGGCATTACTCTTAAACATGGGCATAGTCTCCTCTTCTCCACGCAAAAGAGAGCGTTCACTATTTGGAAAGTTATGGGGGAATTCAGTTATAAACACAGGTATAGTCTCTTCTCCATGCAAAAAAGCGCGTTCACTAATTGAAAAGTTATGAGGGGAAATTCAGTCATAAACACGGGTATAGTTTCCTCTTCTCCATGCAAAAGAGAGCGTTCACACTGCAATGTATTCTCTTTTTGCACCCCTAACAAGATATTTCGTATTTCATTTTACAAAGCACGTTGCAATCATTTACTTTTTTGTAGTTCCAATATTTATTTTCTCATTCATTACCTTGCTTAATATAGAGTTAGTATGTACAAAAAGCATGTGACTACCATTTGATTAAGATTCTGAATACTGCAACACATGTTTAAAATACGCAAATTCATATTTCTTACATTTTTCAAATATATTCCCAACACTTATTCAGAAATAAAGAACATCTACATTAAATTTCTCTCACTCAATTACATTCTTTTATTCGTCATGTCTTGGAAAAAGAACCATTTGAGTATTCACTACGTTTCGCGATAGAGAAGCTATTCTAACACGAATTCAAAGGGGAAAGTCCGCCGTACAGTTCTATGATCCAAAATGAATCAATGAACGTAGTTCTTTTCTTTCGAGTCTAACTGTGGAAAAGTGCCATACATTTAAAGAAAAGTCTACACATTTACGTAAAAATTGCAATATTCGCATGTATCTTGGGAAATTGCATCCACTACAACTGAGAACTCTTTATATAAGTACATTTTTCAGTATGAAAACACATTAAAACACTTCTTGCTCAGTTCTAAACACTTTTGCTCGGTTCTGAACACTTTATGAATACATCTGTACACTTAATACTGACTGATTTTCTAAATATTAGGGATTCTTTGAAATCTTCTTGCCATACAAGCAAGACAAAAGTCTATCTTTTCTGTTGAACTTAATTATTTTACACTAAACAATATATTTTGAACATTTTCTGTAGTAAATATTGAATATGTATCTGTTCTAAAAGTGTTCTTTATGTGTAAATCGCAATATGAATACAGATTCTCGACAAATCATTCAAACACAATGTATTTATATAAAACCTACAATATATTTAAACATTGTAGTATCTACAATCAAAAATATTGGACAGTACGCAATTCTGTTTAATCGCAATTTCAGTTATAAAGATTCAAAGAAATTGCACACTTGATTTTTGCCGTAAAGTCCAACACTGGTGGGTCTTAAGGCACATTGCCAAACATTTTTAAAATACCAACTATTATGTATTAAACTATAAAGTATCTCATTGACGGCTCTTAAGGGACGTCACCACGCATTTCTAAAAACTCCAAAAAATTCTGCAGTAAACTATAAGTACGTCCATCATTGATGGTTCTTAAGGGATGTCGCCACGCATTTCTAAAAACTCCAAAAATTCTGCAGTAAACTATAAGTTCATCCGTCATTGACGGTTCTTAAGGGATGTCACCACGCATTTTTCTCTAGAAAGATTAACACTGCCAAGATATTTTCTCGTGTAAAGTTCCTCCACATATTCTTAACTATAATAATAATGCTAGTTCCATTCTTCACTCTTTCCTTTGGTTAAGTTGTCCAGAAACGCAACCGAAACGGAATCGAAACTCAAACATAGTCTTCAAACAAAAGTTTAATTATTCGTAAAACAATTCATGGGGCGCTAACACCGTCAACTAATCTCTTTTAAAAAGCAAATATTTCGTTCCTTCGTGGGGGCGGACCAGTCCGTTCAGGAAGCTAGCTTTTTCCGGTGTTGGCAAACACAGTGGGCGTTATGCCCATGCGTAGTTCCCCCGATTTTGGTAAACACGGAAGGCGTTATGCCCCATGCGTAGTTCCCCCAATTTTGGTAAACACGAAAGGTGTTATAAGTCATTGAAGGTTCCCGCAATTTTGGCAAACACGATGGGCGTTATGGTCCATGCATGGTTCCCCCGATTTTGGCAAACACGGAAGGCGTTATAAGTCAGACGCGGTTCCCCGGTTTGGGGGCTCTATGGTCCCCCGCAAGTTGAAACATATTGGCAAATCTCTTAGTTCGTTTCTACACTGTGTTAATTATTTTCATAAGAAAAAACAATATGTGTCAATTTTCTAGGATGGGTCCCCCATTCGATACTTATGCAAATATATCTAATCAATAATAATAATAATATAAAACTTACTTAAATATGATATCTTCTTTGAACAAGACAGAAAAAAATCCAAAAAACACTTTAAAGAAACAAACGCAAAGGTCCTCGCAAGAAAGATTGTCAATACAGGGAATGTGTACTGCATTTATATAATATATTTTTTATTTATTTATTAACATAAGGGGAATGGAATAGGGGGAGAAAAAATAAAGTAAATGAATTTGCCTTGTAATACAGCATTGCGTCACTCTACAAAGAAGAAGAAAAGAATTGGGGTATTTCGTTTGTCGGTATCTTCCCGAATCGAAGGAAATATTTCTTTCTTTCTTGTTCTGTACAGTAAATGGTTAATACATATCGTAAAGTAATACCAGGGAATTTTCACACAATGCCTAAAGTTTAAAAAATCGCCAGTATGTCTGAATTCGTGTGTTGAAGGCGTCAAATTGTCGTATTTTTCACGTCATATAGTTGTTTACCAAGCAATAAAAAATAAAATTCGTTAAGCTGGGCTCAAGCGGCAATGTTCCTAAATTTTATACGTAAAATGAATGCCAAATGTCGGCTTTATTCAGTGAAACTATATAGTTATCATTTTCAACGTCTGTTTCAATAACTTGTATTTTTTTGCCGAAAAGAACAGCACAATTATTTTATGTGTCAATACACAGAAACCATTCTACAGGTTTTTTGTGTTGTTTTGCAAACTCAATATGAAGGACACTCGTTTATTCGTCAGGTTATGGGCATTCAATCCAAGGCCAAAGTCTGGCAACCATCACCTTGTTTGTTTGTCCGAACAGCGTAATGTAGGGGGAAGGTTGCTCCCAGAACCAACCACCAAAAGTGGTTTGAGAAAAAAGAAGTAAACATCCTTTGTGACAAGGAATGTATGTCAGTTGTCGCGGGGTGGGGAGAGAGGGTATAAGCCTGTTCACACAAGAAACTTTAACATTGATGAGGTAGAGGAGGGAGGGTGGGATCTTCCGCTCACTCAAAACTAGAGGTAATGATTGGCAGGTAACTATCTCCCCTTGGTTAAACATTGGAGGCGGAACAAACTGGTCTTTTCTAGCCAATCATATCGCAAGGTTGTTTGCATAGGGTGTGAGAAACTGAACTTCATTCTTTCAACATTCAGTCATGCAATGGAAGTTGGAGAAAGAACACATCAGTCTGCGTATCTGCGAATTTTGTACTGAGCAGCGCAAAGTTAAGTCTGTCATTTTAAAAACCAAGCAAACTAAACGAAAGGAGTGCACTTCGCAACAAAAAATAAATGAAAATAAATAAATATTTCTTCCTTCCCTTTCCTTTTTCCATCTCAATACTTTACGCAGTAAAACAAGCACCATTAAAAGTCATTGCTAAACATAGGAGCGTAAAGGGTGTAATCATATTCATTATTCATAATTTTCTAGTTCAAATAAGAGTGTTCAATTAGTTACGAGCTTTACAAGTAAGATCATAATTAAATTAATGGGGAAAAAGCTTGTGGGAGCTAGGGACCACGTTTTAATCCATATACTGGAGTTCTAATTATCTAAATCGTAGTTTTAATTTTAATTTGATTATAATTGTTAAAATTTCGATTCAAGAAACGTATAGGTTCATGTTTAAAGCTAGGAACAGCGTTCAAAGCCGTATCCTGAATCAAGAATCGTGTTGGATCGCTTTCAAAGCCGTATACTGAAGTACTAATTATCTAAATCGTAGTTTTAATTTTAATTTGATCTTAATTGTTAAAATTTCAAATCAATAAACGTATAGGTTCATGTTTAAAGCTAGGAACCGCGTTCAAAGCCGTATCCTCAATCAAGAATCGTGTTGGATCATGTTTAAAGCTACGAACCGCGTTCAAAGCCGTATACTGATGTTCTAATTATCTAAATCGTAGTTTTAATTTTAATTTAATTATAATTTTTAAAATTCCGATTCAAGAATCGTATAGGAGCATGTTTCAACAAGAAAGGAGGTCATTCCACTTTTCCAAAACAACCTCTATTGCACAACTAATAAAACCACTTCCCCCAGAAACCTCCCCCAAGGCCGGGGCAGCCTCCCCAAGGACGGCACGGCCATATTGACATCAAAACTACACAGTCATAAAGCAATTAAGAAAACAATAGCCCTATTGTGGTGTAGAATCCTAGACATACCTACTGTACGCCACGCGCCCTATTACGTAACTTTTCCTTATGCGCCTTATTAAGGGTTAAGGAACTAATATGTTTTATCCAAAAATACATGGTTCTGAAACCTGCAGTACTTCCGCAACAATTTTCATAGAAGTAGTTAGTGACTACTTCAGATTATATGTCCGTAATCAAACTGCCTGTACAAAAATTGTTGCGTGAGAACCTTCAGGGTCTTCAATTTTCAAAATATGGTTACTTTCCACATTTTAAATGGAATCTCCCCTAGAATTTTAGATTACCCCCCAAAACCGAGGGGACTGGATAAAACACTGATTACAAATTAACGTAGGCTTACCATATATCTTCATATAGTGAGGTTTCAATAATAGTTGGCGTTGTTTAGGAAATAAAAAAAATATCAAAGTAATAGTCTTGTATTGTTTGCAATTGTTGAACTTCAAATAAATAACCAAATCTCGCTAAATATAGCGTCATCCTTTTTTTTCAATTGTTGAAATTTAAAGTAATTAAATGTGACTTTTTCCCTCTATGAGCAAACGTACAATAATTTTTGTAATATAACAATTAGTTGAATAGAAAAAAAAATAATAATAAAAACAAGTAGAAGTGTCAGGTACGTACACCACGTCAAGGAATTTGATTTGTATAGAGTGAATGATGTTTTCTTAATTAACCCCTTGCGTTCCAGGTGTTTGTGCGTGCTGTAATACCAGGTTTTCATTTACTGTTAAAAGATTGTCTAGACCGTTATATAGAGCATAGCTATTGTGCGCGCGTGAGGAGAGTATTCACACTACTCATAAAAGCAATTATTTGCATTGTTGAAAATTTGGACTCAAAATGATGTTCTGAAGAGATTTTATGCTGCTTCAGGTTGGCAACAGTGACCAGAGATCAAAGACAAAGTTTTTTCTTTTTCCGATCTCGAAGTTGCTAATTGTTGATCGTCAAAACAAAGACATGCATGTTGTAATTGAATGCTCCCTTAGGCCTGCCATCTACTGAAACAAAATGTTTTTTCTTCTCTGTCAATCAGGTGCTATTCCCTAAGAAGAAATGGGAGGACTAACTCTTGCCTTGCATCCACTAAGAAAAAAAAATCACCATCTCCAGGACTAATACGATTCTTAATAACGGATATGTTTAATGACATCCACATAGATGTCACTAGTAAGCAAGGGGGTTAATATTGAAACCGGAAGTGGTGGTAGATTTCTACAACTTCCAGTTTTCAGCGGAGATGGATATTCCTGGGTCATTTAATTGATTGCACAAAACCACTTCTCGCTATCTATGACCGTTTTATTCTATAACGATCAACGTTAAAACCGGAAGTGATGATCTTTGCTACTTCCAGTGTGAATAGAAGGTTAACACGTTCGCTGCTGAGGACGCCCATCGGCGTCCAGTACTGAATTTGGCATATGCGCCGGACGCCTCTCGGCGCTTGTCCCTGCAGCTGATTCACTTTCCCGCCAGCGCTAGCAATACCTGCACTAGCGCTGGCGGGAAAGTGAATCAGCTGCAGGGACAAGCGCCGAGAGGCGTCCGGCGCATATGCCAAATTCAGTACTGGACGCCGATGGGCGTTTTCAGCAGCGAACGTGTTAAGGGAGAAGATAATACATATTCTTAAAACTGTCTCTCGCTATTCCTTATCGTTTTTGCTCTATCTTGTAGGGATGGCCAGAATCAGATGCTTAATTGATTATACAGAAATCCGCTTCTCATTGTCTAGTACCTCGCTATTTAATCTAGAGTTCAACGTTAAAACCGTTAAGTAGTTGATTTCTGACACTTCTAGCTAAGAAAAAGAGAATTTTGAGAGACTTTATCGATTGCAGGAAATCAGTTCTCTCTTTATGCTGCCGTTTCCCTTTCATAGTGATCAACCGAAAATAGTAATTTTTTACCATTTGTGATGGATGGATCGAGCTCAATTCTTAACTGTTGACTTTATATTCTAGCTCAAGTTGATGGTGATCCATCAGATACTTGTTACACCTTTGATATTTGTATATGTGATGGAGGCTGCATTATACACTTTAGCCGTATCGTTCACTTACAACGTTAGGCTTACTAGCTATGCCTAACTACATATAAATTTTCACGCTCCTCCTGACCCTCAACTGAGCGCACACCTCCGATATCTGTATAGGATTTTTGATTCTTCAGATACTATCTTTGGCTACATTTAGGCGAACTAAACTTTACTTATGCAATTGTCTTTGCTTGATCTTATCTGGGAGGTGTCGATCTTTTCCAAGATTGCGCCATTTGTTACACCTGTGATATTTATATATGTGATGGTGGCTGCATTATACACTTTAGCAGTATCGTTCACTTACAACTTTAGGCTTACTAGTTAGGCCCAACCACATATAAATTTTTCACATATATAACATTCCACTAAACTAATGATTGCTAAAATGTAATTTATGAATGTTTAATATAATCTATAATTCCAATTAAAAGCTGATCTAAACATATTTATAAAATATAGAACCATGAACAAATACTCAATACATTTAAGCAAAACCTACATAATCTGAATCTAAACAATCCACATAATACAATCTCATTTTTATGTTCTTTAAAACATTTTCATTTCTACATGTGTGTACTTATTGCAACACTTATTTCCCAACAATAGTAATTAAGATATTCGTCTGTCCTTGGCAGCACAGGTACAGAGTAAATATGGAATATACGTTTTCGTAAACTCCTTACAAGTGATCGTGAATCACAAGTTATGCCAATCTGAGATCACGAATAGTTAAAATGGTCACTTTCACTTATTTCTTTTTATTAATAAAATACTTCAGAGCTAGCTGATTACGGGAAACACTTTCTTTCGCTCATTCGTTGGTTCTAACTAGTCGAAATTTAAGATCGAATTTCTGTCTGTTACTCGTGCGTTTGAAGTACTAACAAGATACTTTTGTCTCATATTGCATTCTGCAAGTACAATCAGAGCTTGAAGTCCCTTACGGTACCATCTATCATTATTCAACTAAATTGTTTCATGGACTACTTTGGACTGATAAGAAATTGTTTTATGGGGAGAGACTCAAAAAGTTTGGAAATCGAAAAATAAGGACCACGCAGTATGCCTAATTAATTCATAAATACCGTCAGAAATTTGGAAATGAAATACAGACACAATGTTGATGATATACTGATATCATTTTGCAAGATGATGCATGCAGTGGGGAGCATTAAGAGCACGAATCAGTTTTCAATATGTCTTACTTGAACCTGATATAGGAGTAGAATTTGGCGGGCTATTCGTCATTGTGATTACAAACTGTGTTGATGGGGAAGTGTCGGGCTCCCTGGACCAGAATGCTCTTCAGGGAGTCCAAATTAGTGATCACTTCTTGGAAGAAATTAATTGAAGCACTAACCATAGTTCGTAGTCAAGCTGGTTCAGATCCGGGTCGCTAGATGCCAATCTGAAGTGGAGATGAAATTTGGGACGTTGACACGTAGCAAATCCTGTGTAGACTGTGCGTTCTGAGTAGGAGCAGAATACTGTTGAAAGATCCAATGTTGGTTGGGGAACACTGGAGGTTAGGTGGTGCTCAGTAGTTTCACTACACACTAGTTGGCTATGTACACGGAAGCCTTGCTCACGAAAATTGAGCTGTGTTTTATCGTTGACACTCAATCCCTACCACATGATTGATGCTGAATGATGAGTCCTATGAACCCTACAAACACGTTCGGCAGGATGATGTGTACACACGGTCATTTTGAGCATTAAAGAACTGTTCAACTGTAAACAGTTTCTCGATGGAAAAGAGAATTGTCCTATACCATTTTCGGTGTAACGCTTAAGGAGACGTTTGGCTTTCACCACGCTCTGCTGACGTAACTAACGCATGAATCAGGGAGTGATCTGTACGTTTTGTAGGCTCTGAATCTCATTTCCAGTTTGAGCCCTCGTGACATGGTCGCGAAATGGATATCTCTCGGGACATCACTGATTTAGTACTGACGGGTTTTCGTCGAATCCTTGCAGCTACGCCTTTAACTGCCTTTGGTGTCCTCACTTTGCGCGATCTGGCACTACACTGCTGTCATTAACACTTTAACAGTTCCGGTTTTATTGTAACGCTAAATGATGCGGAAAACAAATTGTTTACTGATTTGCAGGGGTTTTAGGCTAACGAAGATCCGTGACTTTGGAAGGTCCACCTTGTGTAGCGCTGTGACACGATTCTCGTTGTCGCCCCACTCCATTGTTACACATTCCCACTGCCACGTGTCTCATCGTGAAATCAACAGCTCAGGAGCCCAATTCTAACACGGGGCAGCACACACACCCAGCATGGTCAAACGGTGATCAAAGTCTATGATTTTTTTTATGAAATAACTGTTCATTTTTCAGAAAAAGCAAGAACAATCATATAATGTTTATAATGTAATAAATATATATTCATCATCAGTGGCGTAACAAGACGGGGGGCAAGGGGGCATTGCTACCCTAAAGTTCTGGTAGAAGTTATTGGGGGCTCCGAAGGTGCCTAATGATTACTTTGCCTTTTTTAAGCCGATTGAATAATGAAAAGTTTATGTACAAAAGCAGTGTTTTGTATGCACTGCCAAATCTTCGACAAAATATAGAGTGCAGTGCTTTGTATTATTATAACTAATTGAAACTTTTTCTGTTCCTTTTGTGTTGATTTTCTAGGGCACCTTTGTCACAATAAAATAAAGAAATAAAAATTACCTATATGACAATCAAGCAGCGATATAAACATTTTCTTAATCCTTTATCGCCTCTCATTATGCCTATGTACGCGCGACACAATCCTTCGATAGAATAAAAAAGGAAATAATGTTACAATGATGGAGCATTGTAAATATGTTAATTATTCCTTCGTCGCCCCCGACTGTATAGGGACGCCTTCGATAGAATAAAAAAGAAATAATATTGCACCAAGGGCGCTGTAGATACATTAATTTTTCATTTTGTTGCCCCTGATTGTATAGGGGCGCCTTCGATAGAACAAACAACGATGTAATATTGCACTAAGGGCGATGTAGATATATTATTCATTTTGTCGCCCCTGATTGTATAGGGGTGTCTTCGACAGAACAAACAAGGATGTAATATTGCACCAAGGGCGCTGTAGATATATTAATTTTTCATTTTGTTGCCCCTGATTGTATAGGGGGCGCCTTCGATAGAACAAAAAGGATGTATGCACCAAGGGCGCTGTAGATATAATAATTCCTTTTGCCTCCCCTGATTGTATAGGGGCGCCTTCGATAGAACAGAAAAGGATGTAATATTGCACCAAGTGCGCTGTAAATATATTAATTATTCCTTTCGTCACCCCTGATTGTATAGGGTCGTCTTCGATAAAACAAACAAGAATGTAATGTTGCACCAAGGGCGCTGTAGATATATTAATTATTCGTTTTGTCTCCCCTGATTGTATAGGGGCGCCTTCGATAGAACAGAAAAGGATATAATATTGCACCAAGGGCACTGTAGATATATTAATTAATTTTGTCGCCCCTGATTGTATAGGGGTTCCTTCGATAGAACAAAAAGGATGTAATATTGCACCAAGGGCGCTGTAGATATATTAATTTTTCCTTTTGTCGCCCTTGATTGTATAAGGGCGCCTTCGATAGAACAAACAAGGATGTAATATTGCACCAAGGGCGCTGTAGATATAATAATTCCTTTTGTCGCCCCTGATTGTATAAGGGCGCCTTCGATAGAACAAACAAGGATGTAATATTGCACCAAGGGCGCTGTAGATATATTAATTTTTCCTTTTGTCGCCCCTGATTGTATAGGGGCGCCTTCGATATAACAAACAAGGATCTCCTCAGGTACCGCACAGGAGACAGACCCAGAAAAGACTAGAACACTCGCAGACATCCGCGAAAAATTACCAATTCAACACCGCAGGAGAGAAATTACGCGCAACCTATTATGAATGTTTGGACAATATCATTTGCAAAATTTAGTCGATTACATCAGCCTGAACTGAAGAAGTATCGTGCAATGGAAGATGGAATTCTCGAAGGTAACTTTTCTCGCTACATTAGTGACATTTTAAAAGAATACCATGTCAATCCGGACCGACTACAACTACAGATGCAACAGTTACTTACCACTATTCCCACTTCAAAAAATCTGAGATACCTGCTTGAGAACTTTAAGAAACTCTGTAAAGAAACAAGAGAGTTTTTCCCTGGTGTTGAAAGTCCTTCGTCTATTGCTGTCATCCTGGCGACATCTGCAACAGCCGAGAGAAGTTTCTCAATGTTGCGGCATCTCAAAACTTATCTGAGGTCCACAATGACCCAGGCAAGACTGAACCATTTTGCAGTTCTCAATGCATACCCAGACAGGCTTGATTCACTGGACGTGAAGGAACTGTCTAGAGAATTCACAAATAGCTCCTACCGTGCAACTGCCATCGGAAAAGTGTGAATTCTGCTCTTTAAAGTGTGTAGTATTTGTGTCAAAATGAGCTATAGGATCACAGTGGCTAGTTATTTTTTTACATTGAACATTTAATCAAATTGAAACTTATTCCGTTCTTGTTAAATATATTAAAAGTTAAAGGTTGCGTACGCAAGGGCTCGAAATCCGGCATTTAAAAGAGTTTCTTCCACCACTTTTATGCCTGTCAAATTTTAAACTTTTTTTTTTTTTTTTTTTAATATTTAAACTTTAATGAAGAAAGTACTTTCCACCTTTGTTCCCCATTATAAGAAGAAAAAGAGACTTTATTACTGCATTCTGAAGAAAAATAAATATGAGAAGTTCAACAATCAAGAATAATCGATCACTCATAAGAAAAAGAAGGGCAAATATATTAACCCCTTGGGGACTTTTGGTACAGATCTGAACCATATCGTAGACCTTCAGAATTTGCTTTATAAATTTCTAGTAAAGCTTTTCACATCGTGTTTTTTTTCATTCATTCAAGCGGGGAAGCATCAAAGAATATGTTTCATGGGCATTTTGCAGTCACGATTGCGATGCCTGGAGGCAGTGACGTCACAAACATGAATGAAGGAAGAAAGAAAAGGTAAATTTTAGAGCTTTTTTTTAAAAAAAAAAAAAAAACTAACACATCGCTTTTAATACTAGGATCATGGTCCATACCTAGTTGTGTTCGCAATAAAGAAATGTTTCCAACTGTACCACTCACATTTCCCTATTGTGTATCAGAAGCGGGAATATCCCGCCCAAAGTGGGAAAAGGGATTATTTCAGATCTTTTTCTTTTTTTCGGGAATTCCTCCCTTCAGGAACATGTGAGTGGTACCGTTTAAAACCTACCACAATTCCAAACAAAACAAGATACAAACCATGATCGTAGGGTAAATAGTGATTTTTCAAAAGAAAAAAGTATAAATTTTTCCCCTATTGCACAATTTTAGTCAACGTGTTTAGTAAAGTAGCTACAGGTAATCCGTATTTGTCGTAGGATCATGGTTTGCATCTAATTTTGTTCGTAATGATGCAACGTTTCCAACGGCACCACTACTATTGCGCTATCATGTACTACCATGAGCAAAATAAATGACGCGTCTCATAATTTTGAAATTTTTTCAAAATATCTCTGTTTTCTTTATATGTTCGAAATTTCGGAAGGTTTCGCCAGTAGGACAGGTTAATAACAAACCCGTTTTTAATAATTGTGTTAGATATTAGCTTAAAATAAATAAATTAGAAGCAAAAAACATTAAATCTTCAGAAATCTCGAGAATTACCAACTCTGCTAAAGTGGGAAATTTTCAAGAACGCGAGGGAATTCTGCAGTTCAACACGAAGCAGCGACATCTATGTCACTGAGAGAAATGTGGATAAAATCTACAAACGAAACTTTTAACGAAATATTTCTAATATGTCTTATTTCGTGCATTATCTGCAAACTCCAAATATATGAATATATGCCAAGTATTAACGTAAAGATAGAGCAAAAAGTGGAAATTGTCTATGGAAAAGGATGAATTGGTAGCGCGACCGTAATGAAAAATCGTCTTTACCGTAGAACAGGGTCAGTTCACGTAAGGAAACAAATAGCTCAGTTAGTTAAAGCAACTAGTTTGTATGCCGAAGGTAGCGGGTTCGAATCCAGATGGAAGTGACGTTGTCATTTTTATTATTATGGTTATTTTATTTATTTTTTTATGTGGGAAAGAATAAAATTGTAGCATATGTGTAAAATTCATGACAATACCAAAAAAAGAAAAAATGTCGTTGTCGCACTTGCATTAGCATCCCTAATTTTGTTTGCAAAAAAGTTTAGTAATTATTTCCCCTGTGCTCACTGCTCACTATACGTAATGCTCGCTGGCGCGTTGTTTCCCAGTAAATGTTAATCCTAATTTGGAGAATTTTATAAAGTTTCACAATATTTCTCACTAGATAGTCTTCTATCTACTTGTTGGGATATTTTGATAACAGATTTCCCTATTAAATGTTTAATTTTCCCTAGATGTTTAATTACGGAAAAGTTTTACAATGTATTTGTATTACATTGAAATTGTTTTGAATTTACCACATGAGATAAGTAGCTCGAAGGAGGAAAACTCAAGTAATTGATATTCTACGTAAAAGCTACCTATTGTAGAATGATGATACTTCTTGCCATCAGCACATAATCTTCACGTTAGAGAGTCAGACAGAAAAAAATTCTGGTTTTTCCTCCCTATGACCACCCATCTTAAACCTCTACATTCCATTGTTCGTCTCACAAAATTTCGGTGCTCCAAAAACATTCATATAATAATAATAATAATAATAATAATAATAATAATAATAATAATAATAATAATAATAATAATAATAATAATAATCCTGAATATGCCATCCTTACATAATGTAAGGATATCTTAGTTTCTTAGTTTAAATCTTAGATATCTTAGTCTAAAGTGCTTTCTTTAGTAATTATTTGAACAACCATGTAGGAGGGGGTACGGCGTTTTATTTTGACCCTCTCATTTCAGTACCCTTCCAACAGAAAGTAATTTCTCATAAGCAGGGTAGACAAAATGAATAAGAAATATATTTACAGCATCCTCTCCCCTTTCATGATTGGAATATCACGTAGCATTTTTTTATTCTACCAAAGATGGCCCTGTGCGGTTAGGGGTAGGTAACTAAAGAAATACCTAATATATAGCGCCCCTTGATTGTAATATTACCGATTCTTTATTTGTACGAGGGAGCCTCAACAAGGTGATAAAAAGAACAGGAAAAATGTCTATTGAATCCAGTGGCGGATCCAGCACAAACTTCTGGGAGGGGGGGTAGTGAAAGATTCTTTTGATTATGTGAAGCTGTCACAAACTACCACTTAACTAAACTAAACATAATAGTGGGGTGAACTGGAACCCAGTCAGTTTAAATTGATGTAAAAGTTTAATTTTGGCTTCATATTAAAGTTTTGGTTTCAAATGAAAATTTCAGTCCCAGTGGTCAAGGATCAAATCTCGTGGAGCTCTTCAGTGTAGGCTAATACGGGCCCCTTATGAGAAAAGGCAAAAATATTAAAATGTTTCTAACGTTCGAATTTTTCGTCTATTTTAAAGAATTGTTGGACTTCGTATTAAAGTGTTGGTTCCAAATGGCAATTTCAGTCCGATGGAGAATGATCAAATCCTGGAGTCGGGGGGCTCATCAGTATAGTGTGCTACGGCTCCATTATGGGAAAAGGCAAAAATATGAAAATGCTTATAACTTTCGAATTTTTCGTCTATTTTAAAGAAATTATTGGCTTCATATTAAAGTCTTGGCTTCAAATGACAATTTCAGTCCTTGTGGACAATTATCAAATCTCGGAGGGCTTCTTTGGTGTAGGGGTTTCGGCTTCTTTATGGGACAAGATTCACGTAATTGATATTGCAAAATTGTTTTGTATACATTAGTGTAAACTTGCACCATTTGGTTAATTTTACCTCTTATATTTTGCAGATTTCAAATTCCAAGCATAGTTACTTCTCAAAGCTAAAAGGCACTTACTAGTTTCATTAAAAGGAAATGTCTTTTATGAAAAGTTGTCATGGAGTAGACGAACGAACAGGCACCCAAACATTGGTTGAATCGGACGGTTGAAACTCGTTAAGCTCACTTAAATTATTATTATTATTATTATTATTATTATTATTATTATTATTATTATTATTATTATTATTATTATTATTATTATTATTATTATATTATTATTATTATTATTATTATTATTAATAATAATAATAATAATAATAATAATAATAATAATAATAATAATAATAATAATAATAATAATAGAGCATACATGGGGTCCGTGGCTCGACTCCACTTCGCGCCAAGTGAAATTTGAGGTAGACAAATACCGTGTGCATGGGTATAGGTTTTCTTGGAATTTTCCATTTTCTTCCCACTTTCTTCATTTCATCATTTCATTCATCATCATTCTCCCTTAGCGTAGGTGCATAATCGTGCAACGTTAAACTAGATATTCTATTTAATTTTCATTTCAATAATAATAATAAACAATTAATTCAACTGAAAGAACTGTAATTTATGTTGACGGCAATTATCATAAATATGCAACCATTATAAAAACAATGCTTTGAGTAGAAAGATAATCCTTCCCAAGTGTTAACGAATGCGCACGAGATAAGACATGTCTCGAGAAAGAGACGAGACGCGCTTTGTGACATCCAAAAGAAGACGTAACAAATGTTTTGGACACAAGATAGCTTTTAAAATGTCTCGTCTTGTCTGGAATGTCTCGAAAACAAAAGTCTAAGTTTTAAAATTATTTTTAAAGATCTAATCTCTCAAAAGTAGCTCTCTGCCTTAAAATTAATAACGGCATTTGTGATTTTTTAAAAGAATAAACAATGTCTAAAGTTAATAGTTAACTTTTTGAAAAGAAGCTTCATTAAGGGTGAACCTGAAAGATGTCCAAAAACTTCGGGAGATGATTCGTGACATCAAAAGGAGACAAATAGCCCTCTTGCAGTTTTCGAGTTCAGCTTCGTTGTCGAGATACAGGGTTGCCAACTGGTCGTGTTTGAGAAACTCACTGGAAATAAATTCAACTCCAAGGATAAGCTACTACAGGTCAATTGAATTATACCATGCTGCAAGGTTAAATATTTGTTTATGAAGTGTGTACAAAATTTGCCAGTGTCCTTTCTGAGAACATCGTCGAGAAAAAGTCACCTCCAAGAATAAACTACCCCTCGTAAATTTTTCTAAGAGAAATATCTGATACTGCAATATAGGGTTGTTAATTAAATATTGATTAATGAAAAATAAACAAAATTGTTAAAACCATTTTGGAGGAAATAGCTTTTTTCGATTTTCGGCTGTTAGTAAACCACACTTATTTTAGGCGGTAGGAAAAAAATGGGAAAATCTCCTGTAGGAATACTATATAAACCCTAAGTTTAAAATTTGGTGTAGATACGTTGAACGGTATGGCCTCTAGGCGAGTGCACAGAAAAGTGTACCGAACGGACGGACCGGAAGGACGGGTATCGAAAAATCACATTTCCGGTATGTAGACGCCATAAAGTATGTAAATCCGTTGAAATCTGAATTTGATATACTATTTTCACAATCACCATATTTTCTTCTCTCTTTTGTCGCTCGAAAAAGAAAAGCCTGAGTTTACCACAAAAAGCTAGGGTGTTTACCAAAAAATATTCAATTACAGGGCCACCGCACTAAACTTTTTCAATTCAATTTCTTAACTGTGTTAGGCCGCAGTTGTTACTGAAGTGTGTATTTGGATAATACGAAAAAAAATATCGTATTCTTCAAATACATCGAATGTCAGATTATCGAATAAAAAACTTCGATTGAAGAAAATCCACACTACAAAACTAACTCACACTTTGAGCACATTTTCATTAGACATATAATAGAGCAATTAATGCAATAATTGTTTATGAAATATGAAAAAATCAAATGAGTCATTTTCGAGAAAGTCGTTCAAAAAGAACACGTCAGGAGTAACCTACCTCTTGTGAATTGTTTCGAACAATGAGTTAAGATATACTTTTGGTTATTAATGAAATATTTATTTGCGAAATTTGAACAAAATCGCCTGTCGTTCGAGAAAATTGTCGGGGAAAAAACCTTGACCCCAAAAATAAACTATCCGTTGTAATTGTTTTTCATAGAAATGACTTATACTAAAATATAGGGTTTTTAATGAAATACTTATTTATGAATTATCAATAAAATTGTCCGAGTAATTTTTGAGAAAATCGTGAGGGAAAAATAACTCCCCGAATAAACTCTCTCTTGAGGATTTTTTCAGGGCAAGCGAGTTATTCCATATTATTAAGTTTTTACTGAAATATTTATTTCTGAGTACGAACAAAATTGCTTGATTCATTTTAGAGAAAACCGTGGAGGAAAAACACCCCCAAGAATAAACTACCCCTCGTATATTTTTTTTCAGAACAAACGAGTTTTGCCATATTGTTCGGTTATTAACGAAATATGTATTTTTGAAATACGAATAAACTCTTTTGAGTCATTTTTGAGAAAATCACCCAGACAACACACTCCACCAAGAATAAACTACCCCTCGTCTTTTTTTAGGACAAACGAGTTATTTATGCCATATTGTTAAGTTATTAATGAAATATTTATTTATGAAATATGAACAAAAACACTTGAGTCCATTTTGAGAAAATCACTGAGAAAAAACTCACCCCTAAGTATAAACTACCCCTTGTAGATTTTTCTCAGATAAATGCCTTATACCACAAAATAGGGTTGCTAATTAAATATTGATTTATAAAAAAGAAAGAAAACAAGATCGTTAGAGCCAGTTATTAGAAAAAATATTTTTTCTATTTTCATCGTTCAGGAAACTACCCTTGGTTTGGGAGTAGGAGGGAAATAAAATAAACTATAGGAAATACTATGAAAATCTTAAACTAAACTTTGGTGCAGATAAGTTGAACGGTTGGCCTCTAGGCGAGTGCACAGAAAAGTGTAGCGAACGGACGGACGAACAGATGGACATGTATCAAAAAATAACTTTTTCGGTATTAGGGGCTATAATACGTGTAAATTTGTTGAAATCTCAAATTTGATTTTTGTTTTTGATCACCATACTTTCTTCTCTCATTTGTCACTTCAAAGTAAAAGGAACTCAGAGCTACAGATAAGAGACACCTACTTTTACACATAGACATTTATTGATTTAAAACTGTTTTAGTTTGTCATTTCACTTCCAATTGAAAGGTTTTACCATGACTAACGGCACACCAATGACGAGACGGAAGTTTTGAGGAAGTAAATGCATTCAGAAGTCTAGACTACATTACGCCTATCAGCCTGTTTTTACTTCTGCAATTGTTGACAGTTGTAATTTCGTCCAAACGCTACATGAAATAATTCTTGGTTGACGTCATTGTGTTACTATTTTAGTATTGTTCTCTTCAGACTTGGTTGAAGTTTTGTCCTAACGGTTATACATTTTTTCTTTCTTATTTCATCGTTACACATAAGAATAAAATGTTCCGGTGAGTGGATAAATTCGAACCTACGAACATTGAGTTTTCATTCTTCCAACACATTACCAATGGACCAAAGTTTGTCTTCACGTTAACGCACGGTTACAGGGTTTATTACCATTTAAATAAAATGGCTGGCTGTTAGAGTTTCCTGCCCAAATATTTCGATAAATAATTTTCATTGCTTCGTAGATACGTAGAGCAATGTTTAGATACACATTTTAGGATAGTGCATTTTAGTGTATATAATAAGTTCATGCCAGATAAAAGCTAGATAAGTTTTGATAAAATGTTTCATATGTAGTTCTAAATAATAGGCTTGCTGTTCGGGGTGAAGTTTCAAGGTTCAGCATTGACTAGCAGTTTTTGCTATTAATATCCCTTCTAACAATATTGGCAGTGGACAAAAGTTAGCCCGTCTTGAAGCTTTTTGCTCCTAATTTAATTATTTTACTTTATTATTTAACGAATATATTGAAAATTGTCAGCAGGCACGTATACAGTAATTTATTTCGGAAGGGGCCCGACTTCAATATTAGGATAAATTATAATAAAATTTTAAAAGATAATCCCAAAAATTAGGCTAAATTTACAGAAAAGTTGGGATTTCAGAGGGGGTCCGGACCCCCTGTACCCACCCCTAAATGCGTCCTTGTTTGTCAGTAACGTTCCTCATTTTGAAACCCTCAAAAATTTCGGATATATAAAGGGAAAAGAGTTATTTTCGATAAAATATCACTTCAAGGAGACGCGACAGTTTTATTGCACATGGTGGTATCCAACGTTCACAAGGGCAAGAATTCCTTCCCTTTTATTATTTTGCTATTGTGCTCTATCGAAAGGTTAGGTTTGTAAAATATTACTCTTACAAACAAGCGTGATTGGCAGATAGGAATACTGAACAGAACTCCACAGAAATGCATGCTGAACTTACGTTTATAGCTACTCTTTGGTGATTTGGCCTCAAGGTCAATCGAGTGGTAATTCAGTTCCGTCTCTGTTCTTGAGCCATGTTCGTATTACTTCGAACAGTTTTGCTAATGAAAAACATGCCTCGTAATATAACAGACTTCTTTCGCGTAAGAAATCGAAACTCAGTTGGTCACAGCAACTTTTGTTACCTAACCATAACGGCCTAGGGTCGTCTTCAGTAGAAAAAAAATGTTACGTGATATTCCATTCACGAAGGAGGAAAGGTTACTTTAAATATATTTCTTATTCATTTTGTCTACTCTGCTTGTCAGAAATTATATACTTTCTGTTGGGACGGTGCTGAAAAGAGAGGGGGGGGGGAATAAAACTTCGTGCCCCCTCATACATTTTAAATTTTGTTACATGGTTGCTCAAATTATTACTAAAGAAAGCACTTTAAACCAAGATATCTTAAGTTACACTATGTAAGGGTGGCATATTCAGGAATAATAATAATAATAATAATAATAATAATAAATGTCTTTGGAGAGCCGAAATTATGTGACACGAATCATTATATGTAGAGCTTTAAGATGAGTGGTCATAGGAGAGGAAAAAGCAGGGTTTTTCTCTGTCTGACCAACGTAAAGATTATGTGCTGAAGTTAAGAAGCATAATAATTCTACAATAGGTTGCGTTTACGTAGAATATCAGTTACTTTAGTTCTCCTCCTTCGGGCTACTTACCTCATGTGGTAAATTCAAAACAATTTCAATTTAAGACAAATACATGTAAGACTTTTCTGTAATCAAATATATATAGGGGAAATTATACATTTAATAGGGAAATCTGTTATCAAAGTGTCCAAAAAAGTAGATAGAAGACAATCAAGCGAGAAACATTGTGAAACTTTATAAAATTCTCCAAATTAGAATTAACATTTACTGGAAAACATTCGTTATGCACCAGTGAGCATGTAGTGAGTAGTGAACACAGGGGAAATTATTACGAAACTGTTTGCAAACAAAAATTAGAGACACTAATGCAAGTGCGAGAACGGCATTTTTTTTTGGTATCGTCATGAGTTTTACACATATGTTACAATTTGATTTTTTCCCACATAAAAAATAAAAATAACCACAGTAATAAAAATTACAACGGCACTTCCATGGGGTTCGAACCCAATACCTTCGGCATACAGACTAGTTGCTTTAACTAACTTTTTTTTTATTTGCCATTTGCAGAAGTGTTACATGAAGCTAAAACAGCTTAGGACAGATATTCAGTACATAGTATACGTAAATAATTTGAAAAATATTTGTGAGCTACATTCACAGAAAATTGTTTACAAGCAGTTTTAAGAAACATCACATATGCATATTCATTTCCATACGGATATGTGTCCATAAGATAAAAAATCGTTTGACCAATTAACCATGTGACGCTATTGTTTTTCGTGATTGGAAAAAACTTATAGTCTGGGAACAAGGCATAATTATGATCAAACTTATGTGCCGGTTCTCGGCAAATCACACTTAACAGGCGTTGTAATTAAGCCCAGATAGAAGAAGAGTGAAGACACAACGTCAATCTGTGTTCTAGCGTGTCTTCCTGATTACAGTGTTGACACATATCCGTAGGGAGTACACTAATACGTTTTAACTTAACATGAGTAGGTACGAGCTCATTTACTATCGTATACCAGACACTCACAACTGCTGATGTGAACGTGGTGTTATGAATATTGAACCAAATTCTGGACCAATTTTTTGTTGGAAATTTCATTTGGATACGCGGAACGATATTATTGCAAAGAGGTGCGTGGAAGTGTGTGGATAGAAAGCGGATATGGGAGTAGTTGGTAGGATCAGAGATAGGAACATAGGACCAACCTTGCACGCAGTGCTGAATATACACCGGGGCCTGTTTGAGTGACATCATATTAGGAGGTTTAGGTGCAGGGAGGGAAGAGATCCAACAAGAAATCCATTGGTGGGTGATTTGGTCAGTAACTTGAAATTGTTTATAATTATTAGCTAGAAAGAATGCAGTACATTTAGCTCTGACTGATATTAGGTTCAAGCCCCCACGGTCAAGGGGTAGGGTAACAGTGTCACGCTTGACACGAAAATAATGCCCTGCCCACAGAAACCAACCAATCAGGGAATTTATTTTACGAACATACAAATCACTAATGGGATATATATGAGCGGAGTACCACAATTTAGCACATAAATAACTATTGATGTACCAAATACGTTGGATTAGGTTTAAGTTGCGCAATTTGTGATTTAGACTGAGCATTCGTAATTTTTGAATGAGAGGATCCCAAATATGTTCATACTGTAAACTGTCTGAATTAGAAAACGTTATGCCCAGGATTTTCACTTTCGTAACCAGTTCAATGTTGGCAAATGGTAGGGGTATGCCTTCCATAGTCCAAGAATGAAAGGGCAACACTTTCGTTTTTTGTAAATTAAGCAGTTCGCCACTAAGAGCACTAAATTGTTGTAATTGGTCAATAATATAGTGAAATTGTTGTAGAGTGGTACAGCTAAGGCTAACATCGTCTCTGAAGGCAGTAACCGATATATTTTGCAGGTCATTCAGATCAGGTTGTATATATGCAGCTAACTTATATATTAAAGGTTCTAGTGCGAGGCCAAACAAAAACATGGAAATCGGCCAACCCTGACGAACTCCTTTCTGTAATGGAATGGGAGCAGTAGAAAAACCATTTATTTGAAGCTTAGCCGTGGCTGTGCTATAAATGTGAGTGAGAAAGTTAAGAAAAACTTCCGGAAAATTATACGCTCGTAGCACAGCAAACAGAAAGGCATGAGATAATCGATCAAATGCATTTTGAAAATCAAGGGATATCAGGTAAGCCGGTTTTCTAGTAAACGTAAAATAACCTACAACATCCCGAATCTTGGTCAGCGCTTAATAAACATTCTTATGTGGATTGAGAGCAGCCTGAAATGGACTAATTTTGTCTTGAAATATTGATTTGAGGCGTCGCACTAGAACTTTACTAAACTATTTGAGATCGGTGTTGAGCAAGGTGATTGGCCTATATTGTGTAACAGTGTTGGCATCAGAAGACTTAGGAATAAAGATCACATGACCATCATTTGAAGGAAGTGCGGAGTAGCATAGAGTTCATTATATAATGTTACCATATCCACGCCTATGATATCCCAATACTTTTGATAGAGTGCATACGGCAAACCGTCACTCCCGGGACATGAGGTAGGATTACATTGCTTAAGCGTGTGAAGTATTTCCGCTTCTGTTAGTGGTGCAGTTAATGTCTGATTATCAGCCGCTGATAATTGTGGGAGCAACAAATTTAAATAATCGTGATACCCTTGGGGAGGGTCCGTAGTGGCAGCATATAACGTTGTATAATGGTCAAAGAAAATTTTCTGAATGTCAGGGAGGGCCGTAAGTTTGGTATTATTATGATTCAGGGTGTCAATCACCTTCCCAACACGACGTTTATGTTTCGCCATATAGTGATAAAATGTAATGTGTTCATCGGGCAGACAGTCTCCGTCTGGCAGGGTATGAACATATTTGCGTACATCATTAGCATGAAGTTGTTTTATCCATGCCTTCGTTTTGTGAATTGCAATCATATTTTGCGGAGAGCTGGGCAGGATCCAAAGTTCATGCAGCGCTCTGTAAAGATACGCTAGGGTGTCACGCTGGTCTCGTTTCTTTTCAGCTCCTTGCCAGTTGAAAAAACTTCTTATTTTAGGCTTCACATATTTGACCCACCAGTCATTTAGTGTCGGGTAGTAGTGACGTTGGCGGAGCCAGTACGTCCATTTAGTTCTAAACAAACATTTCGTGTCGGCGTCGGTAAGTAATTGAGTATTCAATTTCCAAGCTGTTTTTCCATAGGTTGTAGAAACACCTAGCGCAAATTTACATGTCCAGATTACTGCGGCATGATCACTGAACGGAACTAATTTCAAATGAATATCAGTGATGGAGGATACTAGATTAGTGGTTGCCAAAATCCGGTCCAACCGACTGCTCATAGTAGAATTTTTAAAAGTGAATTGGAGATCTCGCCGGTGGTGGACCCAGACGTCCTTGAAAGGTATTGATGAAACTAGCTGCTGTAGGGCAGGTGATGGAATAAACTTTCCCGTGGTATCAATTGCTCTAGAGACAGCATTAAAATCGCCTGCAAGTATTATGTTATTCGGAACATTCGGAAATAATGGTAAGATTTCAGTAGAGTAAAACTGTTCCCGTGCTATTCGATTATTAGTGCCAGAATACGAATAAATATTAATGATCGTAATATTGTCACAAGTAATGCTAATACCCCTACCAGACGGCAAATGAATAACATTTGATACCTCTATACCTCGTTTACATAATATAGCTGTACCCCGATGCGCTGGTCCTATATTGACATATGCAATATATTGGGGTAAAAAATCAAATTCTGCAAACGCCACTTCCTGTTTTCACCATTTGCTGGAGTGAGGGAAGACACTGCACTAGAAGGCCACACGGATAAAGCACTTGTTACGTCATTCCGTTCAGTAGATACTTTTGTTTTCCTTTTCTTTGACACGTTTGCACTTTGCACTGGCTGTATCGGAGGCTCTACTACAACAGGGGGAGTCACATGTGCTTCTTGGTTAATAGACACTTCAGGCTGTTTACAGTCGGGCGAGGGGTCAGATGACAGGGTCGTTGCAGTAGTGGGAATCATCTTGGGGATAGCATGAGGGGCACTGCCCTCTTTACTCTGCTTCTCGGATACAGTTGACTGAAGAGATTCACTTTTGAGGGGCAACTGGGGAAAATTCCTCTCATCCTGTAAATTAGGAGCCGAAGGGGAGGGGGTGCTCTCTAGGACCATTGGTTGGGCAGTAGAAACCGTTGGCAATTGTAAATCGGGTGAAGAAGGGCAATAACTAGGAGTTGTCTTCATCTTACCACTGAAAAGTTCAGTCATCTTAAATGCAGTGGGAGCTGAAGTAGATATCACCTGGGGTTTAACTTTCCGTGGACACGCACTTGCGACGTGGTTCGGGGCCAGACAAATAAAGCAAGTAGGCGGTTGACCTTGATACATGACACTAGCACGACACCCACGAACCACAATTTTAGAGGGAATATGTTTCCCTAAAATCATTTGAACGAGTCTATTACCATTATAAACTGGAAATGGTAACGTACTGGACCACATTTCCTCCGAGACATGTATCACTTGTCCATAGGGGCGAAGCACTGCACTAAGTTCATCATTAGTGATTTCCATGGGGAGATCCAATATGCGTACACGGGTATATTGTATACTTGCACTGGACAACTGTACTTGACTTATTGTGCCATTTTCATGCTCAAAATTCATGGTTTCCGGGTACTGACGAAGAAAGGTGTCCACGTGATCTTGACATTTAAACTTGATGTACAAACTATAATCCTCATTATGAAGTTGAATCGCTGCAATGTCCTGAATATGTAATTGCAATTCGTTAGTTAACCAAGCCTGTATCCTGGCTACACTGGGCCTGATAGTACGCGTCATCTTGTCAAATGCAATTCGAACTGTATTTTTACGTAAAGCATTCATTGTAAGTGGTACAAAACTATCGTAGAGTGACACAACAACTAAGATTCACTAAACAAAACTATGCAGAAATCCGGGTTAGGTTCACTGACAGACACACTACTGAAATTGTATCAAACACAAAGGCCGTCAAGGCGAACGTATAACCTAGTTACAGCGGAGCTCACACACGAGGTGCACTACACCGTATCTCACAACGAACTGAACTAACTGAGCTACTTGTTTTCTTACGTGAACTGAACCTGTTCTACGGTAAAGACGATTTTTCATTACGATTGTGCTAAGAATTCGTCTTTTTCCATAGGTAATTTCCACTATTTGCTCTATCTATACGTTAATACTTAGCATAGATTCATATATTTGGAGTTCGCTGATAATGCATGTAATAAGACACATTAGAAATGTTTCGTTAAAAGTTTCGTTTGTAGATCTAATCCACATCTCTCTCACTGACATAGATGTCGCTGCTTCGTGTTGAACTGCAGAATTCCCTCGCGTTCTTGAAAATTTCCCACTTTAGCAGAGTTGGTAATTCTCGAGATTTCTGTCGATTTAATGTTTTTTGCTTCTAATTTCTTTATTTTAAGCTAATATCTAACACAAATATTAAAAACGGGTTTGTTATTAACCTGTCCTGCTGGGGAAACCTTCCGAAATTTCGAACATATAAAGAAAATGGAGATATTTTCAAAAAACTTCAGAATAAAGAGACGCGTCATTTATTTTGCTCATGGTAGTACCTGAGGAGATAAGATTCCGAGATAGTTAATTTTTGAAAATTTGAATTTCCCGCTTTTCTTTATACATTTTGAACGGAAATTTTTCCCTTCAGGTACATGATAGGGACATGCAAGTGATACGATTTAAAACGCTGGTTCATTACAAACAAAAAGGTGTAAACCATAATCCTAGAATAAATAGTCTTGGTGCTAGAGCTGATTTACTAAATTTCCCTTCCCATTTTTGGGTAATAGTTACTAATGTATTGTTATTCAATAAGCTCTAGCGTCAAGAGTGTTCATTGTAGACCATGGATCGTACCTCATTTTGTTTGTAATGAAGTAACGTTTCGAACTGTACCACTGCCGTGGCGCTAGAATGATCTGGGGGAGGAAATTCTCAAAAAGGTTATTTTTCCTGACATTTTTTTTTAATTTGAGCGGGATTTTTTCACTTCTGGTACATAATGGGGAAATTTAAATGGTACAGTTGGAAACATTCCTTCATTACAAATACAAAGAGTTACGAAATATGATCCTACGATAAGGAGTCTTGACTGACATTAGAGCTTGTTGATAGTAGATATTAGGAAAAAATAGTAAATTAATTTTAGCACCAAGACTATTTACCCCAGTATCATGGTTCATACCTCGTGTTGTTTGGAATGAAGCAAAGTTTTTTTTGTAACATTTGCATGCCCATGTTGTGTACCGGAGGGAAGAAATTCGCAGGAAATTGGGATTTTTAAAAAAAAAAAATCCTTTTTTCCGAATTTGGACAGGAATTTTATTGCCTTAGGTACATATTAGTGAAATTTACAAGTTAGGAAAACACCGTTTCATTCCGAATAAAACGGGGTATGAACCATGATTCTACGATAAAATAGTCTCGACGCAATAGCTGCTTGACTGAAAGTCTAAAATTTAACTTATAAAGTGAAAATCTCAAAAGGGTTAGTGTATAGGGTTTTCTAGTTCGAACGCGAATTGTTTGTACAGTTCTTAGAATAATGTTTAACGACAAAAAAAGGTCTAGTGAAAAGTTAGTGGTGGGAATAATAACTGTTCTGAATAATGATTTAAGGTCTCGAAAACAACTTTTTTTTTTAAAAAAAAAAACGAATATCTTTTCCATGCTTTTTTGGCTTGGGATTTATTTTTTTCAATATTTCATATTTAGCGAAGAAACAACAGTGTGTTCCAGCTTTCTTTTCCCATTAAGGTCTAACTTTAAAAAAAAATGTATTCTGAAGAAAAATAAAAGATAAGAGCCACAGCACTAAGCTTTGTTGCTCCAGTTCCTTAAACTAAATCATATTATGCTGCTGCTATTACTGAAACATTTTCTTCTGAAATATGAACAAAATTATGAAGCCTTTTCGGCTCCAATATTAGTTATTGAAGAGTATCTGAAACAATAATGTTTCTGGAACGGCAGTGATACTTTTTTCTTGTTTGTCAGTTTGACTTTAAGCAACCCGAACAAAACACATTTCAAGATGTATAAATTTCAAGAACTCGATATCATGGTTAGGCAACCAACGTGGGACTTACGAGATCCTAGTTTGTCAAAAGAGCGAAAATTTCCGTTGTCTTTCCTAAAGCCGCTTTTTTAATGAAAATAAAGCACGTCTTAAAAATCCGGCTATTTTGCATCTCTAGTCCGGTATATCAATACAAAGTGCAGTTCAATCTATGTACTGAAATATTTGAAGATTAATGTGTTGTAAAAGTAAAATAAGAAAAATGTGCCTGTAGGTGTATTGTGAGAATCTGTTGATCACTTTAGAAAAATTTTTTGTCGTTGTGATGTCTTCAGCCCATGAGTTCTGGAGAGTGAGAATGTGGGTTTAGTGCCGAACGTATACGGAACAATCGTGTCGTACTATTTAGTGATTAATTAATAGTAAACTGTAATTCATACGTATCCCGACGCAAATCAAATGAGGTCTACTAGTTTTACTAATGTACAACTCTTGTGTTGAATGAATACATTGGGTGGGTAAAGAAGGTGTCATTACTTAAGGTAGGTCTAATATTTTAATTTTTTTCAAATGTATAGCTGTTTTCGTAAATTACAATTATTTTCCCCCACACACGAAAAAAATACATAACAGTAATACTGTAAAGATCAGTGGAAATTACGCGCTGTGATGGGGGGGTGCTGTTGAGAGAGGGGCGCAACAAAAAGACTTGCCCCCTCCTATATTCGAAATGTTGTTACGCGGCTGTTCATCATAATGAATAGTTAATTTTGTAACACTTAATACCCCTCTTTCTTCAACCTTAATTAATCATATCCTACTTTGGGTTTAGGGATGCGCTCGAGTCGAGACATGTCTCGAATCTCGACTCGAATTCGAGTCGAGACACACGTTGTAAATTTCGAGACGAGTCGAGACAAATGTATTTCTCGACTCGATTTTTCGAGTCGAGTCGAGACTGCTCGTGAAAATCTCGACTCGACTCGAATGTCTCGAAAATCTTTCTATAATTTTTAATATTATTTTGAAGAAAGTATTCACTCAGAAACAGCCTTGAAACCAACTGCAGCATTTATTACTTTAGGAAATTATAGAACGCATTATTATTATTATTATTATTATTATTATTATTATTATTATTATTATTATTATTATTATTATTATTATTATTATTATTATTATTATTATTATTATTATTATTATTATTAGATATTCTGCCTTTCGGCAGGTCCTGGGACTAATGAGGATTTTTTTTACTCAATTTTAGATTTTGGCCTGGAAATGTTTCTTCCACTTTTCTCGATCTTCAGCTTCCTCTTTTAACTCCCAATATTTTCTCCTATCTTTCAAATCTTGGATCAGC
This sequence comes from Thermobia domestica, assembly GCF_964235325.1. Taxonomy (NCBI): domain Eukaryota; kingdom Metazoa; phylum Arthropoda; class Insecta; order Zygentoma; family Lepismatidae; genus Thermobia; species Thermobia domestica. Next base: position 89,604,295 of record NC_137466.1, read on the forward strand.
CGTATTCTTCTTCTTCCTATTCCTCGCTTCCTTTCCGTCTTTCCTTCTATGGCGGTGTTAAGAAGACAATTTCTTCGTGAGATGTGTCCAATTCAATTGGCTTTTCTACGAAGAATGGTGGCTAGAAGTGTCCTTTTCTCTCCTATCCGTTTTAAAACATCTTCGTTTGTTGCTCTCTCTGTCCATTTTATCTTCTCCATCTTCCTCCAACACCACATTTCGAAGCTCTCCAAATATTTCTTCTCTAACTTCCGTAATGTCCATAATATATAATGTAACATTTGTTGTACATCACATATTATGATACTAGACTATTTTACATCGTATATTACAATAAATGGACTGCTTGGATGCCAAGAACTAGTTGAGATAGGTACCTTTCACTTCTATAGATAGGTATTTTTTAAAAGGATTTTGTAAACACTAAATCATAAAACAATAAACTACGTACAGTAGTTACAGTTTTGGTTCTCAACATAAAAGAAACTTGGATTGTCCATGAGATATTAAACTTCAACTTTCACTCCTGGAAAATTTCAATTTTGGACTTAGGCCACTTGGCATCAAAGCAGTTCACTGTAAGATAAATACACTCCTTACTTTACTCTAGTAACATAGTTGTTCAGGAACCTGGGATTTCCATCCTCTCAAATGACAGCTGAACGATTGCTTGATACATAGGAGTAATAGTGTATTAAGTTTTCGAGCTTTGGTGCGTCTCTGTATTTACACACTGATATAACTTTTAATATGAATTCATTTAGCTTTCTTTTCTTATTGACTTAACACCGACTTCTCTTTGTTATCATGGAGGTGTTCATTCGCTAGACATTGATTCTGCGCACTGCTGAAGGAGAAATGGGTTTAGTAATTTTTATTTTCCGAAATTCACGTCCGAAATGTATTTTACTTACTTACTAATCTTTTTGCAACGCTATTTGCTTTTTCTTTCTTTCTTTTCATGACAGTTCCAAATAGTTTTTTTTTTTTTTGTGCTGGGAGTATATTTTATATTCACCTAATAAAATTACGGGTTCACTTTGTAATCAGTCTTACACTTACAGAAACTATTAAGTTCACAATCAAATCGCGCTAATTGTTTAATGCATTTCAAAGGCTTTTGTTTTTATGCAGCTCATTAAGGAAAATCTATTTCATAATCGTAACATTCATTGCTTTAAATACTAAGAAACTATAAAGGTAAAGTGGACTCGACCTAGCCCCGGGGCCGCTGTGACTCAGTGGCACAGCTTTCACCCTTGGTGTGTGAAGACTCTGATTCGATCCCAGCTTTGTGGCATAGAAACACCGTGTGTGTGGACTTTCTTGTGGTTCTTTAGTTCCCTCCCACTTACTTCATTCCACCATTTCATTCATTCTCAACATCACCGTTTTCTTTAGCTTACAAAAGACTGTTTACTTGCCCACTAGTTTTATTATTGTGAACTGATCTTGGATACTTCTGTCCCTTTTTACTTTACAACTTGAGGTGGGATGAGGGTCAGGATAGATCTAATGATATACCGCTGAAAGAAATGCTTCAGTACAGTGTCGGAAGCGGTATGTATTGTTTATGTTACTTACAATGTTACTTCCCTATAAAATATAAATTCACCCTTTCTCCCCTTCCCTTATTCGAATACAGTGAACCGACTCTTTCGATGAAGAAAGATGCTAAGGGAAAATTGAACTATCTGTGTCATAAAATTTTCTTTGAAGTGCAGTCTTTTGTGTTTGTAAGGTTTTGCGAGTATGTTTTCACATCGATATGAAAAGATAGCAAGCCAAATGTTTAACCATGGACTCCTGCTGCGAAGTGACCGTGACTAAACACCTGATCTCGCTCTGCTCATTTTCTCTCGCACACGTGAAGTGGGTTTGTTGTTTCCAAAACAAATGGAAAAACAGTTATCTGGTGCTTTTGGGTATTTTCCCCGCACAGAGGCATCATCGTTATGTTTTAATGATCAGAAGAAATATCAAAACCATCCGATACACATGATACGAAAGAGCGAACAGAGGGAGGCAAATATTATAATAGACCAAGTTTTCCGCGTGGTACCGCGGGGTAACAATACTTCATATCATTTGGTGCACATCTCTATGAAGTTGTTCCCACATAAGTATAGCTTACTTATTTTCGAAATAGCTCCTTCGTGTCACAGCTGTGTTTAGTTTTGTTTCGTGCTAGGATGAAAGTTAGAAATGCAACATTTGTTTCTCAGTGAACTTATCAGGGGCGGATCCAGGGGGGGCGATCGGGGCAATCGCCCCCCCCAAAGAGGAAACTTTCTTATTTTATATATATAAATAAAACCCATCCCAAAGTTTGGAGCCCTTAAAAGTAGCAGTATGACAACCCATCGCCCCTCCCAGAAGTCGATCCTGGATCCCCCCTAGAACTTATACATATTATTAAGATGAGCGGTAATAAGCGAGGTTTAACAAAGAGTGGCTTTCAGATCTACAATTTAACGTGTAGTTGCAGTCCGTGTTGAGAATCAAACAAAATCTATGTAAGACCTGTTAACATTGAGCTCTTTTGTGGTAAAAGTGAACTTCAGAAACACACAAAAGACTTGAAACATCAAGCTAATGTAAAGGAATTGCAAAATGTACTGCATCTTTTCTGTGGCAAGGAACATGCGTGCACAGCAACACAAGAATCGTGTTAAGGCCAATATTTTTTTCTTCTTGCCGAACTTAATATCCCCTTCCACACCATAAAATAAAATATAATGTTTGTTAAAAGAAAGTACACCTAATATTTTAAAATTTTGTTTGTGATCTTATCATGCATAATTATATATAATGCCTTTCATACACCGAGAATGAATTCAACTGTACGTCATAGCACCTCTAAAGCGATATTTTTCAAACTTATTTATTGCTAGATATTGTAAATTTATGGTATCTATCTTATTGGGTGGGAAATTTTGCGTCTAATCGGAAAATTTCATGACTTCGGACAGAAATTCGCAGTTACGAAATTTGCATCATTGTCTTCTGAAAGGATGTCTAGAAAAAAAATACTATTGGAAAATAACTGAAAACACAAGATGAATTTGATAGCCAAATTTACGTCATCTTGGTGCGTCATCATTTTTCTTTAAATACTTGTATTTAGTATTCGATTAGAGTTTAGTATACGTTTTAGCATCGAGGCTATATGAGATGTGAATTTACAAATTAACTGGGATCAGAACCACAGGAGTTCCCACGGAAATCAAGCCTGGGTCTCTCGCAACAAAGACGCGTACGCTAACAATATGGACACAAGAGGGTTCAATATTTGGTACTGTGTACATAAAGTTGTGGAATTGCGCTTGTATAATGTTAGTAGTTCTACCTAGGTACTAACATAAATTTTCACAATAATCAGCTTAATAAAGTATCTTTAAAAAGAAAATGTCACTCTTTATGTTTCAGTTCCTGGTTCGACTGAAGGATGGTACAAATTCCAATAACCTTTTTTGGGATCCTACTTTATGCAGTAGATCCATCATAAACTGGGTATTTGATACAGATATAAACTAAAAACTTACAAATATAAATTTAAGTCACATTCAAATATCTTTAAACTAAAATTGAATGTATACATATGATGTGCCATTTACTAATTCATTTTTATCGTTTGTGTAAGAGTCATGTTAGTTCTTTAATACAAATAATGAAAGTAAGTGATGGCTGGTCTTTAAAATTAGTGGGAAAGATAAGTAAAGAATCTGGCATAATTTAGAAAACTCTATCGTAATTCAGGTGCGTGTTTGGCATCATTGATTGTCTCAAGTGTAGCAACCCTGACTTAAAGGTTTTGCTTCGGGAAAGATGGATTCTCTGTTATATATCAGATATATAGTCTCAAGTTGGAGCAGTATTCTCTATGACAGCGTATCTGTTGAAATAAGTTATTTCGAGTGTATGACTGGAATTAAGAACTATTTTGAGTCAGTTCGACTTGTTTCTAGTTAAGGCTACGTAAATCAATCTCCAGAAAGAGAAATAGATTACTCTTATGTTATTTCTTAGCAGGGTGGGGGGAAAATAATTTTTGTTGATTTTTTTTTATTTAAATCGATTTTTTGGATTTAAATCAAATCTTTCTCCTCGTATAATACAAGTCGCGAACTGAAGAAAAAACATTAGGAATTAGTATTAAATGCTAATTACTCCATTTAAGTGAAAGTATTGGGGTTGAATTTTGAATTATCCCCAATCGTTAATCTATATCAATCCCAAACAATGTTTTTTTAACCCTTTTAAATTATGGCTCTTTTTAAATTATAGACTTCTTTATGGTAAATTATAGACTTCCAGACAAGCAGCTACAGCATCATCCCTACTTATCCTAGGATCATGGTACATACATCACTCTCTTTAGAATAGAACAGTTTTTCAAACGGTAATATTCACATTTCCCTATCATGTCCCTGAAGCGGGAAATTTTGAGAGTAATTGGATTTTTAATTTTTTTTTTTTTAAATCTTGATCCCTCTGGACTCCCCTGTGTTAATGCACAGATCTCAAAATCAACTGGGAAATACTAAGGGGTGTACTAAATGTGTGTACGAAATTTCAAGCTTCTATCTTGAGTAGTAAGGGTGAGGAAACTATTTAACAATGAGCTAAGAACATTCCCACAATGCCCCAGATGACCCAGATGTAATATAAAAATTTCATCAGACATCCCTATTTATTGTAGGATCATGATTTGTGCATTATTCTTTTCTGAATAAAACAAATTTTCAAACAGTACCCTTCACATGTCTCTATCATGTATCTGGGGCGGGTAAATCACGAAAAAAGGAATTTTCGGTTAGAAATATCATTTTTTAAAAATTTTTACCTCTGTGGACCCCTCCCCCTGTTTTAAGGCAGAGATCTGAAACAAATCTGAAAAATACTGAGGAGTTCACTGAATAAATGTGCAAAATTTCAATCTTGTAGGTGCAAAAGTAAGCCCGCGAAAAACAATATTCCCCAAACACCCCAGATTTCCGTATAAAACAGGATCTCAGGCAACAGTTTCCTGAGACATCCCTATTTATCCTAGAAGCATAGTATGTACATCATTTTCTTCAGAATGGAACAGCCTTTCAAACGGTACCATTCCTATGTCTCCATCTGAGGTGGGAAAATCACGAAAAAAGCTATTTTTGTTAAAAATATCTTTTTTAAACATTTTTGCCCTCTGGACCTCGCTGTTTCCACGCAGAGATCTGAAAACATCTCAAATTATTAAGAGGTGCACTGAACGAGTGTCCAAAATTTCAGTCTTCTGAATGCAAAATGTAACCCGCTAAATAATAATACAATAATAATAATAATAATAATAATAATAATAATAATAATAATAATAATAATAATAATAATAATAATAATAATAATAATAATACGCATAACAAAAAATATCTTTTTAAATTTATGATATCACACACTATGCCTCAAAGGCGTGAAAGCATATGTAACCTGTTCTAAAATGCCTCTAGTCTTTAAAAAAACGAAGTAAAAAGTCTTATTGGTACTCTTTTAAATCGAATAATGAAGATTCTACCCTATCACCTAAAACTAGGTGATATAATTTAAAAGGTTAAGCATTAAGAAAAAAGTACAGCAACGTTTATCAAAATGACACTCTTTCTCAATAGCTACTGATATTTGGCAGGGGCCTATTTTTAAAAACTCAGAACTAGCTTGCGGCATGAAATACATAAATTTCGCCTAAAGTTATAAAATTAACAAAAAAATGAAATAAAATAAAATAAAATAAGAATTGGAGAGGGGATAGGACCCCTCTTAATACGTCCTATTATCTGGGAACAAACAAACAGAGGCGCACAAAAACAGATTTTTCGTCTTAAATGTCGATGGTGATTTCCCCGTTGGAATAGTTAACGATTTTAAAACCCAAACCCAATGTTACGAAAAGAATAAAGCAGGATTGCTCCGTTACCTGTTCAAAACGGGATTTTTCCTAATCATCCTCTGCATAACACTTGTTTTCATACTATACTGTACATTTGAGTCTCATTGTATTATGATTATTAACTTTCATAATTGAAATAACAGAACAAAAACGGGATTTTACTTATTTTCACTTTAAATTAATTTATTTCGTAATTCGATTAAAATCAACGATTTTTTTTTAAAAATCAAGCGATTTAAATCTTGATTTAAATCGTGATTTAAATCAGACTTATTAAAATCAATTCACCTTGTTTTTAGCAGGGAACATCTAACATTTTCACGGGTGACAGTGTCTGTTTATGGATATTGACATTTGCACGTTTATTTAAGATTGCTAGCAATACCTGGTTTCCATAGTAATGGAGCAAGTCGTAGGGATTTTAGAGTGAGAGCCTTATTTGAAAATTGAGCAAGGAGGGTCCTTGTTTACGAGGTTCAAATACTTTTTTTAACCGCAGTCTGACTACATTCAACTGAGTGCGAACTTAAAGAATACTGGACTTAGTTTTCGGTGCGAGAACTTGACGACTGTTTTTGTAGAAACTTAACCTTAAACGAAGATTCTGCTGAGGGCGCTTCACTTCTCTGGTGAGAGGAATTTTCTTATATTCAACCAACTCAATCCTATAAGTAACAGAATTAGCCTTTTTGATGGAGCGTCTGTTTATAGACCATTCCATGTTTAGGACTTTAGGTCAGACAGCTTTCTGATTAATGAAATTGTCTTTAAGATGTTGAGGGAGTTGATGTAAGAAAACACATGTCCTGCTCTCTCATGATTAAAGCACAACTTAGCTGCGTTAGAGAAAATCGGTTTGAAGTTATGGTTTTATGAAGGCTTAAGTAGGCGACTTCACTCCGGACTGAAAAGTTGGTCTGTTATTTCATGACAGTTAACTTAAAGAAACTCTTCTCAAATCAGAGTACCATTCTTAAGCACCAAAATATCCTGTATGGACTGTAGAAATGCTTTATTTATCAAAGTTTCCCTAAACGTGTGGTGTGTACTGCTCTGTGCTTGTTAATTACCCTAAACAAACTTACCGAGCCGTTCAAATTTTTTACAGGTAAAGAAATACTATCAAATATCATTGGGCGCCCCCCACCTTTCTACTGATGTCGGACGTCGTAGGCTGGGCAGACTAGTAAAACAGGACAGGCAGTGAACTGTGGCGAAACACAGTGCACTGAACACTCCCAACGATGGGTCTCCGCAACCGACGACCCATTCATGTGCGAATGTTCACCAAACGACATCGGCAACTACGACTGAAATGAACACGTAACCATCGCCACTGGACCTTGGCACAGTGGCAGAGCGCTGCATTGTCTGATGAATCCCGATACCTTCTTCATCATGACGATGGGAGGGTACCAATCCGTCGTGTTGCAAGGGAATAACTCCTTGACACCTGTACTGCGAGACGGAGACAAGCTGGCGGCGGATTAATTAAGCTCTGGGGAACATTCACGTGAGCATCCATGTATCTAGTGGAGCTTGAGCAAGGGACCATGACGTCGAGGGGTATCGCACACTGCTTGCAGACGACGTACAGCCCTTCATGACGACCATGTTTCCCAACGGTAGTGGAATTTTTTGACAAGATAATGCACCATGTCACAAGGCCAGGAGTAATGGAGTGATTCGAGGAACATAGGGGCGAGTTCCAAATGATGTGCTGGCCCTCCAACTCGCCGGATCTGAACCAAATCGAACGCATCTGGGATGTGATTGAACGTGACGTTAGAGCGCATCATCCCCTCCCCGGAATTTACGGTAATTAGGTGACCTGTGTGTGCACATCTGGTCCAATTCTCTCCAGCGACCTACCAAGGATCATTGCGTGCATGCCAAGACGAGTCGCCTTTGTTATCCGTGCCAAAGGTGGACATACTGACAATTAGGTAGATAGTCATGATGTTCTCGTTGATGTGTGCGTATATTTTAACTCGTATATTTTGTCTCGACTCGAATTTCGAGACAGGGGGCGCGGTGGCTCAGTGGTAGAGCGTTCACCTCTGGTGCTTGGGGTCCCGGGTTCGATCCCAGCCCCCGCCAAGTGAACTTTGTGGTGGACAAACACCGTGCTCGTGGGTTTTCTCGGGGTTCTCCCGTTTCCTCCCACTTTCTTCATTCCACCATTTCACTCATCTCTCATCATCACCGTCTCCTTTAGCCTAACCGGCATAACCGTGGGACGTAAAACTTAAAGATTTCATTTCATTTCATTTCGAATTTCGAGACGTCTCGACTCGAATTCGAGTCGAGTCGAGATAGAACATGTCGAGTCGAGACTCGAGTCGAGACAGAAACATATTTTCGAGTCGAGACAGGCTTAAATCTCGACTCGACTCGACTCGTGCGCATCCCTATTTGGGTTTGTTTTAGCATATCACGAAGTAATTTGCTCTCTAATATTAACTTTCACAAGCGCCTTATTCATTTCTCTGGCACATCATAAAGCAGGTATGCAATAAGCAACAAAATTTTACTCACCCAAGAGAAAAAGCTACTAGCCTATATCCCACAATAGAAATAACTTACTTACCTTCGGTATGATATTTAATACTTGCCCACACCGAGGAACCACTCGCCCCGGACGAGTGGTTATTTGGATCCCTGTCATAAAGTGTGCAAGATTCTTCACAAGAGGGGCCGCGGTGGCTCAGTGGTAGAGCGTTCACCTCTGGTGCTTGGGGTCCCGGGTTCGATCCCAGCCCCCGCCAAGTGAGCTTTGTGGTGGACAAACACCGTGTGCGTGGGTTTTCTCGGGGTTCTCCCGTTTCCTCCCACTTTCTTCATTCCACCATTTCATTCATTACTCATCATCACCGTCTCCTTTAGCCTAACCGGCATAACCGTGGGACGTAAAACTCAAAGATTTCATTTCATTCTTCACAAGAAACTTGTATTTTGTTACTTTCCTCTAGTACGTGGTACTTAAACGATTTTTCGTGTAACGCAATATCTTTTCTGTGTAGACGACGTGTCTTATCATTTTCAACATGGATTATTCTCTGCAAATGTATGTTGAATTCTACTGTACATAATGTGTCAAACATTGCGCGTTGTTTGTCTTCGTTGAATTGTCTATAACGTTTTCTTGGACACTTACAAGGCGACTGCAGTCTTTTCACAAGTGTTGTAACAACCCTGTAGTGCACATATACCTGTCCACACACTTCTAATCACATTTCTGGTATATGTTGTAGATGTCGAATTCTTTTCAGACATTTTCTTGGACTGTCGACGCTTAAGTCACTAACACTACTATCGCCCTGGATATCTGCAATACAGGGAACAAAACCTCACACAACAGTTGCCACCGCTCTGCACAAACACATATCACCCTTTACAAACCACTGCTATACACAAACTATTCTTATGGAAATCGCTCGTCTCTTCTTTCAGAGTTGTTAAATTTATTTTCTAAAATGTTATTTCTCTTTCTTTGTAGAAAGGAACCAGTATCCAACGCTAGAGAGTAGCTAAGTTTGTTGCAGAATAGAACCCGAGTCAGTATATCAGGTACCTTTCTGCACTAATGTACTTACAATTTTCTGTGTGGGAGACCGGAGTTCGACTCTCATTGGGAGCTCATATAGTTCAGATCCCATGCTAAGTTGTAGATCTGCGTCTCATATAGCCTCGCTGTTGAAGGGGGCGCTAAACTCAAAATCAGATCAAAATACAATTTCCACTGTGGATTTTCTTCGATAGAATTCCTCGATAGAATTCGCGACGACAAGAGATTTTGAACTGAATAATAACACGAATTCCCTGCTTTTAGTCGACATTTAATTTCTTCGTGAATATGATTTTCCTCTGTTAATATTGATTTCAGAAATTTAAAAGTATCCATTTCATCAAAAGTATTATCAAATATTTTAACTCTTTCATATTTTTTATCGTATTACGGTACCGACGCACTTCCATGTATTTAGTTTTATCTGCATTTATTTCTAAACCCAAGTTACTGCAAGCGTTTACTGAAACTTCTGCATTTCTTTCTATTGTTCTCCTATCATCCCCTATTAAATTTACATCATCAGCGTATGCATAACCTGGTGAACACCGTTCAGCTCTAGGCCCTGGTTGATATCTTTGATTTTTCTTATATCGTATTCCAGGGCAAAGTTAAATAATAATTGTGACAACGTATCTCCTTGTTTCAGGCCATTATCGACGTGAAAGCTCGTGGACAAAAATTTTCCTTCCCGAACTTTAATTTGGGATTCATTTAAACATATCTTAATTAATCTATTTAGCTTTCTCGGTATTCCAAATTCTGTAAAGACGTTGTACAATGTTTCTCACCTAACCGAGTCGTAAGCCTTTCTAAAATCAATAAATAGTTGATGTACCGGGGTATTGTATTTCCACTTCTTTTCGAGTATTTGGCGAATGTTAAATATTTGGTCAATAGTTGATCGATTTCGTCTAAATCCACACTGATAATCTCCAATTATTTTGTCTACGTACGGGGTCAATCTGTTCATTTGTTCTTCCTTACAGCCTTCTGTTCAGTATTCGGAGCAGATTTTATCTTCGTGAGATATGAGACTAATAGTTCTATAATCCTCACATCTCTTTGGGTTCGATTTCTTAGCCATCTGTATCATGATCGTCTTCAGGAAATATTTTGGCCACTCTCCTGTTTCATATATTTCATTGCACAGTCGAGACAATTCATTCTTGCCTTTGTTTCCCATTTTCTTAGTGAATTCGATTGCTATATTATTTATTCCGGTTGCCTTTCTATTCCTAAGCTTGGATATAACTTTCTCAAACTCATCCCGAAAATTACTAAACCCTTTATCATCCTCGCCTACTTCATTTTCCACTTCAACATCCAGAGGAAAATATTACATGGAAATTCGGTGTGGCCATAAATACTGTAGGCCTAAGTTATGAACGCAACAAATTGGATACTTTCAAATATCTAGCACCAGGCCGGTAGCCAGCCCAAAAATGTAGGGGGTCCGATTGAAGTTAAGGAGGAGGGGCGATCCAACCATATTATACATCATCACCATATTATAGTTCATTTGCAAGCATAACGAGAAAATTTTAGGGGGACCGGCTCGCCCTAGACCCCCTGGATACGGGCTTGTCTAGCGCCAACATTGGAAACTACATCCACGAAGAAATTAAATGTCAAAGGACTGTAAGAAATTAGAGATATTATTCAATCCAAACTCTTTGTTTTTACGAATTCTGTCGAATACTCGTAATTTAAAGCTTAAAAGATATAAAACTATAATTATGTATGGATACGAAACATGATTGCTTAGTTTGAGGAAAGAACGCAAACTGAAAGTATTCGAAAATAAATTATTGAGATGAATATTCCAACTTAAGAGTGACAGAAATGATGAAATTTAGACCGTGTCCAAAAGTGCAAAGTGCACACTTCGACCTACACACTTGAAGTATACAAATGGAGTGCACAATAGGAAGTGTACACTTCAAATTAACTTTTGATCCGCACTTTTTTCCAGCGCCTCATCGTGGTAGAATACAGAACATTTATATAAGAAAAGAAAGGAGAATTTCGAAAGTGAAAAAAAAAAAAATGAAATAATGTTTTTTTTTTTTAGATGATTGACTTTCCAGTTATATAAAAGATGGGTTAAATTTAGAGTTCCCCCTCCGCTTTTTATAAAAATCAGGAAAATTTACAGGAGAAATGAGGTAAGGAATGATAATTTGAAGTTTTTGCTTGATGTTTAGGAATGTAAGTTCGGCATGAGAGTTATGTTTGTTATGAGAAAAGATATATGAAAATTAGTACTATTTGCCGGATGCGGAAGCATTCGCGGAAGGTTTCAGCAGCATGGTAGTTGTAAAATATGGCGAATATGGCGAACGTGTAACGGATGCTCAAAAATAATGAAGAAAACCTTTTAAATTTTTGTGAAGCCCACGGAGTACTAAAGTTAAGTGAAATGTAACAATTTTTAGTACTTTAAGCACTGTTTTTTGTATGTTGCAAAGTCCAAGGGCACCTTCAGACTGGAGGGGCAACTCTAAACTTAAGCCTAAAAGATAAATATATCGTACATATTGACAATATGGGACAACCATAAAATGACTTTAAGAGTCCCTATCACTGCGAAATTAAAATACCGCTAATTTTACAGTAATTATGTGATATCTTCAAATAGATAAAAGGTGATCGAAAAGTGGATCAAGACCTCCCTAGACGACGTTATTTTGCATGAGGTAGCGTTATCACGAGTCGCCTAGTAGGTTTGCGTTTGCAGTTATTTAGAAACGCGAAAATAAATGCCGATTTTCTAAATGGCTGGAAATCGAAAGCAGATAAGTGAGTCTTGATAACTACGCAAGATAATATTGTCTAGGGAGGTCTTGTTCCACTTTTCGATTATCTTTTTTTTTATTTGAAGATATCACATAATTACTGCAAAATTAGCGGTATTTTAATTTCGCAGTGATGTGGCCTCTGAAGTGTTTCTTTCATGCATGCCAACAGCTTCAGTTTTGCCGTACCTTTACATATTTGTCATTTCAAATCTCTCACGCACATATTAATATGAGTGGAGCGTAAAGACAATAACTATATACATATGTTGTTATGTGCACAATAAACTGATAACAGTATAAAAACCACTAAACTATTCTCGATCTTCTATTTTATCTGACATATTTGAGAGAGGGTATATTTATTAATACACAGTGAGGAGAGTAGCACTGGTGTTTAGGGTGCTGATAACGATGTTGCGGTTGTCACTTAATTTCTTAGTCCCTAAAAGTAGCTTAGAAAATTCATTGCAAGCGAGAGCAAGCAACTTGAAAGAGTGTTAGAACACCAAAAGTACTGAGGGGAGAGCTATTTAGAATAATTTGGTGCAAAACTACTTTTGGAAATACGTAATGTATCAGATCTTAGAGTTCATATTGTGTAAAATTGCTTCCTGTTCGGAAGATTACACAACAATGACACTGCAATTGTGTTAGCTTTACTGTATTGTTTCAGTTACTGACACTGATAGTCAGGCATACTGATTGGACTATTTCTAACATATTGAGCTTATAATTAGGTTCCTTATGTGTTACTCTTTCTTTGTGAATCTATAGATTTTACACGTAAATCTTTGAAACAGTGTCTCCATAATCTTAATCTGCACCAAAAATCACCATATTCTTAATCTGATTACAAAGATAACAAGGAAAGAAGTGGTACAGTTCAACAACACGAGAACCAAAATTTACAGGAAAAAGCTATTACCGGTATGTCACTATGAAATACCAATATATAAGTAGTATGGGCCCCACTTCAGAACACTTTTTGGCCCCTGGGTCCCTGCCTCAGGACCCATGGTCCCTGGCCCGGGGTCAATGACCTAGGGGTACCATGGCCCACCCCCTAAATTTTGGCAGGGGTACATAGGACCACCCCCAGGACCCATGGTCCCTGGCCCGTGTCAATGACCTAGGGGTACTTAGGACCACCCCCTCTAGATTTTGGCAGGGGTACATAGGACCACCCCTTAAATTTTGGAAATTGCCAAATCTAAAAATTTGGTGTGGTAACCTGGGACCATAGTATGTACCTCTATTAGTATTGGGGGTCTATGTCGTTTCCTTTCATGGATAAAAAATTGCCAAAAATGTAAATTTCGGAGGTTTTTGACCTAATTTATCCCCTTTGATGAGGTATTATTACCCTATATGGTTATATGGGCATATACAGGGGTTCATTACCTTTCATAAGACATGGGTATATTGGTGCACCCCTTTAAATTTTTTGGGAGGTGTACCTTGGCCCACCCCATCAATTTTGGAAATTGCCCAATTTAAACATTTGGTACAATAGTATAGAACCCTAGTATGTATTACTATAAATTTGGGTGGTCCATCTCGTTCCCTTTTAGGGGTACAAAATTGCCAAATTTTAGTACAACCACATGTTTGGTTTTTGGTTCATTTTATTCCCTTGGATGAGATTCTATTACCTTATATAGTTATATGGGTGTATACAGGTGTTTATTTCTTATTGTAAGACATAGGTACATTTGTGCACCCTTTAAAATTTGGCAGGGGTGCCTTGGCCCACCCCTTAAATTTTGGAAATTGCCCAATTTAAACATTTGGTATAATAGTATAGAACCCTAATATAGATCACTATAAATTTGGGTGGTCTATTTCGTTCCCCTTTTAGATGTATAAAATTGCCAAAATATAAACGTAAGCAATACGTTGTACCACGTGTTTGGTTTTGACCTAATTTATTTCCTTGGATGAGGTCCTATTACCTTATATGATTATATGGTCATGTATAGGGGTCCATCCCTATTATGAAACATAAGTACATTTGTGCACCCCTTGAAATTTTTGGGAATGGTACCTTGGCCCCCCCTTAAGTTTTAGAAATTGCCAAATTTAAAACATTTGGTATCATAGTACTGGACCCTAATATATATTACTATAAATTTGGGTGGTCCACCTCGTTCCCTTTTAGGGCCATTTTGTTCAGCTTTAGGGGTGAACATGGATACAGTGGTCCACCTCGTTCCCTTTTAGGGGGCATTTTGTTCCGCTTTAGGAGTGAACACGGATACCTTGGAAGCGTCCCGAGTTTGATTCTTGGAAATGTTGAATTTAACGTCCCCGCGAAAACGGTGAGAAATGATAGGACGAAACATGAACTTACTTGACTGAGGATTGAAGCAGGGACCTCATACAGTAGAGACAAGCGCTGAGCCATCGTACACGTGTGTTGATTACTATGCAATGGTCCCGAGTTTGATTCTTGGTGCTAGTTTCAGGAAATGTTAACGTCCCCTTGAAACGATGATGAGAAATGATAGGAGGAAACATAAACTTACTTCATTGTGGATTGAAGCAGAGACCTCACACATCAGAAAAAAAACGCTGAGCCACCATGCCAACTTCAGTGCGAGCAGTTTTGCGTATGAAAAAGAACATGAACAGATTATGTTACATTACTACATATTTCTGCTCGTTGTTACGCATAGAAGCTTGTTATTGTGAAATTGCAGAATCTGCTTATACTACATCAGCATTTTTCTCAGCTGACGGACTTTTAATGCTCAACTTTACATTTATGTCAAAGACAGTTTTATAACATATCGATGAGTGTTACATTTTTCAATCAAGTTTAAGGAAAATGAATCACATTTTTTAGATGTGTTTATTTGAATGTCGTATTAAACTAACGAGTCAACGGTATGATGTCATGATCAAAATTGCGATACTAGATGTCGTAACGATTGATGTGTAAGGAGAAAAAACGTGAATAATGTCACAACCAATCAGATTGCTTCTTACATCACGTTTCGGCTCATGATACATGATGAAAGCTGTGTTTTCATTGGTTCTCCGTGATGTCATTTATTCATTTTCCTCGTTTCTGATTGGCTGATAGTGTTGTCACTTTATAGTTGAACCGTTTCAGACCTAAATAAAATTCTTAATTTCATTTTCAAATCCTACTTCCACGAAGATCTTGAATGAACGTAGGTGTACCTCTAGTGACAGCGTGACTTTACTCCGTTCCTTGAATTTGAGGTAAGTATCGACCGCGTTTTCTTAACATCAATGGAGTGCTTTTGCATGAGGATAACATTGTTATCACTGTTTTTTATTTTAGCATGAAATATTTAGCAAATGGAAGAATAACCCTCACTTACTTGACCGGGGATCGAATCAGGAATCCCACACATTAGAAGTAGGCACGAGAAATTTGTGGATTTCGGTTTAGCGTCCCTTCAGTAGTGGGGCTAGGAATACAGCTTAATGTTGAATCTGAGCGCATACTGGGTGTTGAACCCGGGCCACATCCCACACATTAGAAGTAAGCACGAGAAATTTGTTGATTTTGGTTTAGCGTCCCTTCAGCGTTAATGCTAGGAATGTTGAATGGGTTGAATCTGAGCGCATACTGGGTGTTGAACCCGGGCCAGAGGTGCGTAACGCTAACCACTTAGCTCAGTTTCTGAAAGTTACCATTAACGTAAACAAAGAAACTACGCACGAATTTGTTCCCTACAACGTGAGACGTGGACTTGCAGTTTAATGTGGGATCTGATCTCCCGCCGAGAATCGAATTCGAGTATTCCTTGTCTAACCGCTTGAAAAAAGCAAGCGCATGAGATTTTTGTTTTCGTTTCATGTTCGTCATACGTTTTAAAGTTCAGTGTCAGAGGAAAAATGCTTACTACAATGATTCTCTTAGCACGCTTAGAAAAACAATTTCATTCATTCTTTTTATCACTACAGAAACTTAGGTCATTTACATGTTGATATTGGTCCGGGTTTGACGACAATAAAACGTTTCAGTAGTAGAACTATTTGAGATAAGATAATTCTTTTAGGATTGATCGTGTAGTCATTTTGATACCATTAAACATGTTAGTGATCTCCGAATTCAATTTTAATTCGTGCTTTTTTTTCTCTTCTCGTTTTAGATATTTGTTTTCTTTGCCTATTCCTTTTTGCTTACCTTACCTTTTTTCCTATTTGAATATGGCTACTTCTGGCTTTACTGTCTTGCGAGAAATCAATAGACATTATCGGCGTTTTAATCTTGAAGGACGAATGCTGGAAATTCAAATTAATGCTCCGGCCAGTGACACCGATATTGTTGAATGGGTTCAGGCCTCCTTTCAACAGATGTTGGATTACCTATTGGAAAATGTCGACGAATTATCGATGGTTGGATTATAGATTTTATCCCATGATGAGAAGAACAAACCGTTTTATTTATCTTTTCGGCGTGCAAGTAAATTGACACTGGAAACTTTATGGGCTTCCTTTGATCGCATCCTTCAAAGTAACGATAGTTTTCTCATGAACGAATCGTTCATTGTACATTTTCATCATGTGGATGTGCCCCGTGGATTTGGAAGAATGCGTCGAGGTTTTTTATCAAACGACGAGTTACTAAAGTGCAAGAAAGGCATTCTACGAGTGAAAAACACCGACAAGAATTGCTTGGCTTATGCGATTGTGATTGCTATTGGCCTAAAGAAATATAAAGGTACAAATCAGAAACTGTACAATCAATATCGCAAACAGCGCAAGTGTGTTGTTATTCCAGACGTACATGAACTTTTGTCTCGATCATCAGTGAATTTAGATCATGGGGGATCCGTGGAAGAATTGCGACAATTGCAACGTTACTTGACAAATTATAAACTTACCGTATACACCAGTTTTTCAGGAGAAGATATTCTGTATGAAGGGCCTGGTGGCGAAGACAAGATTCCAATCAATTTAATGTGCATCAATTCTCATTATGACATCATCACGTCATTAACAGCCGTTTTTTCTACTAAGTACTATTGTGTTGCATGCCACAAAAATATGATCATCTTAATAGACACGTCAAGAACTGTTCGGCCATGAGTGAGAAATGTTTGCAGAAACCGCCATGCAGTAAGACCAACACGGAGAAGCAGTGCCCAGAATGCAATCGTGAATTTTATGGTGAAACTTGCTATACAAATCATCTGACTGTACCATACCATAAAGGCCAACCAATATGCAAGATGGTGAAACAGTGTTCCAAATGTCTACGCATTTATTCGTTTGTCCGTACAGGGGAAAGAAAGCATCATTGTACAGATTATTTTTGTAATGTGTGTCGTAAACACGTTACGTCTACCCACCAATGCTACATGAAGCCTGATACGACTCAATTAAAACCTGGAGTTCCATCAGTGTTACATGCCAAGAAGGCTATGATTGTCTTCTATGATATCGAAGCCACACAGGATACTTTCTTCGATGAAGACACATTCATTCATAAGCCCAATTTACTGGTGGCCCAACAAGTATGTTACAACTATGTTCAAGATGAAGATATACATCATCCGTGTGAAGTTTGTGGACAGCGGGAACATATTTTTCAAGATGATCCGATCAATGCCTTTCTTGCGTATTTACGTCAACCACGACCCAACATCAAACTTATTGTATCTTTGGCACATAATTCTAAGGGATATGATGGTCATTTTATTCTTAAATCTTTAGTGGAAGAACATGAATTGAAACCTACTTTGATCTTGAACGGAGCAAAAATTTTAAGCATGAAAGTGAATCACTTATCGTTTATTGACTCCTTAAATTTCATGCCAATGGCTTTAAGTAAATTATCCAAGGCATTTCATTTACCAGCGACCAAAGGATATTTCCCACACTTTTTTAATACTGCTGCAAATCAAACGTATGTGGGAAAATTACCGGACATCCATTATTATGGTGCAGATGAAATGAAAGTGGATGAACGAGAAAAATTCATGACATGGTACAACGAACACCAGAACGATACGTTTATTTTCCAAGAAGAATTGGTGAACTAATGTGTCCAGGACGTCAACGTACTTCGAATGGCTTGTATATCTTTCATGACCACTTTTGAACAAGAAACTCACGTCAATCCTTTCCTGGAGGCTATCACTTTGGCGAGTGCGTGCAATTTAGTATTTCGACGAAATTTCTTAAAACCCAATACTATTAGCATTCTTCCTGCACGAGGATACCGTCACAGAAACAATCAGTCACGGATTGCTTTGCAGTGGCTTGCCTACATGGAAGAAAAAGAGGTCCATTCAATTCTACATGCTGCGAGAGGAAAAGAAGTTTATGTTGCTGGTTTTCATCTGGACGGCTACTACAAAGATCCCGACACTAAAGAGGAACACGTGTATGAATTTGAAGGCTGTAGATTCCATGGCTGTCCTCTATGTGTCCCTACAGGCCGTGATCAGCCCATTTATGAGAACTCCGAAGAAACAATGAACTATCGCTACGAGAGAACACAGCGTAAAATGAAATTATTACGATCCATGGGATATAAAGTACATGAAATGTGGGAATGTGAATTTCGTCAAGTGTTAAAATCCAATCCAGCATTGGCCTCTTCTTTAAGCACACATCCTTATACTAATAAGACACCATTAAATCCAAGAGACAGTTTCTATGGTGGCCGTGTTAATGCCATTAAATTGTATCACGTCGCAAATGAAAATGAAGGCGAAGAAATAAAATTCTTGGATATCGTTTCCCTATATCCTTATGTGAATAAATGTGGACGGTATCCAATAGGGCATCCACGAATATATCTACAGGGAGATCCAGAAATGCCCGACATTCAAGATGTCAACGGATTGGTCAAGTTGAAGATTTTGCCTAGCAGAAATGTGTTTCATCCAGTACTTCCATTTCGCTCAAATAAGAAGTTGTTGTTTCCACTTTGTGCTGCCTGTGCCACAGCATTAAATCAAGATTCTGAATGTACACATTCGGACAGTGAACGAAGTCTAACAGGAACGTGGGTGTCCTATGAAATTCAAAAAGCCATTGAACTTGGGTATCAAGTCATTGAAATTTACGAAATTTGGGATTACGACATCACCGTATATGATCCAGAAACCAAGACTGGCGGATTATTCAGCGAATACATTAACACATTTTTGAAATCGAAGCTGGAAGCTTCTAGTTGGCCTGCCAATTGCGTCACCGAAGAAGAAAAGCAGCAGTATATTCAAGTGGTACAACAACGGGAAGGCATAACTTTGGATGCAGCAAATATAATGACAAATTCAGCACGTCGTAGTCTTGCAAAACTCTGTTTGAATGCCTTCGGGGACGACTCGCTATAAGAGACAATTTCAGCCAAACGACCATCATTAACGACCCCAAAGAACTGTATCAGAAATTAACTGCTCCAGACATAAAAGTCAACCAAATTTTACCTGTTAATGATTCGTTGTTATACCTTTATTGGCAGTATGAAGATGATGTTCCAGTACAAAATCACAATGCTAATGTTGTCCTTGGAGCATTTATAACGTGTCAAGCTCGTCTGGAACTCTACAAATATTTAGAATTGCTGCAAGAAAGAGTACTATATTTCGATACAGATTCCGTAATATTCACGCAGCGACCATCACAGCCCACAATAGAACCAGAAGTATTTCTTGGTTCAATGTCAAATGAACTGGAATCAATTGGACCAAAAGCATACATTAAAAAATTCGTGTCTGGTGGCCCAAAACAGTACGCCTTGGAAATCTACAACCCCGACACGAAATCAACCAGTTATGTATGCAAAATTCGTGGGTTTACACTCAATTATACTGCAAGTCAAAAGTTAAATTTCAATAGTCTGGAGCAAATGATCATAAATCAATCGAGTGAAAAAAATCTCCATTAGCACGCCTCACAAAATTTACAGAACCCACGATCATCATCTTGTCACAAAACCTGAAGAAAAGAAGTACAGTTTTAACTATAAAAAACGCCGATTAATGCCAGACACATACGAGACATTGCCCTATGGGTATAAAAAAGCCAGAACAGAATAACAGCCATATTTTCAGCTAATTCCACCAACATCACTTCCCAAAGACGGGGCAAAGAATCAACGCAACACGGGACATGCTTCAACGAGGCCACAGCGGAGACAAAACTCAGATGACATCACCTTGCAGAAACCAGTGGGAAAAAAAAGGTATTCAGGTACGTCACATTTGCGTTTCTTTTCTCACCTCACTCTCTCTTGATCAGTTAGTTCGATGTTAATAATCTGTTTTTCTTCTTTCACAGGAAACAAAATAAATATTATCATGCATATTCATATGTTTTATTTTCTCTTTACAGAATCTGTACCCGTCACGGACACGTCTTCCTTTGAAGAAAAAGAAATTCTGTATTCAATTTCACATGCTAAAAATAAATGTACAAAAACATGATTCTGTGTTTTATTTCACATCCTAAAATCAAATTCTTTTCATGTACTGCGATTTCAATTTCTTTTTTCTGAATCAGTTTACCGATAAAATAAAATTTCTAAAAAATGTTTTATGAAAAAAAAATCAAACTAAATTTTTGTTTCAGAACTTTTTTTTCGTGTACGAAATAAAAAAATGTGTGTACAAAATAAAATTCTGTTTCAGAAAAATTTTTGTGTACGAAAAAAAAATGTTTCAGAAAAATTTTTTGTGTACGAAAACAAAATTCTGTTTCAGAAATTTTTTTGTGTACAAAACAAAAAGTTTCAGAAAATTTTTTATGTACAAACAAAATTCTGTTTCAGAAAAAAATTTGTGTGCAAAACAAAAATCAGTTTTCGTCACGAAACTGCTCCGACTAAATGAATCGATTCATTCTGATAGTGTTGGCAACACTGGAAAATCTCGGTAAGTATCGCTCAGGCACTGAGTTACAGCGAACACAACTAGATTCGAACCAACAACCTTAAATGTCTGATTCATCTCTAAATACAGCCAACTAAACAATAAGATTATGTGTATACGTCAATGCTTAGCACTGAGTCAGCAAGGTTTTCTTCAAGGTCTAAGTCGCACACGAAGTAAAAAGATGACAACACAGATTCTTCTATCTTTCTATATGAAACATAAACGTAGTGTAAACTGCTCGCAATGAAATGTGTAATCTATTTAAATCTGCTCGTCTTCTTTTCATACGCGAAACTGTTCGCACTGAAACTAACAAAAAAAAATCGAACTCGGGACCATTACATAGTAATCAACAAACTGAACTTCTCAATGGAGTACGGTGACTCAGCTCTTATTTCTGATGCGTGAGGTCTCTGCTTCAATCCGCAAGCAAGTAAGTTTATGATGTTTTCTCATTTGATCATTTCTCATCATCGTTTCAAGGGGTACGTTAACATTTCCTGAAACTAGCACAAAGAATCGAACTCGGGACCATTGCATAGTAATCAACAAACTGAACTTCTCAATGGGGCACGGTCGCTTAGCGTTTGTCACTAATGTGTGAGGTCCATGCTTCAATCCTCAGTCAAGGAAGTTCATGTTTTCCCCCATGTCTCATCACCATCGTTTTCGCGGGGAAATTAAATTCAACATTTCCAAGAATCGAACTCGGGACGATTGCAAGGTATCCATGTTCACACCTAAAGCGGAACAAAAAATTGCCCTCTAAAAGGGAACGAGGTGGACCATTGTATCCATGTTCACCCCTAAAGCGGAACAAAATGGCCCTAAAAGGGAACGAGGTGGACCACCCAAATTTATAGTAATATATATTAGGGTCCAGTACTATGATACCAAATGTTTAAATTTGGCAATTTCTAAAACTTAAGGGGTGGGCCAAGATACCATTCCCAAAAAATTTTCAAGGGGTGCACGAATGTACCTATGTCTTATAATAGGGGATGGACCCCTATACATGACCATATAACCATATAAGATAATAAGACCACATCAAAGGGGATAAATTGGGCCAAAACCCAAACACGTGGTACAACGTATTGCTTACGTTTATATTTTGGCAATTTTATACCCCTAAAAGGGAACGAGGTAGACCACCCAAATTTATAGTGATCTATATTAGGGTTTTATACTATTATACCAAATGTTTAAATTGGGTGATTTCCAAAATTTAAGGGGTGGGTCAAGGTACTCCTCCCAAATTTTTAAAGGGGTGCACAAATATACCCATGTCTTATGAAAGGTAATGGACCCCTGTATACGCCCATATAACTATATAAGGTAATGACACCTCATCAAAGGGGATAAATTAGGTCAAAAACCCCCGAAATTTGAATTTTTGGCAATTTTTTACCCATAAAAGGGAACGACATAGACACCCAATACTAATAGAGGTACATACTATGGTCCTAGGCTACCACACCAAATTTTTAGATTTGGCAATTTCCAAAATTTAAGGGGTGGTCCTATGTACCCCTGCCAAAATCTAGAGGGGGTAATCCTAAGTACCCCTAGGTCATTGACACGGGCCAGGGACCATGGGTCCTGGGGGGGTGGTCCTATGTACCCCTGGCAAAATTTAGGGGGTGGGCCATGGTACCCCTAGGTCATTGACCCCGGGCCAGGGACCATGGGTCCTGAGGCAGGGACCCAGGGGCCAAAAAGTGTCCTGAAGTGGGGCCCATACTACTATATAAGGGTCACATATACTCAAGGTGGATAAACCTAATTAAAGTAATGTGGTAAAAATACTACTCAGCTACTTATGTAAGATTATTATCTTATAAGCCTACTTAAATGGAATAACATTGTATACATTCCGATATTTGCATGCACTTCACTACGCTTTCGGCACCCTGTATCTCTCTTGATATACACCCGCATGCTTCTCATTGCCAAAACGGTTACTGAGTTACGAAACAAATTCCCCCGTCCAAGTATGAACTTAGAAAGCTACTAACAAGTAACACTTCCCAAGTGTAACACTCCGATTTTGATCAAATTTAGCAGGTAGATACTACACATAAAATACACGAATACGTGTATTTTTATTTTCTGCGGAAAAACGGTTTTAGGGGGCAAAAGCCCCCATCCAAAATTTTGAAAGTTGAGGTCCGACCAGAAGAAGTGATCCAAAGTGAATGAAATTGTACACAGATATAAAACTTGCTTTCCGAATGAATATTCACACACAAAGATATACTATATACGTAAATTTCAACAATTTTTTGTTTAACTGTTTTCAGTATATTACCTGACCAGCGAACGAGTGCGGGCGGCCGGTTTTGAAACTAAAATGCAAGCAGCAGTGTTTCTAACCGGATTACTTGTAATCAATCTATCATAGTTCTTTTTGTCCTGTTCGTAATAAACCACTTCACGCATATACTCAAGTCAGGGGCAGATCCATGGGGCGGGGCGATTGCCCCTCCCCCAGAATGGGATATTTTTTTATTTTAAAAATAAAACCTAAGAATTTTCACCTTTGTATTATAAATGTAAAATAAAACCTAAAATAGGTAGGCCTTACTTTTTTTGTTTTACGTTGCAGAATTCAAATAAAGCAATAAATTGCAAGAAATTACATTGGCGTTCTTGCTCAAAAAAATATCCACCTTTGGAATCGCAGGTAGCCATTTCTGTTCTAGAAATTGCAGACAATAGCTACTTCTCCTTTTCTAAAGTTGCTTTACTTTTTTTTTTTTTTTTTGCAATACACTCTTCCCATGATTTAACTTCGAAACATTCAACCTGAATCCGCCCCTGGCTCAAGTTAAGACAAACAGTTTCAAAAGTTATTGAAGTTATTTGCAGAACATCTTAAGTAACAAGAAAAAAAAATACAACAAAAATACACCCTCCATATTAACTTGCGAACAAACTAGCGAGCAGCGTTTTACACGGTGCTCCTGTTTTATAATGACACCGAATAAAACGTAATAAATTTTTATACAATCTGCTTAATACACGGTAGTAGCTCACTGAATTGTCAATTGTGCTATGTTGTTCTTATATTAGTAATTTCCATTCATATATCACTATTCACAATACATCTGAATTACTGCAGGAATGGTTCACTACAACCATATAACTTACGGCGTTCTTTATTAAGCGGAAAGAGATTATGGAGAGAGCGGCTATGCATAACATCCAAACTGCAACTTTTAAAAGCCGTTGGATACACTGCAGAGTGAAACTCTCCGCTCCCCTGTCCCGCCGCGCTTGCCAAGAAACTGATGTAAACACAACAGCAGCGCCATCCTCCCAAAACTGCACTGATATCCTGGTCAGGTAATACCAAAAATTATTAAACATATTTTATTTTTATTTTTTTCCTGTTCTTGTTTATATTATACCTAATACAAAATATCGTAATCATTGTTGGTAAAACTAGATTTTTTCGATTCTTGTGTCCACTGTTGTAGTTACTAAGAGCTGGAAAATTTAGTGCGGTGACAATAGGCAATCTAGTTATACGTATGAGAGAAACGCTCTGAATTTTATGATGGCTGACTACTTTAAGACTTCCTTTATTGCTCTCTACTCAAAGCAAATTAGATTTCCATTCATCGATAACCCTAGGAATACCATCAGCTGTGACAGGCGCTGCACAGAGTACCAAAGCAAGGATGCGAATGGAAATATAATATATACTTATAAGTATGATGAAGAGGTGGTTACTCGTGTTTTTATATACACCTTGCGTGCTTATTCAATTACATGGTTCTGTGTTAATGACATGTGTGTAAAATGCATGTTGCCATATGTCAGTATCCGCACTGATTTACGATCCTTTGTACTTCATCAGGAGCCTTCCATTGAGTATGTTCCAGAAGATGCTTCCTGCGATCCAAATGCTACTGGAGATGACGAGAGCGAACGGGCCATGTTACTATGCGGCGGTGAAGAACTCGATTTCGTCAACAACATGCCTGAGCATCTAATACATTGCAGCAATTCAGTTACAACAATAGCTTCAGATGATGATAAAAGCGATGTCTCAGACAATGATGCGCTAAGTGACATCCCAGAATCAGAGCTCGATGGAATCATATTCAATTCCTCTCCTGAGAAACAGTGGTTAGATGACATCCCAGAATCAGAAATTGATGCAGTGATACGCAATTCCTTTCCTGAAACTTCAGAACATCCAAGGAAGAAAAGATCGTGGTGGCGGCGCCTACTGTGTTGCTTCACAGGAAATCGATGAACATTAAGAGGCTCTTCAAACAACTACTGAAGCCCTTGCAACAGGGTTGAACTTCAGCTTTTTACACCTTTGTGCTGTCACTGTTTGATATTTCTTTTTAAAAAAACCCTGATTGTGACTAGATGCTTTAACGCACTTTACTCTTTTGGAAAACAAAACAAAAGAAAATTTTAAATGTAGCTTCCGTGCCTTGGCACAAATTTTCTTTAAGAGAAGAGAAGAAATCTTGGAAACATTTTGATATATACTGATGATTATTTAATCACAAAAGGAAAAGAAAGCATAAAGAATGATGAACGAGAAAAGTTTCCAACTACGAAGTGGGAGTTATCAGTTTCTTCTGTTTGAAATTATTAAAAAAAAGAATTGAATCTGGTTACTAGGAAATGGTTAGAATTTCTTCATGAATATATATATGGTCTACCACATGTGGGAATGTTGTATATTATATGTTTTCTTGTACTTTGTTTTATTGTACTCTAATTGTGAAGAAACGTTGTTTCTGATTATTTAATGTATTGATGGTTTAATGTATTACGGATATTTTGTGATACGTCATCACCTGTAAACCTATGTGACTGCCCATATTGAATAGTAGTGAAGCAAGGGAACTTTTGTTTGGAAAAAATGCTTATATTTCGAAGTAATACTAGGACCTAGAGCAGAGGACAAAAAAGAGGAGAAGAAGCTGATATTGTTATGAAGTGTTGATAACTGGATAGAAGTTTTCTGGAAATGTTCATTTATCTTTCAAGAATATTTTGGAAAAGTATTGGATCGAGTTATTCTGTTAGTAGTATTTGGAATATTATTCAGATGAAGAATGAAGAAAGCAAGAAAGAAAAAGAAAGGAAAAAGGAAAAGAAAGAAAGAAAATCAATCGTTACTGCTAGACCCATACTATATTAAATGGAACATCTGTGATAAATTTGTCATAATTTTTGGTGTAAAAAAAAAATAAATAAATAAACAAAACCGTTGCTAAAATTGGCTTATTATTTATAATGCTTTTGAAACGGTAGACAAGGGCCATGTTTGAACGCCATTTTCGGTTCAGGGGAAATTGCTTGCATTGCTCAATACTGAAAAGGCTTAAAGAAAAGTACGAAGTACAGGTTTTTCAAGTTTGTATGACGTTGCTAATAACACAAAGAATAAGAGAAGCAACAGAATTTAAAGTTTCTTTAAAAAGTAAATCCTCTATTGTGAAGTGTGGCCCCAGCGCCTTGCCAAAGTGGCGCCAATGTTTTCACCACACTCCATAAATAATTAAACAATTAACGACAATTATCTTTGCCAATTACGTATAGAATATTATTTTTCTTAAAATCTTAACCTCGCGCTGATTCAGTTCCCTTCAGCTGTTTTATTTTTATATTTTTCTCTCCTGGATGAAATATTGTTTCTACTCCATCCTTCAACAGCCAGCTGACTTTGTCTGGGAAGATAACATTTTTCTTTTTAGGAGAAAAGCAATAGATTCTCACTTTGGTTGTCACAGCTTTAAATAAATAGAATAGACAGGAATACTCTGAATTTAATTTTATTTTACTCAAAGGTGAAAAGGTTATTTTTACTAGCCAGCAATATATTCTGTAACACTGACACAAAATCTCATTTCCTCGTAACAAAACCACAAGTGTTCTATTATAAATTTGATTAGTCGCTCTGTTTTTGACAGTTCTCGTAATACAAATTGTCATGGATCTTAAATTATTATTTTCACTGTACTGTATAAAGTTTGAACTTGTGAACTCTCTAAATTTTATGTGGATCATAATGTATCTAGCTAGCCATAGAGTAAATAAGATTGTCATCCTAAAATTTTACTTTCTGTAACCAGACGTGACTCTTTGTAAACATGAGATCGAATGTCAACCTAAGGATTCTGTATAAAAAATTATCTCATGTAAAGGAAACTTTCAGGAAACGCCTCTTCGTTTGCCTTGCGCAAACTCAGAACCTCAAATTCGTTTTCCAGATAATTGAAATCCAATCAGGTAACACCCAGGCTTACCCTGTATTTACCCGTCACTGCAGTAGTGCCGAGTGCAATTGATAACAACTAAACAAAACTCGAGTGCACCCTCTCGCTTGTGGAGGAACCTCCTTGAAACTTCAAGACGTGGACATACTGTCCGCCTTCTAAGGGGGAAACTTACGCCGGGACGTTGACACGCTGACTTCAAGTCTGTTGCCCGTTCCGGAGAAACTTCTAAGTTGTTGACTGGGACTCACTGTCCGTGACAGCGCCGAACCCCTAGCGGAGGTTTCTTCGAACTCCTACTCCGAAAGATACCGTTCATCTCCCGTAACGTCCATCACCGACTAGTGAAACCTTGTAGTGTCGGTACTGATTCTTAATTCCATCTTACATCATATGAAGCAAGTACTATACTACCACGGTCGCTTCATTAAGAACTTCCATCTCTTAATCTTGTACGAACAGTGCGTGTGTTATCGTCAATTCACTTATTAGTGCTAACTTCAGTTGGACAGTATTATTTGTCTAATTACGAGTATGCAGCCGATTCAGAACTTAGTTGGTGCTAACCAGACTCTGTCCATTGTTCCTCTGACTGTTTAGCTCCTAAACGCTTCCTCTTCCACAGTTCTAGTGTATTTGTGCTAATACTGATTTCCTCAACCCTCGAGACCTCATGTAGGAAGTCACTTGTGTTATATCAAGTACAGGGACTTATTCGAACCAACTAATAAAACTCCTTCTAACTCGAACTTACGTCGGTTACGTCATTTCAAATTCTCAATACTTCCTTATTCGAATATTTCATCATTCTCTTGAGACATCTATTAACGCCTCTTTCATCAACGTGCGAATGTTGTAGTCTACTGGAGAAAACAGATGACCTTTGGAGTGAAATCCCGGTGGATGTCATTCTGTCTGGCGCTGAGTTCTAACATTCGTCTCACCTCTACCCAACATATGCGATCCAGCAGAAGCAGCCTGTGCGAAGTTCCAATATTCCGAAGACTTCTAATCTTGTACGAAACCCAGCGATGGCATCATCCTGTACGATTCCTGGCCGTCGTTCGTCTGTCCTGCTCTTGTGTTTCAGCCGCTCGAAATACAAGTGAAAATTTTAACAGTAGTGTTATTGGGTGTTTTAAGTGAATGTTCTACCCGGTGTGTACCAAATGTCTACAGCAACGTCGAGGTAACACAGAGTCTTCCCATCTCGACTTGGAGTGCCTGGAGGTAGGACCACGGACCTCAGGTGGGTTACAATAGTTTAATATTTTATGTACACTCATGTCCAAAATGATTGTCGCATATATATAATTGTCTTCTTGTAAGAATATAATTTGAGAATGATTTTGCAGGGTACTTTTAATACTGATACTATGTGTATAATCGGGAAATGTATATTTGTGGTAAATTTCATAGGAAAAGAGTTAATACGAAAATTAGAATGAGTAAGACAGAATGTTGCTAAATGGACAAAAAACTTTTATTTTCGTTTTATTGTTCTTATTTACTGTTCTTTTGACATGAAATTTGCCACATACATGTCCTTGCAGATTATACACATACTGACATTATAAGAAATACCGGGTGAATTAGTTATCAAATTATATTCCTAAAACAAAATATTTATAGACCTTCGACAATAATTTTGGACATGAGTGTACCTATCACTTGCATTTCTTTTCTATCAAGTCGCTTAACTGAAAAAAGGATCACCTCCCAAGTAGTTTAGAAGTCACTTTGAAACCTTTTAATGTTTTGATATAACTCACGTGAATGTTGACAAAGCAAATCCTAATCGCTCCTCTCTTTGGTTAATTGTTGTTTATATTTAATTCCGAAGATCTCTTTTAATGCGACCGGTAATATCTTTGTTTAATGATAGCGATATAATGTATTTTGATATGATAATTGTTAAGTGACCTAAACTGGCTGATAGCAGTGGTATTCCAACTCGCCGAAGCCCACACACGAATATTAATTGTGCTTTGAGATCTAATTGGACATATTGTTTAGATGCTAATTTAGACCACCCCTAATCATTTATTCTTTTGCGTATTAACTCCACTTGTTCTAATTCTAACGAGACCACCTCATTCTAGTTATCCGTATTGCTTAGGGACCCGAATTCCGTCCCCTTTGACGAGTGGCCAATCGATAGCCTTATTTCTTGAGATGGACATCTGCGCCTTTGCGCCCTGACTCGATTGTTATTGTAATTGTGTGCTAATAAACCATCTACCACCCGAGCGGAGCTGCATAGCTCGCCCTAGCTACGGACTAACTTAAAGTCCCTAAATAAACAGCCTGTTTCAAGGCTATCCCTTATTCTTTAATATTATTATTTTGTGTATGCGAACCGCTACCTTGACGTAAATTGGTGGCCGACAGTCTCCCCGAGACTGCTCATTCTCATGTTCTTGCGCCCGACGGGCCCTGATATGATTTACGACTCTCCAGTGTGGTAGATTGTTGTGAATTGGGCTTATTATGTGATTTTTATGATCTGGCGGTATACAAATATTTGTTGTTACTGGCTATCGTTCTTGGTCGGTGTCTTAACACCCTGTTAGTGGGTCCATAATTAGTTAAGTATTCGTGTATGTTCAAATCGATACTTTGGGATTCTACCAAGGCTTACTTGGGAGCGTTAACAAACTATTCGCTATTCCTTGAATGCAAGTGATAGAAGCGGTGTTCTTACAACTTCAAAACACTGAAATTCCTACCAGTCGGCCACGAAGGTCTAGTTCCCCTTGAGACCGTTGGCGGGGACGACAATTTATTTATTATTAATTATTTATTTGTATGCCGTAATGTTAACTAACAATAACATTCTCAAAACTAACTTTCGGTAGTTAACACAAATAGAAGTAGTTTGGCAAGGGTTGATGATTATGATAAAAATAAAGAGTGCAAATTTTATAACACATTGAAATAAATTGAATATTAACAACAATTAGAAAATGCAGATATGTGAAGCTACTTCGCTATTTAAACTTCGAATCAAGGCCAAAATCAATCATTTGTTTTTTCTTTGTGATTGTTTTTTTAAAAATAGTTTATTTCGAAAAGTAAAAAGAGATATTTTAAAAATGAAGTTAAGGTCAATTTCATACTCCACCATCCTTATTTTCAAAGTTCGATTTAAAACCGAGGCAAATAGTTTTGTTTTTGTTTGTTGTCTACTGTTCTGAAGTGTAAAAAAGTTTTTTCACTCTGCGTATAGGCTCTATCTATCTATCTATCTATCTATCTATCTATCTATCTATCTATCTATCTATCTATCTATCTATCTATCTATCTATATATATATATATATATATATATATATATATATATATATATATTGAAAAGTTGGTTGCATGCCTTTCAACGTAATAATAATAATAATAATAATAATAATAATAATAATAATAATAATAATAATAATAATAAGAAGAAGAAGAAGAAGAAGAAGAAGAATATAAATAATAATAATAAAATGAGCACAATATATAGCAATTAGCTCCTAAGGTTCAGACTTCAAACCCTACACTTTTGAGTAGAACAGCATTTTCATAAAAGAATTAAAATATAAGCACGTCCCAGGATTTTTTTCGGAAGGAAAAATGAAATGAAATCTTTAAGTTTTACGTCCCACGTTTATGCTTATTAGGCTAAAGGAGAAGGTGATAATGAGAAATGAATGAAACGGTAAAATGAAGAAAGTAAGAGGAAACGAGAGAACCCCGAGAAAACCAACGATCACGGTATTTGTCCACCACATAATTCACACGGCGCGAGCTGGGATCGAACCAGGAACCTCAAGCACCGGAGGTGAACGCTCTTTCACTAAGCCACCACGCCCACTATTTTTTTCGGAAGACTCAAAGGTATTTGAGGAGGGGTTCAGATCTAATTTGAGGATAAATTATGTTAAAATTTGTAAACTTGTCCCTAGAATTAGACTAAATTTGCACAAAAATCAGCATTTCGGGGGGTCCGGACCCTCAAATTTCACCCCCTGTGTACGTCCCTGTTGAAATATCTACGTTTTATAGCCTATTCCAGACAGCAACTTAGCACTCACATGGTCCTTGGCAATTTTTAAAAAACGACTATATTTTTTGTCATATTTGGAGATAACTACTCGACGTACCTCTATACACTACATATTTATACTTCAAGATAAGATTCAATAAAAAATTTCATAATTCAAAAATATTTACCGCTTTCTTGTCTGCCACACCACACAATAAATCACACAACCAACTAAATGAAAGACACTTCATTGCTGAAAATCCATCCCACGACGTTTTAGTCTTCCCGAAACTGAAGCCGCTTGCAAAATGTTCAGATTCACAGGATCTCTTGAGCCACTGTGGTCGGAACTTCAATCTTTTCCACCTGTAATTGAGCACAAACTCGAGAGCGCGACGACTTAAGTTGCTTCTCAATGCGGAAAAAAACTAAGATTTTAGACAGAATGTTTGGTTTACTAAATTGCTTTTCTCAACGTGTCCGCAAGTAACAAAAGTGAGC
Source organism: Thermobia domestica (assembly GCF_964235325.1). Classification (NCBI taxonomy): domain Eukaryota; kingdom Metazoa; phylum Arthropoda; class Insecta; order Zygentoma; family Lepismatidae; genus Thermobia; species Thermobia domestica. The sequence goes on from NC_137466.1 coordinate 89,636,232, forward strand.
GGGCTTCGATATCTAAAGAAATTTTTGCCAAAGCATACAAAGAAACAACAGCACAATAGTTTCTATAACATCTGTGTGGTCCTTCGGTAGGCTATTGTAAAATTGGTAGGAGGAAAGGGTAATTTGGACTGCACCCGTGGCCAAAATAAAAGACTCGTAGCCGGCTTGTATAGATAATTGAATGCAAATTTTATATTTAATATGTGCGTATGTGTGAAAGAGAGAGAGAGAGAGAATCTGACTTTTGCTCAGCGTCCGCTTTTCCTTATTGCTTTATTTATCTCAGGGATTCAACCCTCAACTTTCCATCTCTAATGGCCATTGAATTAGCGACAGTCAAATTTGTTGGAATTATTTTGTTGTGAGACGTCAGTCTTTTCAGAAAAAAAATCTGGTCGGTTCAGAGCCTTTATGGTTTATATTACAGTACGAAAAAGGAATGAACAAAGGGAAGCGTGAGGACATACCAGCGAACGAAAGATCCCTGAATACTATTAACTGGCTTCAAGGAGGAACAAAGATTTACAGCTCTTTCTCCAAAAAGAAAAAAGGAAAACGAAAAAAGAACTGATTTTCAATAAACCTATACATTTACTATTTGGTATTTTTTAAAGTTTCTTGTCAACCCATTTTTAAGACAGGAAAGGAAATATTCCGCTACCATTAAAAGGTGCCGGTATGCCGTACCGTTGCGTACCACCAGAAAACTCGATATATATATATATGTATCCTCCCCTTCCCCCAAGTTGCGGGGCTGAATTTGGATTTAAACGGCCGGAAGTGTCACTGTTCATCTCAGCGACCCCGAAACCTATCCATTCGACACTAATATCTGTCATTTGCCCTCTCCTCTTCCCTCAAGTTGCACCTTCAAAGTGAAATGATAAAAACCAACCATCCTGAACCACATCTATGTTGAAAATTTTATCGAGGTCCGTCTATGATTCAAGAGTTATTAACTTAGAAACATATTCACCTTCATTTTGGTTGTAATAGATAATCTGTCGCACAAGAAAACATGTATTTGTTTACATGCAGGATTTTGTACCTAAAATTTATACAAGTGTCTATATTAAAATATTAAATAACAGTAATTATATGTTTTAGTGCATGAGTATTAGTGAAATTTGCCTACTGCTCCTTCTCTTAAGAAGTAATTTGGATAGATTTACAAAACTTCATCAGATCAAAGAGCATATTAAGAACTCGGTTTCATTCAAGAGACCTATTTGATGCAATAGAAACACTTCATGTTGTAGGCTTGTATGTAACTGTAAAAGTTCTGTAATTAATGCATATCCACGAATAAACGACATAAGAGAAACAAGCGCAGACTATTAATTTTCAACTAACTGAACCTGCTCTCTCTATACAACTCATCATTCATATATGAGCCTGAATCTCCTTGTCATTCCTCATAACTGTACATGTCCCTTTACAGATACAAGTGAGGGACGCCTACATAAAAATCGGCAAGGGGTATCATAAAGGGGATTTTTAATTTTTTTTCAATATCTCACCGTTTGCAAGATTTGAGCCCATTTGTGGTTGGAATTTCTAATTCATATATGACCAGTGTTTTCCTTCTTTTGGTATCCATTATGTAATAAGTAAATAAGTTATACACAATTAATTATGTCAGTGATATACGGAGTTCATTAGGCAAAAAATAAATAAATAAAAAATATAAAAAACTCTCCAAACAATGAAGATTCATCTTAGACTGGAAAAATGGTTATCCTTCGTTTTCTTATCATTTGGCCATGAAACAAACACCTGAGAGATATACAACCCCTATATACACCTATGTGATGTTGGAATATATAACTCGTAGGGTATGATGCTTTACTTTTTCAAAAATTTCAGTACTTCTAGTGTATCACTAAAAATGTAATAAAGAACTAATGTCCATGCCTTTTTTAAAAACATTAATTAGAACTGGACAATTTACACAAAATTTGGAATCGACCAATGAAAACAGCACGTTTCTAGCACTTTTGGGTTCAAGATCTCATTGTCGAAAGGACTTGAAACAAACATATAAACTTTTCTATGGGGACAACCATATACGCGTAAATCTAGTATTTCAATATTTAGATATTAACTGGAATAGTTTAATTTTCCAGTGCTATTTTTTAATATTCGCAATATTGAAATTTTGGAACTTATATTTTTCACGCGTTTAAAAAAATGTCATTACTAGTAAAATTAACCTAATACAAACAGTTTTTATTTTTTCTATTTTTCCAATTTTTCCGGAAAGAAATCGAAAACGGTGTTTTACCAACAGGTTCAAAATTTCCGGAAATTTTACAACACTAGTTCAGACACACTTGTACTTTGCCCAGCATTAAACTTTGATGTTAGTTCCGACGCAGTTCGCTGCTGTCCTCCTGTACCAGTCTGCCCAGCCTACGACGTCCGACATATGTAATGCGGTGGGGGCGCCCAACACCTCGACGTTTGGGCGTCGTTTCCCCTTCGTTTCGACACTTGTTGAAGACAATCACCACAGCACCCCTCGAACACCTGACAAGTCCTGCAGTTTCCGAAATTCTCGTGCCGAGTGTTTCTGAGTGAGTACTTTCTTCAAAATAATATTGAAAATTATAGAAAGATTTTCGAGACATTCGAGTAGAGAAATACTTTTGTCTCGACTCGTGCGCATCCCTAATTGTGTTACTTGCAGAACAACTGATTCACCAAGACCTACCTCTGGATTACTATCATGTTTCTTCCCTGTGTACATATCATGTTCAAAGAGGTAACCAGTTTTTGAATCGCACCTACAATACATTTTGAAGCCCTTTTTTAGGTTGTTTTTTACATGTTGATTCATAATGTTATGACCATGTGTTCATCTTTGGTCTGAGTTTTAGTTGGATTCATAACATTTTGGCAATTTTTATTTTATTTAGATGAGTTAGTATAGGACTGATTTTATTAGCATGATCATACGATGCTGTTTTCTGTTTTGTAGCTGAGTTTCGGTATTAGAAAAATGTTAATGTTTCCGAATTTCTTGAAATCGATGTAGTGGCATTACCTAAGCAACATACGGAATAAGCAAATCAGGCTTACTCGACCATTAGTTTCTAATTATTGGCAAAACATGATAACTCATTAGAACGTTAATTCCAAGAAAGGCTTTCAACTCAGGACTGTTCATGATAAATGTCACATTGTGTTGTTGAGCGTATCGCACATATTCTTCAGCCATAAGTTTAAAAAAATATTAACATTTATGACCGATAAGAAAATATCAAAAAGTCTGAGAACACAGTGACTCTCTTCTACATCGAGAATAAGAATTTTTCCAAAATCGAAATTATTATCGAAGAAATGTCTAGGCTTATACTGACGTTTCCACTTGAAATAAAGGAGAACATAACTTTTATCATCTGAGGTATTTGACCATTTCTCAGTTTCCTGCTCCGCTGGGGTAGGTAGCTTGTTGCTTTCACATTCGAGCTTTGATTTGAATGAGCGATATCAGGATTTTCTATAACACAGGCCGACGTTTTTAAACTTTTGAAAAGTTAAAGAAACAGAACTCACTGATTCTGACTTATTTTAGATCCCTGAATATGAATATGATATCCATTTTACTACATTAGCTCGCATTTTTGTGTAACGCATAGTTGCCAGATTTACTATAATAGGAAAAATGAGCTATCATGAAGTGTACCGGCGAATGAGCTGTTTGCGTGCCGAAAGGGAATCAACTTCATGTCGACAGTTGGTCAACAACGACATTCAGTTTTAAAAATTCTTAAAATTAATTTATTGAATCAAACCAGTTAAAAAAAAAAACTATATATTCTGTTTGTGTATTAGCACTAAAAACTATATACGAGTATATTCCGTTAGTATAGGCCTATTAGCATTTACATACACAGAGTAATTTATTAAGTCTAATGTTTAGAGCTGCAAATAACACCATCTGCTTTACTTTTTTTCTTTTATGAAATGTTCGGTCCTCTCTCTTCGCCGACCAGCAATAGTTCCCCATCATTGCAAGGTCCCAACGTCCTTGATATCGAGTTTCCATCGTTCTTATATCCTGGTGAAACCGTTCTCCCATTTCGTCGCTTACATCTGCAAGATTTTCTGAAAAGAATTTGAGGTGGGAGTGCAGAAAGTGGATTTTTAAAGACATGCGACATCCCAGAGCTTCATATGTGACCAGAAGTTGCTGCACTAGAGCCTCGTAATTTTGAGCTTTAGTTTTCCCAAAAAAAACCTTTTACAGCTTGAACAAAAGCACGTCAGGCATTTAACTCTTTGTCGTTTAAACTCTGTTCAAACAAATCGTCATGGATAAGTTTGCGAATATCAGGTCCTGTGAAAACTCCTTTTAATTTACCATCATTTAGTTTTGGAGAACACTGTCTAAGATACTTAAATCCTTCACCTTGTTTGTCCATAGCTTTTAAGAAATTCTTTGAGGCCCAACTTAATGTGAAGAGGTGGAAGCAGCACCTTGGCTGGATCGATCAGAGGCTCATACTGGACACTGTTGGTACCGGGCTTGAATGTCTCTCTGGGGGGCCACTCATTTTGTGAAAAATGTTTTCCTATGGCTCTTGAGTCCCAAAGACACAAAAAATAACAGTACTTTGTAAGTCCACCTTGCAGACCAAGTAATATTGCAATAACTTTCAAATCTCCGCAAATTTGCCAACCATATTCTTTGCAATTAATACGATTTAAAATGAGTGCGAGATTCTGGTAAGTCTCTTTCATCAAAACAGAGTGTGCCACAGGAATAGACGGCAGCTTATTTCCATTATGAAGTAAAATTGCTTTCACACTGTACTTAGACGAATCTATGAAAAATACGCCAATCGGATGGATCATGTAGAATTTTTAATTCATTCATCAGACCATTGATGTCTGTGTATACGCAAAGGGAACCTTCCATTCTGTAGTATTCTGAAAGGGCTCGTTCCTTTTCCTGTAGTGAGTGTAAGTAGTTCCAGGAGCCAGTAAATTCCACTCTTTGAATCTAGCATTCAAAAGTTGAGTTTTTTCTTTCGAAAGTTGTAACTCTCTCACTAAATCATTCAACTCATGTTGTAGGATGAAGTGAGGCTCATCTTTTACGTGGAAAGAACTGTCTCTCGGATCTTCATCTGCAGATATTGAGTTGGTGTCCTCATCGCTTCCTGTAGGCACTGTAATATCGATAGTTTCCCAATCTTTCGGAGGAGTAGGTAAAGGTAAATTTTCTCCATGGGGCACTGGTCTGATCGTGAATTGCAAGTTTGGGTATTCGATGGCACGTTGTTTCTTCTTGTTATTTTCTGCTGTATTCGTCATACAGAAATAGCAATCATCATAATGATTCCGGGGTTCTCTCCATATCATCGGAACAGCAAATGGCACCCTTCGTTTGGTTCCTTTAAGCCAGGCAGTCAGAGTCGCATAACACATCAAACAACACACATGAGGGGCCTAGCTTTTATCTTGGTCACCGATCTTGCAGCCAAAATAAAAATAATATGCGTTCCTAACATTATCATTTATCGATCTAATCTGCGACTTAACCATAAATACGCCACAGACATAACAAAATCTGTCCGGTGAGTTTTTACATCCTCTGCAGGAAGAATTTTACATTTTGCACAGGAAAGCGAAACTTAGAGCAACAGCACAACCAATTATTCCATAAAATCACTAAAAGATACTGAAAACACAGGCAAACAGTTCTAAAAATACGGTAAAATAAAACTGAAGTGACTGACGTAAAAATTCCAAGTCAATTCTCCCGACAAAATACTTATACACTTGAGAGATTACTTACTGCAATGCATAAGAGCAAGACTGAGCCACGCAATAACGGCGCTTTTATCGCCCGCGTCATCGTGCCGTTCATTGTTGCCACATATACCCTATTTTTAAAACCGGTTTCAGTGATCTAAAAACAAACAAACAAAGGAGGGGAGGAACACAAGTGTCAAGCATTTCAATCATCCCCGTCCTCCCGGTATTCATTGTTTGTTTATATATATGCCAACAACAAGGGGGGTCCTATCTGTCGCCAACTGAGTGAAATCTAATTTATTTCTTACTCAAATAGCATTGTCATCAGACCGGTTACTTCGATGACAACTGAGCCGTCCCTACAAAATGGCAAAATTGGCAACAATGCATAAGGCCAAAATACGAGCTAATGTAGTAAAACGGCTATCAATTTCGAATTTAGCATCCTGAAATTAGTCAGAATCAGAGGTTTTCCTTTCTGTAACTAAACTGACGTCGGGCAATGTAATGTGTCGCTTCTTCAATTCGAGCAGGTGAAAATTTTATTCATTGTCACTATTCTTAGCATGTAAAACTTGAATGATTTTCCCATCTTTGACAACAAACTCACGTAATGTTGACATCCCTGAAAAGAGATTAAAAAAAAAAAAAAAAATGTGAGCTTGAGACATATTCAAGTTCAAACTGGAGATCCCGCAGAAATCCCTGTTTAAAGTAGTGTTTAGGACAAGATAAATATTATGGGAAGAGCGATGATTCCTTTTTCAATAAATGGTTTCAAAAGTAAAGGACCTAAAAAACCTAAATTATCACAGCGAGGTACTTTTGAAGTACATAGGGACACGGATGTCCCAACATACTTTTTGCTCTATAGTTTGTACATTTTTCATGAATTTGATGAAATGCCTCATAAATATATTAAACAATTATTAATAATGCTAAATACACTTACCGTAGCTAGAAAAATCTACTGGAAACCAGGGGCGGATCCAGGGGGGGCGATCGCCCCCCCAGAAGAGGAAACTTTCTTATTATATATATATATAAATAAAAGCAATTCCAAAGTTTGAAGCCCTTAAAAGTGGCAGTATGACAACCCACCGCCCCCCCCAGAATTCGGTCCTGGATCCGCCCCTGCTGGAAACCAGAAATAAATTACAGATACGAGGCCAGGAGAACACCATGGAAAGCTAGTACAGTGAAACCTCTACTAACGGACACCTCTATAAAGCGGACACCTCCCATAAAGGACATATTTTGTAATCCCCAAACACTGTAATAGGAATAACATATTGGCAAACCTCTCTAAAGCGGACACTCTCTAGTACGGACACGGACAGTCTTTCTTGTCTTTTATAGGTATTGTTTACCTCCTATTACGGACACTTTCTCTAGAAACAAGTTGAAAGGTACAGTAAAAATACATTTTAGTAACTCATACGTATGTCACCAAGGAAGAACATGAGGGTGAAGCAACATTTTGCCTCCTTAACTGTCTGTTCAGCAATCCTAAGGAAGGGTCTCTATTTCACAACACTCTTATGTCCTTTGCTTGCATTCCACTCCCACCCAACCTGTTCAGAAACAAAAGTTATTGAAAGTTGCCCACTGTTTGGGATAACACATCATTCTACTGTCCCGCTGGAATCTCTAACCAAGCAGAAGACAAGTTTGGTATTTTTGACCAAGAGTACGCATGCTGTCTTAAAAAGAAAAGAAAAAGTCATTACTGGACTGCAATTAACTCACAAATTAAAGCAACACACCGAAAACGTAGTAAGTAGCGGTAAGTGTAAAGTGCAGAGAATTATAATATCTTATTCCCGTGTTGTGCCTCGAACATAGGGAATTGGATGACGCAAGATAATGTAGGTACAATAACATTTTGGTAATATCCATAAATACGTGATTCATGCAAAAATATTTTTTTCTAATTGCATTACCTTGTTTATTAATTTACGTAAGAAAATATTGAAACCTCTCTAAGGCGGACACCTCTCTATAGCGGACAATTTTTGATTCCCCACTGCTGTCCGCTTTAGAGAGGTTTCCATTGTATGGAAAACGATGTAAAATTCAATGTTGGCTACACAATTGTTGCTATTTATCAGTTTCGTCCTTGATAATTACAAAAACGTCCTTAGGAATGATCATTTAAGTATTATAAGAGACCTGTAGTAAAAATTATAAATGGGACAAATATGTCCCATGTACGTGAAAGAGTTAAATTAAAACAAGACAAGACTCTGTTTCAAAGAGCGGAGCGAAACTTTTCGCTTTAAAAAAGGCCAATAGACTAGTTACGGAATTTGGCAGTCAGTTGTTATAATATGGCGTGTAATTGATGCAGGAAGAAAGGCAGAGGTTTTTTCAGTTTTGTTTATTGTTTGGAAAATATATTATCACGTGTATACACAGTGTTTTCAGAATATATTATAAACGCCCGACTCGGGGATAACAAATAAAATGACAAGTAAGTTATGACGTAGTGATGTAAAGCGTTTTTTTCGAAAAATATATGCTTGTTACATCGCATGTTTGATAATTATGTGGAAAAAAATAATTTTACATTATAGAATTACATGCAGGTACGTTGAAGTAAACTATTTGTATGAGAACTCAATCCTGAGAAGAATATTTTATTCTCATTTCTAGAGTGCATCAATATGTTACAGGACTAAATGAAGTCTTCGTGAGATTGAATCTTATTTCTATTGGCGGGATTTCATTTAAAGAAGTGTAGAGAAATTTCATAGAATTGTTTCCATTATTTAAAATGATTACCATTTGTTTACTTGTATATTTTTTTTATTACTGTTAATTGTCTTTGTTTATTTTCACACAACTGCATAACCTATCTGAGTGGCCGAAATGAGAAACTTACGATCTCTGTGTGCAACAAGTAGTTTTGAGTTTTATGTTAGTATTTTAGTGGTGTTTACTTCAAGTATTGGAGAACAGTACAGCATTAACAGTTGTCAGGCTCAGTTATCACATCTTTATTAATGAACCACACTGAAGGAAGCTTCAGTTTATCACAGTGCTGTTAACGAATATTGTTTTCTTTGAGTCAGTTTATGCATCGTTTAAGTGCTGAACGTGCTATATACTTTTTTTTTTTTTTTTTTTAATGTGCTGTAGGAGAGAAGCTTCGAAAGTCAGTTTCCCCGTGCAGTTTTACTATACGGATCCATAATACAAGTAGTAGTAGTAGTAGTAGTAGGAACGGATTAGAAGCCCCGCAGGGATTTGTTGGGTTCTGTCCTCGACATAAAATAGGCAAACTAAAGACTTCCCCAAATTTTTCCGTACATTTTACAATCTGTTGATTCGTATAGTAAAACTGCAAGTCTTTCCCTTCATCCAGAGCACCGTCATCGTCGCAAGAAGCTGGGACAGCTTCGTTTATCATTTGATCATCCTTCATGTTTTTTCCCGTCTCCCATAAAAAACATTCATGTTTTTTATATCTTTTTTTTTAAAGATACAGTTTAAATTTTCCGCATGAAAATTTTTATCTTAAAATTTTACCAGTTATTCTTTAACTAAAAAAAAAAAAGTAATTTCTATTTTCTGGCGTGCTGACCCACTATAAGATTCAATTTATAGTCTCTTGATGCATTTATCTTACACTCTGATATTGAGCGATGGCTCACTGCTAAAGGGCAGAGTTGAATTGAAAATGTCTTTATTTAGAAATGCCTTTATTGAAAAGGCCATAGGCTGCTTTACCACCTAACCTAAAATACCCATTTCTGGACACTGGCCTACATCCCGATTGAGTCGTGATAAAGTAATCAACCTCGTTACTAACCCGCCTTCACTCGCTATCGGTAGCTCAGTATTACTATGTAAATTGAATATTGAGCTTTTGATAATGAATGGAACCAGCCAAGCTGTTAACACATGTTCACCTATATGTGCGGGCCAACATTCCAGAATCTTCTAAAGCGTTCACCTCTGGTGCGTGGGGTCTTTGGTTCGATCCCAGCCTGCACCAAGTGAGCCTTGTGGTGAACTAACACTGTTTGCGTGGGTTATTGTAGTCGAATCTCCAGTTTCCTCCCACTTCCTTCATTCCACCAGTATCATCCATCTCATCGAGAGGGGCCTAAAGCTTTTTGGAAGGTCGAAATTCAATGTAAGGATGAACTGCATTAAAATTTGTATATCACCCCAAAAACGCTAATCATCACATGGGTTCACCAATCCATGATGCCGCATTGTCATGCATTCGTTGCTATCCATGGCAGACACTATGAACATCTCCTGTGATGTGCTTGACGAACGTACATTTGTGTGTCTCTGCACGTAGATATCTGCGGTACGTGACGTTTGGGCGCGAGTTAAATAAAAAAGTCGTTGTGTTAGGCGCTGAATACTAAGTTCGAATCAAGATATCACAAGGTGTCTACTGTAGTGGAAGTCCTTGAATTATACTGGATTTTGTTTTACATACTAGAAATATTGGAATTTCAAAATTCTAAAAACTTAATAACCAATTAAATTTTGTAAATTTAAGTTTCAACCAAAGTTAAGTGTGCTTTTTTTTGATAACTTTTCAAGCCAAAGGTAACTAGACCAGACTAAATATGATTGACTACATTACAAACATAGCCTATTCCATTAAAGAACTTAAAGCAGGCCTACTACTGTAGCTATGTAATCAGTGCGAATGTCAAACATTTTTGGTGGCGTAAACCTGACAACGCATTTTTCTTTTGGAATATGTCAAAACTAGGTCTATATAGACGCAAACAAACTTGGTGTATTTAAAATTCAGAATTTTAAAAATTTATCTAAGGGTTTTCCATAGTTATACTGGGTCTGGGCATTCGTTTGTCAAAGGATACCCACAGCAGGTCTAAACAAATGCCACAAACGAAAAAAAAAAAAAAAAGAAAAACGAACCATAGGCTTACTTTCTCAGAATAATGAATTGGTTAGGGAGCGTGCGATGGGCACAATCCACTTATTACTTTTAATGGCCAGACTAGGCCTAAGCAAACAAATGGTGTAAGCTAATTTTTAAAACTGAAACATGAACACGAAACCTGAAATTCCAAAATGTAGAAGACGGATGACCAGAGTGCCCATGTTCATACTTTGCCTGGACATTTGTCAAAAGGCGGCCATACTAGGCCTAAACCAAAGCCAGAAAAACGGAAGTACTAGCTATTATTTTTAAAATTAATATTACTTTTCAAAATATTAATAAGACGAACATTCATTGCACTTTTTTACATTCAACCGATATCGCAAACTATTTCAATAAATATTACGAACGAATATAATTATTTGTTCATTGATAAATTACTTAATATTGCAATTCAAATATGGAGTTATGTCCTTGAACTATGTGTCAATAACATTTACTTACCTGCCCAGTTCTGGCGTCTGTGTGAACACGAGCTTTACACCTTTCCGCCTTTCTTTCACATCGCCAATTTTTTTTTTTTGTTCCATCCACGCTGTCCTTGTCGAAAACATACTGAAACCCGTTGTATACTAATTTAAACCTTTCCCTTTTTGATGACACTTCCATACTTCAACATGATTTTTATTTAATTTAGATGAATAAATAAGATAAAGATAGAAAATATACAGATAAATGAGGTGAGATAAAGATAGAAGTGTAGGAAATGTATATATATCTTGATTCGCGCTTAATTCTCAGTGCCTAGCTTACTTTATATGTCGTAAATTGCGATTTTTACTATGTACCTCGCGCCCAAATGGCAGCGCCCAAACGTCCTGTCCCAGATATCTGCCACTTCGAACTTAACTGTTCCCACGCTTTCAGCTCTCAGTAACTCTGCCAGTATGCCCAATATGATATATTTTCGTAGGACCTTTTTATTTTGTTTGTGCTTATCTCGGTGTTAGGAACCACCTCCTTTATTGCTTTAATTAAATTACATCCTGTATATATAAACTTTACATGTTTTATTTTCAGGCATGTATTCAAGCTATCTGGAAACATGAAATGAATGGTATTCACCATATCTCTACGCATGGAAAAACAAAGTTAGGGGTTTAAGATCTGTTTCCTGAAAAATTCCAGGTATGTTTAAATTGAAAAGCGTTAGATTATCAAGTAGGACGGGCAACTAATACATAAGAGTATTATTATTTATTTATTTATTTTTTGGAGGCATCTCGTCTTTTTGTAGTAAAAGGGCAAGAACAAGATGAAACGAGACTTACTTATTTTTAAATCACCTTATTTTTGTGTGTGAATTTTGGAGAACCTTTAATAAGTTTCATATAAATGAAAAAGCAGTGGCTGTTACAATTTTTTTTATAGCGTTAGGGGCGGGGCGGAATCGAGAAAACTAGAGAATATTGGCGAATGAAAGGAAATGCGTCATTCCTTCCAGATGCAAAAAGTACAAACTGTGGATTGTTGGGGGGTCGCTGTGGCTCAGTGGTAGAGCGTTCACCTCTAGTGCATGGGGTCCCGTGTTCAATCCCAGCTCGTACCAAGTAAACTTGGTGGTGGACAAACACCGTGCGCCTGTGTTTTTTCTTGTACCTCCTGTTTCCTCCCACTTTCTTCGTTCCACAATTTCCTTCATTTCTGATCATCATCGTCTCCTTTAGCCTGGCTGGCATAACCGTGGGACGTAAATCTCAAAGATTTCATTTGTGGATTGTTGAGTTCTGTGTTTCCAACGAATGGTTTGTACATAGTGCTATGAAACTGGAAATTGCTGTCAGTGTCAGTGTTAACCGTACTAGAAATGTAGTAACGGCTATTTTTGTATTTTATTCCTTGAAAGTATAACTTCAATACGGCTTAAAACTATACTTAGTTCTACATTTCAATAACTAAAATCAGATCTTACTTTAGCGTATAGCCCGAAGTCGAGTATATTCCGCATTTACATTTTTACCAATTGAAAACATCTAGTGCCAAAATGTAAGTGAGGGCCAAATATGTATGTAACGTCGAGGGCATGGGTCAGTGAGGGTAATTATGAGACATATTTCACAACTTTTCCACGTTACTCAGCTTGCATTAGTTTTGAAAGCAGTTAACGTTGGCAGCAGTTTATGGTGCCAATAGAGTAACAATTTACTGCGAAGAAATTTCCTGTCATCTCATTAGTGGGTGAGTAAATGTCATATTTGTGTTGTCTCATAATTTCGCTCCAAAAGGGTAATTATGAGATACTTGTTGTCCCCAGCTCTCTGTGTGATGTTGAGGTATGAAGGGATCCAATTATGAGATAAGGAAGTCTTCGTTATTTTGTGTTTATTACATAAAGATATACAAATATTTAGCTGAGTTACAAGAAAATGACTAAGAAAGAAAGTGGAAATAGCTGCTGAGTAATTCTAACATTTTTGAGTTGACTGTACTAGGCCTATAGGCTAATAGCCTCTATTAGATAGTTCCAGGTTACAAAAGAGGCTTACGAAACAAATTCAGACAAAGTTCAAGGCTAATCACTAAAACACAACTTAGCCTACTTTTATTTCTTTGTTTTAGCGTATTGTTATGCAGCCTAGGCTATTTTCAATAAAATAATATAGGGCTATAGCTTTGAAAGTTACTAGGAAACAAGATTTTAGAACTACCTAAACTACAGAATACAGCGTTTTTGAAACTTAACATACTAAGATACAGAGACAGGTTCCAGTTATTTCTCAAATACATTAATCTAGCATGCATCTCATAATCACCTTCCGTATAAACAAAATGAGATAAAAAAGTAACTGAAACAAAAGCTCAAGGGACAAATTCAACTTAACCTATAACTTGTGACCTACCAGGCTTCCACCAACACCGATTGGTTTCACAATAGTGATATAAATGCAAGAGTAGATATAAAAGTTAATGATAGGATTTAATATTTCAAAGATTTTTTTTGAATGAGTTTGTGGAAAAAAAAAGGTACATCCAAACTTTCTAAACTGAAACTTAAAAATGTAGACAAAACATTATGAAGGATGTTACTAAATGCCCGTGCTCTTAATTTTTTATTTATTCTACAGTGGTTGAAGATCAGTGAGGGGTGTCTCATAATTACCGTCACTGACCCTATATATAGTGTTTTAATATTATTACTGTGTTTGATTTCCAATATGATTATATTTGTTCTGTTATTCAGCTTTAAAAAAAAAGTGATTTAATCTTGCTCAGAATTGAAAAAGCTAAGGAAGCTATAACTGCTCATTAAATTATGGCCATCCCTTTGAATAGTGTATTGTTTCCACTGATTTTCGTGATGATGGGTAGTGGATGGTTCCTGGCTTAGGTAGTCAATAAGGAGAATTCGCTTATGATAGGTGAACATCAACATTTATCAGAGTTTGAAAACATTTTTGAGAAAGTGTGTAAACTGGTGACAACAAAGAAAAGTGATGAGCCGCTGGAAAAACTAAAGGAGGCTCCATAAAATTACTTGTAAATGTCCATGTCACAATCAACAACTGCTAACATGCTCACAGACGCAGCACGTGAATGATATTATTGGCAGTGGAGCAAACTAAGAGGAAAAAAGGCATATGTCGAGGGTTGTTATTAAGTGAGAGATATAGGCTAATTGTTTATTTAATTTACAACAATTCATGCTTATAATATTGATGGTCTTCACGGCTTTTTAAAAATAAACTACCACAGTTTTGTCATGTTTCGATAATAGTGTGTTTAGAAATATCTTGTCAGTTTTTATAGCCAGATTACTTACAGACTGTAAAAATTATTCTAGTTGGTTTGATGGAGTATGCAAGTCGCCTAAAGTGTTCACATAACCACTGGCAGTAATTTGTTCTTTGAAAGTAATATTGTTTGTTTATTGAAACTTAGTGTATATTTTTAGCATAAAGGCTGTTGTGACTTGAACCTACAGTTTGAGGTGAAATCCGAACTTAGGAACTAGGCATTCTGGTACAATACCTCTTTGGACGTCCGCCATTCATAAACCCGGTGTGTTGTTTGAAACAAGGAGAGAGGGCTATAATACTCTCAGTCATTGGCGTCCAGTGTTTTATGTTCTCCCCACGATCTTTTTTTCGCGTTGCCAGATTGATAGCGATCAAAGGTTTCGAAATCGTAATAACCGCAGATGTTAAGGTTATGCATCTTTCATCAGATTACAGTATTAGAAACAGGCTATGCTACAAGAGGCCCCGATATTGATTTCTAATAAGACAATATTGAAATTGAAACACATTCCGGTGGTTCGGATTTCAAATTAAACTGTAAATGGCCTAGGTGCGGAAGTGAATGTTATACTTAGCAAACGACATTTGCTCCAGCTAACCACTTACTCACAATTTACCGTATTTAACAGTGAGTCGCTTTATGTTTCATTATAGGATATTGCATACTTGAATCGGTGATCACATCAGTGCTGCGAAATATATATCGGGTGTTGCAAAATAAGTGTTACAACTCTTGCGAGGTGACTCCTGCCAGTGAAACAAGAAAAAAAGTTCTCCTGAACTTTCGGCTATCGGACATAGTTTCGGATATACAAGGTGCAGAAAGCGTGGGAAAATGACTTTCTGACTCCAATAGTTCGGAAACTATCCAACGTAAAGAGAGCAGGTAAAAAATTCACTGAAGAAGTCATACCTGTTGTATTGAATTTTGCATGTTTCACAATCCTACCATGCACGCGCAAGGGATTCCCCAAAGGAACGTAGGGAGTCCCGGATAAGCTGCCAAATGAAAATTGGTCTAAATGGATATGAATTGATAGGGTTTCTACCAGGTGACAATAATTCGTTTGTATTAAGTCGATATCTAGAACAAAAACAAAATGGCGGACACCTTCATGCCCGTTGTGTGTGGTTGCATAATCGCCAGGTACGGATGCTGGCCAACAGTAACGTTCTGAGTATTAAGTGTAGCGAATTTATACTCAAATGCTCTAGAAGGACATCTGGAGTGTCGGTAGAGCACAACAGATGAAGCAGGGTGATTCACATGTGTGGAAACAATTAACGAAAAATGCCCAGAAATGCAATCATACTCAGTAAACGTGAGTTCAAAGCGTCGGAAATGTAAGGAATAGCATCAAGAACATGAAAGTTATTGCCGATTCACCAATAATATTCCATCAGTATGATGTGCACGGTTGTTTACCAATAAGGATGCAACAACTGAGGCCAAGTTGAAATTGTGCAAGGGAACTCGCAAAGAAACTGGGTAAACTAAATGAATGTCACTAGTGGGATCGCATGTTCGATATTGAAATGTGGCCAATGTGTGTGTTGATATCAACATGTACCTAATGGACAAATGTCAACATGTCCACCTACTGCTGGGACCAGGGTTGATACGTTTAAAACATGTTTAAAACGAGGGCTGTTGTTTTATTCAGTTTGTTTTAAACGTGTTTTTTTTTCGATGGTGGTTGAACATGTTTAAAACAACTAAAATATCAGATTGAGTAAGTTAATTTAATTTTCTGACAAACAACCCATCCTCCGCAGAATTTGTATATGGAGTAAATTACAAGCAGAGTTATATTCTTATTGTAACAGCAATTACTGAACGAAATTCTGCACATCAATGTGAGTATAACTAAACCAACAGAAATTCAGATGAAGTATTTCAACATTTCCTAATTTCCAAGAATAGCGGAGGTTAAACACACTATACACTATTCTAAGATCTAAATTCACAAATTCAAAACTTGGGTATTTTTTGATCACTATCATTTCCATAATAATGAAGAGTTCTCACATCATAAGCTAGAAGAAATGCTCTGACAAATACAATACAACTCATAGAAAAGAGCAGTGACTAGCCTACAAGGAGCAAATGATATCTTTTAACTAAACAGTTTTCAAGATACATCTCTATCTGCAACATAGGTAGCTAATAATGATTATTGTCTACGGCATAACAACACAATTAACTCTAGACGCCCGCCAGGGATTTTAACAAAATGGTAGACTCTCACGTTCGGGACTCTGGTGACCTCCCTAATTATCACAGAGTCATGAGTTATACACCATTGGAAAGCTTATAGACCACAAATTCCAATGAGGTAACATTCGTGAAATTCCCGCCGTATTCGTAGAAAAAGAACAGACATAAAAAATCATTAAAAATATGAAAATATTGACTTTGCGGGGCCCTGGCAACCCTTGCAGCCACCTTACGCTGACAAAATGATGAATGTGTAGGCCACATACTTGTGACAATAATGTAAGAAATGGTATTGCTGCCATTGCGTAATGAATTCGTTTTATGTAGGAAATATTAAAAAAAAATTATGCGTAGAAAACATTCATTGAATTAGACATTCTCTCCCGTCCCCCACTAGTACCACGTCCATATGCAAATCATTTTTGCTGCACACATCATGTATACGAACAAGAATTATGCTTCTAGACCACTTCCGTGAAATATATCTTGTGTTATATGGGACCGTCCCGAAAATAAATGTAAATTAACCAAATTTGACCCCCTCTTCCTCTATAAACAACAAGTACACATACAGGTTACTATCATGTACGGGACTACCTCATTGCTTCACATACCAATTTTTATGGGTGTACCACAAAGGGGGGAGGAATACCCGCCAAAACCTGATGAAAAAAATTTGATGAAAAATTAAAAAAAAACGAACTTCATCTTCCCTCTCTCGGCCGTACATACATACGCCCTATATACATAAAATGCAACTGACGGAAAGCTTCATCCCTCAAAAATACTTTGGTACAAAATCATCTTTCTAGCTTAATTAAGGACTGAGAGGAAAGATTGTTTGTTGTAAAAATAAATGTAATTTACGTCAAGAAACTTAAACTCCAAAAATTGGCTAACTTTGCCACCTCCCTGCTCCCCCATATAAGCAAGAAGTACAAATTTACAATATAACCATGTAGTGGCCTACTTCATTGCTTCACGTAACAATTTTTATGAATCTATTCCCCAAGAGGGAGAATGGCTCCCCAAAAAACTGTTGAAAAAAAAAAAAAAAAACACGATATTTACCCTCCTCCCATATACATAAAATGCACACCAGCAAAGCTGCATCTTTCAGGAATAAATTGGTACCAAAACCTTCTTCCAGCTTTAATTTGAGGTTTAAGACTGAGCCATTGAGGTTTAAATCCCTGACACAGCAGTTGCATCAATGGGCGTTTAAAGATTAAGAATGCAGACGACCACTAAAACATAACACAAAGAAACTAAACTACATATTCCGTGAACGGAGATCTGGAAAATCCCGATTTCTTTCTTCGGAAGTGAACATTTGGGCGGATCGAGATTAGGGAAGTTCCCGAAATTTGATCTAGCGGTTGAATAAAGATGGCAAGCAATACCTAAGAGTGTAAAAATGTAATATATATGCGTATTTAGATTATTGTTTTAAACAAAATAAACATTTTAAACATGTTTTTTTGTTTAAAACAAAGTACTTTGTTTTAAACGTTTAAAACGTTTTAAACCAAAAAAAAGTTTTAAACATAAAAAACGTTCTTTTTTTTTAAAAAAAAAACATGTTTTTTTTTTCCAACCCTGGCTGGGACACCGTCCCAAGTGCGAAAACTAGAAAAAATAACGTTGTACATTCTGCTGTTACATCTGGTGCACTTTTTGGTAGAACGTAACTAGAACACGATTTTATCATTGTCCCTCTTTGTTTGGGACATTGTCCCACAGTCGACACATATGAAAAGAAATTTCTTAATCCATGGTTCAAATTCTGATAGAGCGTGAAAATAACAAACTTGTATCATGTCCCACGTCTTCTGGGACATATGACGTACTTGAAATATAGGAACATACCTGCAGAAATTCGTATCCTACATACAGTGTACATACCAAGACTAAGACGAAAATGAACCAATTTGTCAGATGTAACACTACTGCTGGAACACCATACATATGGAAAATAAAACATGAGAAATAGGAAGAAACGTCTTAAAGCTCTGATTTTGTTTACAACTGTGCAGTAGGAGTAACAAAATGAAACACACAAGCATGTCGGGAGGCTGCAGAAAAGCGCTAGCCAAACAAAGTGGGTACTCCTCAAAGAAATGAATACAGAGAAAGTGAGGCTCCATCGAAGCCTCAGGGCTAGAGTGCTCGCGTGGTCGCAGTTTCCAATCCTACTGGGAGCCCACGACCTCAGATTCAAGACCCGAGTAGTTATTTTCCTATTTTTCGCACGTGGGACAGTGTCACAGCAGTAGTGGGGCATGCTGACATTTGTCCATTAGCTACATGTTATCAACACACACACATTGGCCACATTTCAATATCGATCATGCGATCCCACTAGTGACATTCATTTAGTTTACCCAGTTTCTTTGCGAGTTCCCTTGCACAATTTCAACTTGGTCTCAGTTGTTGCATCCTCATTGGTATGCAACCTTACACATCATATTGCATCGGTTTGATGAAATATTATTGGTGAATTGGCAATGACTTTCATGTTCTTGACGCTAATCCTTACATTTCCGACGCTTTGAACTCACGTTTACTGAGTATGACTGCATTTCTGGGCATTTTTCGTTAATTGTTTCCATACATGTGAATCACCCTGCTTCATCTGTTGTGCTCTAACGACACTCCAGATGTCTTTCTAGAGCATTTGAGTATAAATTCGCTACACTTGATACTCAGAACGTTACTGTTGGCCAGCATCCGTACTTGGCAATTATGCAACCACACACAACGGGCATGAAGGTGTCCGCCATTTTGTATTTGTTCCAGATATCGACTTAATACAAATGAATTATTGTTACCTGGTAGAAAGCCTATCAATTCATATCCATTTAGACCAATTTTCATTTGGCAGCTTATCCGGGACTCCCTACGTTCCTTTGGGGAATTTCTTGCGCGTGCATGGTAGGATTGTGAAACATGCAAAATTCAATACAGCAGGTATGACTTCTTCAGTGAATTTTTTACCCGCCCTCTTTACGTTGGATAGTTTCCGAACTATTGGAGTCCAAAAGTCATTTTCCCACGCTTTCTGCACCTTGTATATCCGAAACTATGTCCGATAGCCGAAAGTTCAAGAGAACTTTTTTTTTTCTTGTCTCAGTGGCAAGAGTCACCTCGCAAGAGTTGTAACACTTATTTTGCAACACCCAATATATCGAGGAAGTGTTTCGGGATGGGTTGCTACCTTTTTTAAAACACGAACTGTCGTGGGAAGCTATGCAATTGGTGGATGATGGAGCACCATGCGATATTGAAAAGCTGACTACCTGCAGAAAGAGACCAAATGAGATTCAAATGCTGGTGGGGCTGGACATGAATCCTATAGAAAGTGTTTGGTTTCTCCTACTACTAAGATTGCATAAATAGCATGCAGAGCCAGAAACAACGGCTTCTTCAGACACAATCACAAACGGTATCACCTATCACAGGTTGTGCTATATAACTTGTTGGATATGATTATGCTATGTACGGTTCAAGCATTTTTTGCCGCCAAGCTTACACCAATTACTACTCAGCATCAAGGATGATTCCTTCTGTGCATTAGCACATAGGGATAGTCACAGGCTCATTTTATTTTTCCGGTGTCTTCGTTATGTCAGAGTAGTATATTTATATTTCTGTTCTTCAGTATTTATATTTCATATATTACGGACAACATTCTGTTGACAAAACAATCCACTAACAAAATGGGTAAAAATATTTTAAAGTCGTAATCTGAAAATTGAGATTTCTATTAAATTAATTAACTTATATTAAAAAAAGAGGGGGGACACGTCTAAGGGTTGAAACTTGGTGAATGAGCACTTTTATATGAGACCTCTTTATCTAGAAAAGCTCAGTTTCTGTTCATTTGCCATCTTCAAAAATCGTTTGCTCAGCTTGGGACTTTTAACGTCAATGACGTACTTTTTCCTGCTATATTTCATTTACCATAATGGCTAATACATACTCTTGTAGCTTATAATTTGCTGGCCATTTTGGTTTTTGTTCCACATCGGTAGAACAAGTAGTGACTGAAATACCTCAGATTCGGTAACCCCTTACAACACCATCAAATGGCGCATCTTCGAAAACAAATACGTCTGCCACTAGAAACCTAAAGTTTCTAAACTTAAAATAATAGTTGTTTTGAACTAACAGCATTTTAAAGTAACTGCACATCAAAAATCAAATGTTTTAAAAATTGTCAAGCAATGATTTATTCCTTTCCTGGTCCACTTGACATGGATTTAACCCTCTCTGAAAACAGATTTATAGATAGTAATTGACCATTTATTGAAGCTAGGTGATGTGAATGGGTATCTAGTCCCATCATTAATTAATTGGTATACCAGTTTAAGAGGGATTTAAGTCCCGATAGAACTGAAACCGACACGAAAGACAAAAAAATGGGCCCTATTGTCTTTTTTTTTTTTTTTTTTTTTTTTTTTCAGATTGATAACTGCATTGAATAAAGTCTATACACAATACGGTTTCCGTGCAGCTTTAAAATGCTCCAAAACCATAGAAAAAACTATTACCCACTTTAAGAGTTCTTACACGGAACACAATGAAAAATCGGGTGTTTACGAAATAAAACGAAGTTTTCATGAAAGTGACATAGACAAAACCAAAAGAAATCTAAAGGTCTGTGTTGATTAGCATATTAAGGATTCAAAAGCGGAAAATCTAGAGTCAGGTTTGTCGAAGCATCTGAAAGAGATACAACACAAGGTAGAAGATTCAAAAATTTTATTGGGGGCCAGAAATGAAGTAGAGAAACTCGTATTTGAAATTTTATTTATTAATAATAAATAAATTTGGACAAGAGATATTTAAGTGATGAATGGGAACCAGAAATTACAAAATTCGCACAGCATAGGTAAACAACAAAAGAAATAACTGCACGAACTGGCAACGTTTCACTAAAGAACAAAAGAGCGTAAAAATTGACTCCGCCATATTGCAACTTACATCATCACCATTTGATGTGTGATCGTTGAACTCAACAGGGTGTTCCAGGACCTCTCCGTTGTGTTCCTTAATATTTTTATTTTTCTTCTTTCTGTTTTTATCCTTCATGACCAAGACTCCAGGGAGAGTCGAAAGCTCAGAAGTACGAATAATATTCAGAATTACAGAAATCTGTACGTAGAATTATCACTAGAACTCGTGAGCGTGGTTTTACATTGTCTGTAGTTGAAAATAATTGGTTAGATGGCAATGGAGCGTATAAATTGGTGAGACAGTTCAAAGAATTGTATCAGGGAAATTTCAGAAAATGTTCTGAAAAACCAGGAAATGTCAGGGAATTCTTCCCAGTAATTTTTGTTGCTACCCTCTTATTTTTCTTCAAAAACATAAATATTACTATATTTTAAAATACCACACGGTTACATTTTCCGGGAAGAAAGAAAAAGACTTTCGGTAACCTGGGAATGATTGGTTTTCGTACTTCTCATATGTCAAGTACGATTAATGCACTGATGCTTTAATACATTTTAAAAATAGATCTTAATTAGTTCGTTTGAAAATTGATCTTAATTAGTTGGTTTAAGTTTGTAGAGATTAAGTTTTAAGCTATTTATAGAGAATTAACTCGGTCGTCGGACGAACAACCAGGGTTTTTATTATTATTATTATTATTATTATTATTATTATTATTATTATTATTATTATTATTATTATTATTGAACAGAAATTGTACTATGGTAACTGTAAAATTGTTCATATTACATGTGTGATGGTTCAGAATTACGAGTTGCTAATGA
Organism: Thermobia domestica; assembly: GCF_964235325.1. Classification (NCBI taxonomy): domain Eukaryota; kingdom Metazoa; phylum Arthropoda; class Insecta; order Zygentoma; family Lepismatidae; genus Thermobia; species Thermobia domestica. The sequence continues at coordinate 89,658,672 of NC_137466.1, forward strand.
TATTTGATTGTATTGAGAACACATTAGATAACCTGTTTTTCCTGTAATGTAAAGAAAAAATGTGTTCTAAAAAAGAAATTATTAGAATATTGCAAATAATTAGTATTTAATACCGTAACCGTAATATAACACCTGAAACCTTAACTGTAATACACGGTCTGTGAGACCGCTACATTGATTTTTATTTATGAACCATGTATTTTTATAATTTAAGCTACAAAAAGCAACCAATATCTTTACGTTATTCTTTCTACAGTTATACAAAATGTTTAAACTTATTTTGTGAATGAGCTTCTTCAGTATATATCGTTTTTAACTAGTAATTATACATGAAGTATTATAACTCGCAAGTAATTAACGAAAGTATACACAAATGCAACAAAAATAATTAAGTATATGCTTTAAGAATTTTTGTTAATTACAAAACCATTACAAAAAGGTACAAACGCACCATTGTATGGTGGACCATTCTCATCTTTTCTCAATCGACCAAACATATACTCAGAAAGTTTACTATTATCAATAAGTAATCCGGTCTTCTCCGGTATCTCACATTCCATTTCATAATCTTTCTCATTTTTATCTACACAATCACGCACGTAACTTGAGTTTTTTCGTGTTTTTTCTTGTGAAAGTACATAATTCGGATCAGCGTCGGAGTCATCCATAAGATCACTTATTTCACTACCATTGTCACTAAGTTCTTCGTCATATAACATCAACCTGATACGATCTATAGGCACGAATCTGTTATCTCTAACTAAAACCTTTTTACTTGTACTTGGATGTTCCAGATGTCTCCAGAAAAGCATATGTAACTAAAATAATAACAAACTTACATTACTATAATAAAACTAGTCGAAATAGCGTATACGGCGTACAACGTAATATGTGGTACGAAATACCGCTGTGAAAGTGACGTATACTGTAATATCCGGTATCTGAGACCAGGAATGTTTCGAAAAGCAAACTGTAAAAATTGAGTTGCCCACTCAAACCGCGAAACAAGATTATTGTGTAGAGGGTTAAAGGGGGAGAAGCTACTGAGACGTAGAGGAAGCTAAGTGAATAAGGGTTACCGCACGATAAAAATAAATATTGTTGAAGGTCTCACAGACTGGTATTACGGTTAAGGTGTTAAAAGTGTAAAAAGTGTCTCAACCAGGGTTGGCAAAAACCATTCTTTTTATTGAAAAAACAAACAAACAAAAAAAAGTTTGTTTGGGTTTAAACCAGGTTTTTTTTTTGGTTTAAATAATTTGCTTTAGGGACATTCCATGTGAAATCAACCAATGAAATAGCAAAATCTGAGCTGACGATCTTAGATTTTTGTAAAAATTGGTGCACAGCTTTATTACAGTCGGAGATGAAAAAATCCCAAATATTACCTCTCTTCTCCTGAAAGTGTCCCCATACAGGGTGTTCAAAAATGCCAAAAAACGGCATTTTTTTCAGTTACAGTGATTATTAAGAATTGTCATAAAATGGTTAATATGTGCACTAGAGACGCGGAACAAACACCATTGAAAAGGTTAAAGATTGCTCTACAAGTTATACTATATTGAAAAAACCTGTAAAATAAAAAATAACACTTCAAAAATTGAAATTAAGATTTGAATTTTGAATTTCGCATAGAAATGTCCCTCTGAATTTGTTCAAAATTGTCCAGATTGTAGTCTCATATGTGTACTAAAACACCACAAAGTTGCATTTTGGGCACTCAATGGGATCCGATTCAAAATTCAACATAACCGAGCATTGCACAATATTGACCATGTGAATATATGGGTTCAGATCGATAACCATTTGCCTGGAGCTATTTATCTGCAGCATCAAAGGAATTTATATTCAATTTCATTTGTTTCTTGATGTATTCATTTGAATTTACACAATTATCCACCTTTTGAGTTATTTAGAGAGGTATTACGTTTCCAAACAATACTTAATACAGGTCATTATTCTTGTTAGTCAGTATGGATGTTTCTAAATTTATATTGGCTACATTGATGCATGTTATTTTTATTCCTTTGTTTCAGGATTGCTATTACAGAACATATTATGAAAGGAAGGGGTATATTTTCCTCCCTTTCACAATATTTATATCAATTGTGTTATGAAACACAGTGACACTGCTCACAATCACTTCACACACTTTCAGCACAAACAGTTAGTCAATAAATTCTTTTTCCTATTTCAATTATGCACTTCCACATATCTGTGACAGCAATCCTGAAACAAAGGAATGAAAATAACATGTATCAATGTAGCCAATATAAATTTAGAAACATCCATACTGACTAACAAGAATAATGACTTGTATTGAGTACTGTTCGGAAACGTAATACCTCTCTAAATAACTCGAAAGGTGGATAATTGTGTAAATTCAAATGATAACATCAAGCAACAAGTGAAATTGAATATAAATTCCTTTGATGCTGCAAGTAAATAACTCCAGGCAAATTGTTATCGATCTGAACCCATATATTCACATGGTCAATATCGTTCAATGCTTGGTTTATGTTGAATTTAGATTCTGATCCCATTGAGTGCCCAAAGTGTAACTTTGTGGTGTTTTAGTACACATATGAGACTACAATCTGAACAATTTTGAACAAATTCAGAGGGACATTTCTATGCGAAATTCAAAATTCAAATCTTGATTTGAATTTTTGAAGTGTTATTTTTTATTTTACAGGTTTTTTCAATATAGTACAACTTGTAGAGCTATCTTTAAGCTTTCCAATGGTGTTTGTTTCACGTCTCTAGTATACATATTAACCATTTTATGACAATTTTTAATAATCACTGTAACTGAAAAAATGTATTTTTTTTTTTTGACATTTTTGAACACCCTGTATGGAGACACTTTCATGGGGGGAGAGGTAATATTTGGGATTTTTTCATCTCCCACTGTAATAAAGCTGTACACCAATTTTTACAAAAATCTGAGGTGGTCAAGTCTGATGACTTGTTGATTTGATGTGGAATGTCCCTCTATGTATTTATATCACATATGGACAGAAATAGTTTGTTTCGTCTTGGTGTTATTATACAACAACCAGGTTATTCTGGAAGGGGTCACATAAGCCTAAAGCGGAATCCAAACCCCTTCTCGGCTTACATCCGAGAGAAATTGTCCTCCACTTGAACTCGAAACCGGGACTAATTGGCCACATGGGCAATTTGAAAATACTGCAAGTACAGAAGAACTAATTTAGTCCAAGTTAAAGAAATACAACGACTTAATTTGCATATCAGTAAGAAAAGTGAATAAAGGTACGAATTAATTGAGTCCACTTTGGCTCTGACCCATTTATACATAAATAGATACCAAAGATACTTCTGATTTCAATAAATGCCTCTCGTGGGGTTTGTATGACACCCCCCCCCCAAAAAAAAAAGAACGGCATTTCAATGTATTTTATCAACAATAAACATTATTAAAACGAAACAATATTTAGAATTTTCCTTTGATTGCAATTGCATAACAACAATAACAAACTATAAAAACCTCACGAAAGAAACATTCATAAACTTATGTAAAAAAAAAAAATAAATAAATAAATAAATAAATAAATAAAATAAAATAAAAAAAAGTTGCTTTTGTAGTATAATATTTTTGAGTAATGAATGGGGAATTTAGGTCTGAATATAATACGAATAATATACGGGAGTGAAACGTGATGACCCACAAATGTGTGTTCATTACGATTTTACGAACACTTACACTTTGACGAACATTTTTCGTTTTTTGGTTTGAACCAGTTATTTTTTTATTTTTTTTTTTTTTTAACAGCTGGTTTAATCCAGCCAACTCTGGTCTCAACTAATAATAATAATATTAACAAGTGACGGATTCTTAGATAGTGTTTTGTAACTAGTAGCTTGTTGTAAGTTACAAGAGTAATGTTATAAACGCAGCTTTTCATTAACTGAACTTTACGTAGCTTTTTTTTCTTTCTTTTAGATTTATTTATAGGATCCAAAAATTCTTCCCACCTTCTTATAAAGGACACGCTTCCTTTTTTTTAACAGCTATTATGTGTCCTGGAAACCTTAATATGCCATACTGTTATATTCCTAGTATTATTTTAGCAAGCAGTCCGTCTGCTTTCGGCAGCTAGACGTTAATGAAGAGTTTGAGATTCACATATACTTTTATATCTTATTCAGCTTTGCCATTTTTTCACGGAAAATACTGAAATCAGCAACAACGTGTCTAATTTAGGCAAGTGTTAGTTAATCTTAACAGTATGTATTAGATTGAATTTCATTTCGTACAGTGTAATTAAGCACAGTTTACAAGCTTAATAATGCAGTTAATCGTTTGTGTATGATAAAAAGTGTTACATTTTCGTTCCTTTGTTTCTTTTGACTTCCATTTACAATTTATTCTTGTGCAGATGCTGGTGAGCTGGTGTAAGTAATCTATTATACAATGGACCGTCGTGGTGGAAAGCGAAGAGATTCAGGAAATCGGAAATTACAGCCACAAGAAATTGAAGAAGAATTGTTAAATAGGGAACTGGAAGGTATGTTTTCGATTAAATAATTTAGTAGTTTCTTTATTAAGTGATCAGAGGTACTTAATTGAGAACAGACTTCTTTTAGCTTTTCTTTTAAATTTATTTATACTATCTAGAAGTAAGTATCCATCTTCCTATTCGTAAGAGCTATTTCGTGGAAAATATATCCTTTATTTTCAAATAAGTGCTTAGCTTCATTTTCGAATTACCACCGAAGTACAGTATAATATTACACCGACGGAATGCAGGACACTCTTGGCGATGCAATGGAAGAGCATTGTTTTCCATCTGTAGACAATGTATCCACCACATTGGTCATGAATTACTGTGATTACCTGCCCGAAATCCTACAGAAACTCAACAGCGACACTCAGACTGACCTTGGAGAATGACTGCATCCATGTGAGTTACTATCCCATTTTACCTAGTCAATCATGGTCCACTCGAGAACCTATTCCAAGCCACCGTTTTGCAGCTTTGTTCAGATACCCCAAAAATTCCTGAACTGTATCTTGTCTAAATCCAAAACTTCCCAGTCATTTACGACCTATTGTTTCCATTATTGGTTGTTCTTCTTTTTCATCGGTTACCATCTCCAGTCTCTTGGGAGCAGCTCAAAATTTAACGTTTTCACGCTGGTCTTGAAAATCCATTCTTCCTAGCATTGTAACTAAGAACAAAAGAACTTATCTGCGCTCGCTTCTATTTTGCCGATCACGGGAAGAACGATTATGCTTAGGGGAGTGGGAGCTGGTACATTGCATTTTAGTTACCGTTACTTCAACTGCTGTGTGCACAGTATCCTAATTTATGGATTTTACCTTCATATTTTCCATTTCCATTTCAAGGTTTTAGTCTGAACTATATATATTAGTAACTTAAAGTCTAAAATACTCGTATCTTATATAAGAAATTAGCTGTTTTTCATTGTTGAATGTTTCACATAGATTGCAGGTGATGAATCGGATGCTATTCTTTGATTTTTTTTTTTTTTTCTAATTAAAAATACTACTTTGGGGGCTCGTGTATGGTGGATCCATTTTATGTTTAATATCACTTTCCGTTAAACATTTTCGAAGTGATCATTATAAATGCTAATTGTAATTATTTTGAATCGCTTATGTCGTTCACAAAGTTTTCAGTAACAGTGACTATGATGTGGTTTGTTCAGTTAAAGAATGACGTCGGAATCCGTTTACATCTGATTAAGACTTGTTTGTTGGTCGATATTTTATGTATAGAAAAGTATTTTATGAGTATGAAAATATGAGAAACGTGAATCGAAATCAAAGGTGATACATGACAGAACTTAAACTTTGTTGTATTGGATAAGATTTTCACATGAAATTCTCTAGTCAATTAAAAATTGTCAGAATCAAAAAATTCTGTCACTCATTTCTCCGCTTCAGGGATCAGATTTGGTGAGTTTCCTCACTTTCGATTATTATTCTTATCCTAGTAATGAACCATGAGTGCCAGAGATAGGATATAAAAAATTGCTACTTCTCTTATGGTCATCATGCTTCACAATATTTTTCCTACCTGTCTCTTTGGTTTAGTGCGAGAAGAAACTAACACGAAAGCATATACGTCCCTGCTGGAAAATGCAATATGTCAGTCAGTATTATATTAATGTTTTACTCAACAGAGCATGGAATGTTGGAAGAAGGAATGACATTAGAAGACAAAAAGAGTTTGTTAGCTGTTATTAAAGAGTCCGAGGATACGGCGCAGCTGGAAGAGAAAAATAGAGCAAAGCGTCAGAAGCATGAGCAAGGTTCATCGGATGAAGTCGAAGATGTTTCACCAGTTGCGGTAAGTTTTAAGTAATATATCGCAATTACAAATCTGTCATGCAGCACAAAGTTTTTTTTTGTAGAATAAGCACCGAATTACGATTCCAGATAATGTAACCTAGACCACATGGCTTACTGGTTAAGTGCTACTACTTGTTGATATTTTAGTCTGTTTTGAATTGCATAACTTTCAGTGTAATAAGAATAAAAAGTAGAAATGTTGTGATAGGAAATAGGAAGTTGCAAACACATTATGTGATTCTTATGGACGAAAATTTTGTATTTCAGTGAAATTGACATTAAAATGGAGGTAAGTTTTTTTTTTTTTTTTTTTTAAAGAGTTAATGAAGCGTGTGATTACCTATTCATGTCTTCTGATGTGAGTTACTATAGGCCTGTACTACGTTGTCTTTTTGTTAGTGAACTTTTATTTCTGAGGAACGACTTCATCGGTTTTGAGAATGTCGAGGTGGCATGGGGATAATTGATAGCGTACGTAGATGATCTGTAAAATTTACTTGAAACCGTTCAATAAACACACGCTAATTATTTGCTGAGGAAAACCGTTATATTTTCATTAAAAATAAATATGTGTTACAGTTTCACCAACTAACTTTTTGGCTTCATCTGACAGAAGATAGTGTCTGATGAACCAAAAAGTTAGTTGGTGAAACTGTAACACGTATTTAATTTTTAATGAAAATATAACGGTTTTCCTCAGCAAATAATTAGTGTGTATTTAATTATATACAAAGCAAAGCTTCTACTTATGAAAAAAAACCGTTCAAGGCCAAAAGCCGAAACTAATAAATGCCTAAAAATATGTAAAAGTGATATGACCCCAGAAAAATAATCAAATTACCATGCCAATGTTCTGAGACAGACAGCCTAAAGTGGCTAGTTTTGAGGAGTTGCACTTAGTGGAAGCTTACGGACAGCAAAATTTTGTAGTCATAACTTTATTTATATCATAAAGCTGAAAATATAAAATTTTTAAAATCCGTGACACAATGCATCAGTCTCGAGTAACAGTATAGCTGGGCCCTAATTAAATTAAATTAAATCTTGTAGTTTAACGTCTCACGGTTATGCTCTTTAGGCGAAGGGAGACGATGATTAAAATAGGGAATGATGAAGTATTGTGGAATGAGAAAGTGGAAGGAAACGGGAGTACCGAGAAAACCCACGAACGTGATGTAGTTAACCACAAACTTATTTGGCCGGGGATCGAACCAGGGACCCCACGCACCAGAGGTAAGTGCTTTACCACTGAGCCATCGTGGCCGCCTGGGCCCTAAGTAACGTAGGATCATGGTCCATATGCCATTCCCGTCAGAAATAAAGTTCAAGAATATGCCACTCAAAGAATTGAGGGTTGCATCACTTCCCGGGAGAAATTCTGGGTATTTTTTCAAAATGTTTTAAAATTATAAGACATTTTTCGGACTTTCTTTTTTGAACATGTTCCTAATTAACTTAGAGTCAGTTTTATACGCCATTGTCTTTACCATGAAGCAGGCTTTCCTATGTTATCACATACGTATATCCTGAAAGAATAGTGTAGTAGGAAATGCGAAAGTTTTAAATTTGGCTCTAAAACATGACTTTTATCACACATGGCACCCAATCAAGCCTACTAAGAACATGAAATATTCCACAGCTATTACTGTTTGGCGTACTTCATCCCCAGAAAGATATAACGTGAGAATATGCAATTATGTGAATATCACCTGTGCTTTTGATATTATTTTTTCCTCAGAAGCTGTATCGGTCGTTGATGAAATTGATGACTTGCTGAGATTATTTTCCCAACTTGTTAAGCTAATTTGAGATAATTATAATAATGTTGTATTTTTCATCTTGAATTCCCCTGTTTAGCCCCAAGAACCAAATCAAGGGACTTTATTATTATTATTATTATTATTATTATTATTATTCCGGATAATTTCGAGAAACTTCCTCGAATATCTCATGTATTATTTGCGCCTCACTATTGGTAAGTATCTAGACCTGCATCTTTCGAAAGCTTGGTCTGGGGTAAGTATAGCTTCCTAAATGAAATGAATGTCTTGAGAAACAAAAATAAGTCCCAGATTTTAGAAAGGATAACTACCTATCCCAAGACATCCCTGTCCATCACAAAACTGTACCGTCGATGAAATCAGTTCTCAGGAAAAAAGCTTCATATCAAAAACTTATTCAAGTATAAACGAAGGAGAGGGACTAAATTTATGTATTGAAAGTTATTTAATAAAAGTGAACGAATTATCTACGGATAATTTTACTGATAATTGTATTAATAAATTGCGTAGTATTAAGCAGTGTTGCCAATTGAAAGTTATATATCAATTATGGTTCGTACTAGAAGAAATCGCGAACTAAATGTTGTGAAATGTCAGTGAATTGTTGTTCTGAGCAGAAGGAAGACTCCGTACTTACCTGTGAAGGTTGTAATACTGGTTGGCATGTCAGTTGCACCAACATTAGTAAAGAGGATTACGCATCCGGGAAAACACATAGGTTGTGTGAGAATTGCAAAATCAAAGGAGTAAGCATGATTGACATAACTAAACAGGTATCTGTAGTCAGTGATGTAGATTCTTCTAATGCTAGGAGTTAAGGAGCGAATGATACGCAAAGTGACTTAGTTGTATATAGTAATTTCTCCAACAAATCAGCGAAAAATGTTCAATAAACAGTAGAACAGTAGAACCAGAACCAGTAGAACAGAATATATTCTTTGAGCAAATCAGAGCTATTCTCGAAGAAATGAAAAGTGCAAAATCGGACATAACTAATTTAGAGACAAAAATGAATAATGTAGAAACGAAGATCAATAACGTACATACAAAAGTCAATAATATAGAGACAAAAGTTGGTAGTGTACAAACTGAAATGGAGATAGGTATTAGGGATGTTGTTACGACCCTGTTTGCGCAAGTCGTACCATTGAAATAAATAACTATTAATAAATATACGTATTATTGATTTTAGTTTTGTTTACCCCCTGAGCACTAATTATTAAAGTACGTAACATATGTACAAGGTTCGTGTTGAGAATATTTCTTGTGATCCTGGTTAACAGACAGTTTCCCCCTCCTACTCGAATTCAAGTAGTATTGCTAGTTCATACATTAAAAAATACAGCTGTAGCTGCGTGATAGTCTTATTCCAATATCTATGTTTATTGCCACGATTACAGCAACAACTATCATTCACATAAATTGTTATGCATCCAAAGCAAATGTCTCCTACTACGTACAATCTTTGATATTAAACTTTAGAATTTCACAAACTAGTAAACTTTGGTGTCACACACTTAAATCAAGTTTTATTCAATGGGTTGCGGGGATTACTGATGCATGTGGAATTGCTTTCTGCTTTCCAGATGCTTTTCCCTGAAGGAGGAAAAATACTCAATAACATAATGCTCAGCTGTGAAGCAGAGAGTCTTTCTTTGAGGAAGATCCCACGGAACCTGTTCGTTTATCCTTTTTGTACGTGTTTACTTCAGATCGAGCGAAGTTTCAGCATTAAACAGACAATTAACAAAAAAATAGGGGAACCAATTTTTCTTATCTATGACAATGGTCACACGAAGGCCTGCAGCTATAAGTGCCTTTTCGAAGGAGTATTCCGAACGACATGCTTGCCATTTCAGTGTGTGGTTACCATATCAAAATTATCGAATGTCAAGACATTTTTGAGTAAAAGCATGACTTTTCAGTGAATAATAATAATTTTTGAAAAGTTATTTTTTTTTACTTTAAAATTCTGTACATACTGTTGAAGCTATCTCGTTTTAAACGAAAAAAAAAAAAAAAAAAAAAACAACCTTCTTCAGTCTTTGTCTTGGCTCTCTCCGGTTCTAAAACAGAGCGGTGCCAAGTATCAGGTTAATTTTAATACATTAAGGCCTTATATTAGATGGCCACTTCAGTATGCTATTCACGTCGGTTTCTCTGTTCAGTTATTTTGTTGTGGAAATAAAAGTGAACACACTCTTCATTTTTACTATGGGTAAGATATCCTACTGAGCGCAGTATTATGAACTTTCAAGACAGAATATATATATATATATTGATCACCAGTTGAATTAGAGACAGCAGGACAGTTGCAGAAAGCCAGGGTTTGCCCAGCCCGAAAAAAAAACACCGTTTTTTTTTTCGGTTTGGACCCACCTGAAAAAACCCACTTTAAAACCCATCTGGGTTTTTGAGCTTTTTAGTAGTATATTAACGGTACAACTAAGGTGATCACATTGAAAGTGACTTTTATCAGATTTTGGACTTCCCTTGGGCGAATTACTAGCTTTCATGAACATTCAATGTTAGACCTTTATAAAGTTCTGAATGCACTAAATGAATAAAAAAGTTTGCCTTAGCTTGAGATAATTATAGAACAAATTAATGTATGGATTGTGTTTATAGCCTATTTGAAGTAAAATATTATTTTAAAAAATACTTTCCGTGAATAGTGTTCTCGGCGACGCCGTGGGACGTTAGCCGTCATACATTTGACGAATTTAAGACCATAGGTGCCTGTACTACCAGCAAATATGTAAATACACTAGTAAAGTAGTATTATTTCATATATTAGATGGTAACACAAGTAAAATTTGGTTTTCCAACAACAACAGTTTAGTTCAATCATTAGTTGCTACTCTTAAATAAGCATTCTGGAGAATCAACACCAGCAACAGCGTAAACATTCTTGTCAAATTTAAGAAGCTTAACGCTCGGAGTTCCGAAGACTATGTAACCCTACTATTTCAGGTGCTGAATTTAAACTTCCGTACTAGTGGAAATGTCGATGTGCAGTAAAGAAAGTTGCATTATCGGGGAAAACCCGTTATGAGAGAAGTGCTCGGGAAATTCCCGCAATTGAATGCACAAAGCATTGGAAGTGAATTCTTCAACAATAAAACTATTTATTTTAAGTTGGAAGATATTTAATTTCATTTAAGACATTTACCTTATAAAGTATGAATTATTTCTAGTTAATTGTTTTAAAATCATTTTCGAGAAAGAACCATCTTGTTAGTGCTAGGGAACTTCCCGTAATTGAACGCGCAAAGTATCGGAAGTGAACTTCAACAATAAAACCATTTACTTTACGATGGAAAATACCTGCCATATAAGATATTTTGAAACATTTATTTTATACTACGTGAAATATATCTTTGTTTTAAATTAATATATTTGGTATTCATACTGTATTTTGCGAACGTTACTGAGGCTCCTGGAATGATTCGATCTACATTTGTTCGTTTGTCTGCCACTACCACACACATTACAGGGTACAACTTTTGGTCTTTTAAGTTTAAATTTTCAGGGTATTAGCAGAAGATACATTAAATTTCCTGCATAGATTTTGGCGGCATACCAACGTAAAATTTCAAAAAGACGGCATTTTTTTTTTTTTTTTTTTCAAAAAGTGAGTATCCACGTTACAAAGCGCGATTTTCGGTCTTTTAAAAACACATTTTCAGAGAGAAGCACGAGACACTAAATTAGCTGTATATGTATATTGGCGGTGATCCAACGTAAAATTTCAAAATGGCGACCATTTTTTCAACTAGCGTGTATCCACGCTACAGGGTGCAATTTTCGGACTTTTAAGTTGAAATTTTGAGGGTAGAAGCAAGAGACATTCTAAATTTGCTGTATAGATTTTCTCGGTGATTCAATATAAAATTTCAAAATAGCGGCCATTTTTTCAAAACAGTAGTGAACAGAGAATTGTTGCAACTTGCTACAATGACAATCTTAAAATATAAAATCACATTTTAACACTTTTACTAAATATTGAAATATTTCGAAAAAAAAACAATTAAACCCGAAAATACTCGAAAAAACCCATATGGGCCCAGGTGAGTTGATTTTTTTTTTTTCAAAAATACCCGGATTTTTTCAAACCCTGCAGAAAACTCCCTGCAGCCGTCTCAGTGCAGTGTGTGATACACAAGACGAGGACCTGAGTGCATTTGACCATGGTTAAGTCGTAGGGGCCAGACGACTGGGTGACTCGATTTCGGAAGTGGCTGCGGCACTCGGATTTTCAAAAGCAACTGTGTCAAGGGTGTATCTTGAGTATCTGGCTTCCGGTAAAACCAACCCGTATGGGCAAACTGCCGCGATCAGGGGCGTGTTGACGACAGGGGTAGTCGCAGGCTGATTTGCATCCTAACAGCCGATAGACGGGCCACAGTGCGTCAGATCACGGAGAGGTTCAACGCAGAACAACAGCGCCGTGTTAGCAACCACACAATCTACAACCACCTACTCGCTTTAGGGTACAGAAGTAATCTGCCCACGGGAATACCCCTTCTAACCGGACAGCACAGGAAACAAAGTCTAGCATGCTCAGAGGAACATTGCCACTGGACCGTGGAAATGTGGGAAAAGGTTGCCTGGATAAATGAATCACGTTTCACATTGGTACATGCCGATCAACGGGTACATGCCGATCAACACGAGGGTAGTGGATAAATTGTGCCAGCAGGGAATTGTGCAGGCCGGTGGTGGTGGTTACATGGACTGAAATGGGTCCTGTAACGCGTGTGACACGGTCCTTCGTAGATGAACGCTACCGCAATCTTCTGGATGACCATGTCGTGTCATTTGCTCAGCTGCAACGTCTGGATGGTGACATCTTTCAGCAGGACAGTGCACCGGCCCACCACTCTAGGATGACAGCAGACTGGTTTGATGAGCACTCCTCTGATCTAGCAACACTTTCCTGGTCATCACGGTCATCGGACCTCAGTCTGATCGAACACATCTGGGACGCCTTCGAGCTGTGGGTTCTGTGGGAGACTTTGTAGCAGATATGGATTGAGATGCCACGACGAAACTTTAGGTACTTCGTGTAGTCCATGCGTCACTAGAGCGAATGGTGTTGCTACACGGTATTAGAGAGGTCTCTAATTCAACTAGTGATCTATGGGCCGCGGTGGCTCAGTGGTAGAGCGTTCACCTCTGGTGCATGGGGTCCTTGGTTCGATCCCAGCTCACGCCAAGTGAACTTTGTGGTGGGCAAACACTATGTGCGTGGGTTTTCTCGAGGTTCTCCCGTTTCCTCCCACTTTCTTCATTCCACCATTTCATTCATTTCTCATCATCATCGTCTCCTTTAGCTTAGCCTGCATAACCGTAGGACATGAAACTTAAAGATTTCATTTTAATTGGTGATCAGTGTGTGTATATATATTGTATGTTGAAGTATGTAATAAATTCTGTCGTTTCATTCAATACACTGTAAAACCTGCTGTAACTTTGTTTAAACAAACAAGTTCTCTTTGTAAAGGAGAAAGGTTAACACGTACTACCAATACACGTGATCCCTGGTCAGTCCTTGATGAAGGACACAGCCTTAGAAAGAAATTGCAGTACCTCAGGTCACGTTGGGATATTAAATTCACTATTTTTATATTTTCGGTGTTGGGTGAACTAGTGATGATTTCAAGGGGTGCCTGGGGAGGAAATTCTATCACTCCACTCCAAACGCTACGAAATTTTTCTAGGTGCATATCTCCGACCATGTTCAACGTGTATCAGTATTTTCTCATGCTATTTTCACCCCACTTCCCGTATAGAATGGTGGTGAAATCTATCGTAACGAGCATTAAGCCAGCCAGAATGGGCAAAATTATAGTTTTTATGAAAAGTGTTTTTAATATTAAGAAAGTCTCATTTCATCAGAAGGGGAACCATATCCGGCGAACAGTGTTATTTTAGAAGAGACTGAGTTATTCTAGGAATAAACGAGGCTAAAATCAACACAATTCATGGATGTTCCACTAACCGAGAAATTTCTCTGATGAAAAGCGTAAACAGAACATAGTAAGTGCGGAAATATGAACGCATAAAAACTAGGGTTTAGAAAGTTTACTTGATCAGTTAGACCAGGACGATAGGTTGCTCCATCCATGTTGCAGTTGATGTCCGAGGAGTTCGAGCAGCGCAGGAGTTCTACCCATTACATGAGCCTGCAGTCCATGGGATCGATAGTCTGCTAGACCTTCGAGTCCACGACGCAGTCAGCGACTCCCAAGAAGGACGATGAGCTGTTGATATCTGACTCCAGTCCCAGAAGAGTAGTGTCCCAATAACGGCAACGACTAGCCGCGAACCCAGGACACTTGAATCTGGAACCAATCAACAATCTGCACTTCATCGACGATACGAATGAGTGACAGCGTAAGAAATGAGAAGACGCTCTTCCAAGAATTCGATCCCAGCAACTCAACTTGCAACACAAAGTTAAATAAGTTAATTAGTGCTTCGTTAATGTGAGATTAAGTAATGGTTCCTGTCTAGTTTCGAAGCCTGCGGTCTGCTGGATCATTCATGTGAGTAAGTAAACTACAGATTCAGGTTCTCTAAAATTCATATTTGAGGAAAAGGGAAGTTAAGAACTCTGTTAAATTTCCGCACACATAGCCTTACATTGGCATATATAATCAAATTACTTTTAATCAATTTCGATCTAATTCTGAATTTAGCCTTCATCTATCAGAACTTAAATCCCATCAATTTTGCCTGACCCTTCAGGTTAACGAGCAGATGGTTTAATTAGTTAACTTTATTATTAATTTTAAAATTCTCCGATCTCCCAATTTCAGTATCTCTTCAATTCATCATCATCCCTTTTTGTAATAAGACCTATAAAATCCAATTTCTTATCTTTCATTCCTATATAAATGAAAACAAGGCGAAATTTTGATGCGCCGTTTTTGGGTATTAAAATAAAAGTATTAAAGAGATAATTTCTCCCAAGTAATAGATAGATACTAATTGTACTGCTACAAGGTTTCTACTGGTCAGGGAAGTGTGGAAAAACTCAGAGAAAATGGTGCAGGTCAGAAAAGCTCAGGAAAAAAGACTGAAAATCAGGAAAGTCAGGAAAATTTTATAAAATATTTTTTTTAACAGTAATTGTACACCAATTTCAGCTTAGCTAACCGTTGTATGGAACGTTGCTCAGATTTTTATGGGAGGTAAGTAGGATGTACGTATGAGCAATTGATTACTATTTGTCTCAATAGAATAAATGTTATCATACATAAATATTCACCGGGAAAGTCAGGGAAAGAGATTTCTCCACTAGGGACCTTGTACTTTTAAGAGATATATTATAACTACATACTATATAACTTATATTTTATCACAGCGTCTTGTTAGAGGTCTGTTATACTATGATTTCGTAATACTGCTGACGAGGGTGTGTCTGCACAGTCGCGCAAGTGTAGCGTGCACAGCTACATAGTAGAATCTTTCCAGTTGTAGTTATATAATCGTGCGATGATCATGATAAATGATGTGCCATTGTTGCAGATTTCTGCTATATTTGATATAAATACCAAAAATTTTTACTAACATTACGATTTAGGGGGAATACAGGGTGTTCCAAAAGTAATGGTGAAAAATGAAATCACAAATTCCTGACACCAAAACAAGAAAAAAATATGACATAATCCAAAAATGGACATGGGCAGAGCTAGACGGCTTCGTAAATGAAATGAAATGAAATCTTTGAATTTTACGTCCCACGGTTATGTCGGTTAGGCTAAAAGAGACGGTGATGAGAAATGCATGAAATGGTGGAATGAAGAAAGTGGGAGGAAACGGGAGAACCCCGAGGAAACCCACGAGCACGGTGTTTGTCCACACGGCGCGAGATAGGATCGAACCAGGGACCTCAAGCACCGGAGGTGAACGCTCTACTACTGAGCAACCGCGCCCCCTAGACAGCTTCGAATGTAGGGGGAAAAGAACTTCACACCTGCCTACCGGGATAATGATAGGAGCTAGGAAGACAGGTCAGAAATACATAAAAAATCATGTCTGCTTGACCTGTTAAACACATGTCCAAATGTTTGACATAAATGTGTAAGGGATTCCCCATATATCGTTTGAGGATTCTCGGAATGACTCCTGCACGGGTAATACCACGGAGCACTGAAGATGACAAAATATAGTACGAAGTTGCGATCCATGGATGACCAAAAAATGACGATCATAGCAAAGCGCGCCTGGGATGGTTGTACTAACGTCAGGGACAGTGTGGGTACTATAGGATATTATCCAGGGGGGATGAAGTGTTCATCCGAGAAAATTAACATGGGAAAATTCAAAAATTACTGAAAACATCCAGTTCTACAGAGGGGGATATCCAGGGAGGGGATGAAGTGTACATCCAAGAAAATTAACATGGGAAAATTCAAAACTTACTAAAAACATCCAGTTCTACAGAGGGGATTTCCCTCTCATCCTCCCTGGCAATTCGCACACTGTTCAGGGGCAATGGAAAGTGGTATACTTACAGAGATAACTAGAGTGGCTGTAGTTGAATCGGGAAGAGTCAAGAGGTGTTGGCAGAGGCAAAAATTTAATACCCATCACCTCGCGAGTATTGTGAGAAATAAGGAAGAAACAGAAAGAGTAAAGACAAAATAGAAAAAAAAGAAAGACAAAGAAGGAATAAAGGAAGGCAAAAGGAAGAAACAAAGAAAAAGAGAAGAGATGAAAGAACGACAAAAAGAAGAAAGGAAAGAAAAAAGACAATACATAACAGATACGAGAAAATACGAAATGATGATGTACTTGACAAAACTCTTCTTGTGCTTTCATAATACATACATATGGCCCACGTACCAGTAGCGTTGCCTCTCCCAAGTTTACTTTAAGGAACGTACAGAATAAAAGTTAAATTTCACTACCCTCCTTAGCTGTACAAGAGAGAATCTTTTTTCTAATCAGTGTGTTTGTCAGTGGTAGGTAGTGTTGAGTGTCTGTTCCAAATTTGAGTTTGCTGCCACAAAAGATGAGATAGAACACATCACTTCTTAGAGTGCTGGACGTCCAGATAACTTGTTATGTAGTAGTTGAGTGTTCTGTGTTTTAGGGGGGAAATGACGCACCGTTACAGTAACGAATATGCAAACATGCATTTTCTAATTTAATTTTATTTTATGGAAGAGCAAATGGAAATGCACTGGAAGCAGCACGTATGTACCGCATTCCCCAAACGAATACATCCAGAGTAGGACATTCACGAGGATTCATCAACGCCTGCGGGAACATGGAAGCTTTGGATTTGGAGAACGAACAGTATGCCAAACGTCATAACATCCGACGTAGAGGAAAGTGCTACAACGCGTGGAAGCGTCACCGGGAAGTGCAACTAGGAAAATAACGCTACAGGAACATGCTGTATCCAAGAGTACTGTGTGGCTCATCTTACATCGCAATTTATTACATTCATGTCACTTTCAACGTGTACAAGGACTTAGTGCAGCAGATTTTGCCCGAAGAGTTGCCTTTTGTGAATGAATAAGAAACCAGCTTGTAGTGCATTCGCAGTTTGTGATGAATATTTTATCAAATAAAGTCGGGTTCATCCACGACAGTCTATCCACAATACACACATTTGGTGTGACGAGAATCCCCATGCAGTGCATGAATCGCGATACCAGCAACGGTTCTCAGTGAAGGTATGGCTGGGGACAATAGATTACGTAGTGGGACCAAACATGCTACCAAGAAACTTCAATGGGTCGGGATATCTTGATTTTCTTCAGCATGATCTGCTGTATCTTCTCGAGAATATTTCTTTTCAGTAGCGGAAACCTACCCGGTGATCCACTATTATGCCCCTATTTTTATTTTACTGCTATTTTATCACGAACGATGTAATATAAATAGTTCTACCGTTATATTATGCTCTATTCTATGCCATTGCGTATCATTACGTTGCGTTATTGTTGTTTGTTGCTGGTCTAACCAGTAATTAAGTGAAGATGGCGCAGAGACTAAATGTTGCTGACCGTGCTCGAATTGCAGCGAAGATGGAAGCATGGCAGTCGCCTGTAATGGTGCAAAGATGATGGAGACGGGAGAAGGGGAAACACGCTACTCTAGACGTGAAAACAATAAAGAGACTGCATACAAATTTGTTGCGTATGGGTTCGGTTACTCACCAAAATGGTTCTGAGCTCCCAAAGAGAGTTGTCACTTAAGAGGCTAAAGCCAACGCTACTGCGGCGTTTGCGCAAAGTCCCACGAAGTCCCTGAGACAATATCATAGGGAATCTGGTTTCTCATG
This sequence comes from Thermobia domestica, assembly GCF_964235325.1. Taxonomy (NCBI): domain Eukaryota; kingdom Metazoa; phylum Arthropoda; class Insecta; order Zygentoma; family Lepismatidae; genus Thermobia; species Thermobia domestica. The sequence continues at coordinate 89,677,102 of NC_137466.1, forward strand.
TGGTTCGGTCCAACGGCTAATGAAGGAGATAGACTGGAGACCATAAAAACCACATTTTGCCCACGTATTGTCACCGGAAGACTGTGATGTTAGGATGGAGTTTGCTGAATCCACATTACAATGGACGGAAGAAGAACCAGATATCTTGAGAACATTCAGTGGTCAGACAAAGCACTGTTCTATGTGGGTTGGTTTATAAATCGCCATAACTGCCATTACTGAGCCCGTAGTAACAACAGTTTTGGAGCTATAATTGAAAAATTGCAGTCACGTCTTTCGCTGACTGTGGTGTGGTATTGTTGATGACACTCTTATCAATCCTTACATTCTTCGTGAAACAATGAATGCGAAATGGCATATACATATGCTACAAACGTTTGTTTATCCCATTGTTTCAACCTGGGACGAGGTGGACAATTTGTACTTTATGCATGATGGGGAACCTCCCCATTTTGCATTGACTTCGCTAGAATGGCTTGACAATGCTTTTGCAGGTGGCGTTATTGGACGTCGCTGAAATGTTGAGTGGCTACCGAGAAGTCCAGACTTGACCTCATTGGATTTTTTTCCTCTAGGGGTATTTAAAAGAGAAAGTGTATGCCAGAAAACTGCGTGACTTGGACACTTTGAAAGCAGTCATTAATTAAGAGTGTGCGCGGGTACGAAATGACATGTTGCAACAATCTGTGAGGAACGTTGGGCCCCGACTGCAACGGTGTACTACTAAAGCTGGTGCCTACGTTGAATGAAATAGCAGGATCCATAGTACATAATAGAATTGGCAGCAAACATTTAACGTTTGTTAATGACAGAATAATAGTGAAATGAAAATACGGATATAATTGTAGATTACCCTGTATGTAGTTCATGTATGATGGAGCACCAGCTCACTTTGCTGTATCTGTCAGACGGTATCTTATGCGTTGCTATGGACAACAATGGATACGCCGCAGCGGCCATGTAGCTTGGCCTCCCAGATTCCCAGATTTGAATCCTTTGGATTTTTGTGTCTTGGGAAACCTTAAAAACGTTTACTGCTCTCCTATTGACATACTTGCCGACTTAGAAAACCACATTGAAGATGCATGTAAACAGTTACTTAACACACTGGGAGTCATGGAACGCATTCGAAACTCATTGCAGTGATGATTAGCACGTTGCATTGATATGAGAGGACAGCATTTTGAACATCTTCTGTAGGTACGTTTATTGTTAGCACACATGACCTAGTAGTTTTTAGTGCTACTCTGTGTAAGATACTACATTACAAATACAATACATCGTTGTATATTCTGCGTGTTATTTCATTACATTACACGCTTAGTTACACTTGTTTTTCTATGTACCCTCTCTGCAAGTTTCTATCTTGTATACCGCTTTCCATTGCCCTTTGAGATTATGCAACCATGTTCAGTGATTTTTCCCCCCATAGTACATGTTCGTGCGATCGTGCCATGGATAACATCTTCTTTCTGTATGGTTTCCATCTTTACTGTACCGTTTCATTACCCCTGCCGTTCAAACATTCTTTGATTCCCTGAAAGACATATGGAGAATCTCTGACGCAGTTATGTAATATGCGTTTAACAGGTCAAGCCAATATGATTTTTATGTATTTCTGAACCCGCTTCCTAGTTCCTACCATTATTCTGGTAGGCAGGTGTGAAATTCCTTTCCCCCATCTTTCGAAGCTGTCTTATCTGCGCCTCTGTCCGCTTCCGGACTTCTTTTTATTGTTTTGGTGCCAGGAATCTGCGGTTTCATTTTTCGCCATTACTTTTGAACATCCTGTATAGTAAATTATTTGGTATAAAATTCGAAGCAAAATAATGTAGAGCGCTGTAGAGTATGATTACAGGTATTCGTGACTGAATGTAAACAAATTGTATAAAGTAGGTCTATATTGATAATTTGAATATGTTACTTAGTATTTTACGGCAGTATGATGAGCAAATCTAAGAAATAATAGGCATAACAAGGTCTTTATTGCATTTAACAAATGAATGTACCAATTTAAATATAGTTCATTATATTTCGAAATAAAATGCTTTGCTAAAACTTACCCGTTATTATCATAATAAAGCAGATTATAGTAAAATACCAGAATAGACAACGTGAACGAATAATTTTACAAAATTAGAATTGTGTAATTGAAAAACAAATGTGAAGAGTAGCTTCCTCTTAAAATAGCAGCTCGACTTAGAAATGCATTTCGTACAAATTATTTCCATTTATAGAGTTGAAAATTCTAAAAGGAATGGTGTTTATGTGATCGCGATACGTTCAGTCGTTAGCGAGTAACAGAGGAAAAAAGATTTTGTGATGACGTCATACGTAGGAAGGCTGCGAGAGCAGGCTTCCCGTACACTCAATGCCAAGCATTTCTTTATGAGTGGTGCGGTATCACGTTTTAAAGTGCTATTTCCTTTTCCAGAACTGAATGCAAAGACTTAGAAATGTCATCTGCATGTAGAAAATAATAATTCCGATGATGGGCTACACAAATGTTTTAATAATTTGTTTTTTTCTGCACTTTTTCCTACAAAGCATAAGTTCGGCGTTTTACAAAAGGAACTAAAAGTTTCGAAACCAATACCATTTAAATAGATGGTGGACGAGATTGCTACAACACCTAAGTACCTTTTCTTTAATCATGGTTTCCTATTCCCAAACATAAGTATGCTCATTTTCATGTTTTGTTGCAATTTTTAATGATGACTCTATAATTTTATGCTTCAAGGTATGTACAGGAGCGTGGCATATGCAGCAAACATGAAATAACATCTTTAAAGTTTGCCAGAATACGAAAAATACTTTATCGGTTAAATTTGTTTTATTCGCATTGCTTTCTGCGGAATAACTCATGTCACCCGTTTCATCATCGACACTTGAAACAGAAAAATTAAACGATGAATCAGTGTCCTGAGGAACATTCACTGATCGTCAGTGATTCCATCTACAAGCCGGTATATGTCACTCCCCAATTCACATTGTATAGCAATTGTATTTACATTTGTATTTACATTGTATACTTGGAACAGCATTTTTTCTCAGTTTGCGGGTAAATGATTCTCCTGGCATTAGCTTTTCTTTCAATAAACATGACTGCTCGAAGTCAAACTCTTCAAGATGTTTGAAACAGACACGAGTGTTTTTATTTTTTACAAAATTTTTCCTATTGATTTTCTTTAGTCATATTTTATATATCGATCTGGTGATTTCTCACGACTTGGAAACGTTAAAAAAAAAAAAAAAAAGTCTCTCGGCTTTAACCGCACGAGAATTACAACCGAAAATACAGCACGTGTTAGGCATTTCTACCTCACTTCACAGACACAGCACGCGCTGTACTAACACGTGTTTTCTGCTTCGCGCCAGTGTTTCTTTCAGAAAAAAATGTTCCCGGAGTGCACATTTAGTATTCGGAGGGGCACATTATTTTCATACGGTACTGTTCAATTTATTATTATATTATGAACGTATTAGTTTTGTTTTGTCTCCTCCGGGAGAGGGCACTCAGAGCTCCAGGAGACAGTGCCCACCAAAAAACATGTATGAAGGAAACACTACTTAGCACAACACTACGTAATCAGTGTTTTTTTTTTTTTTTTTAAGTACTAATGATGTAAGGAAAACAAATAACAAAAACGTGCCTCAAGAATTCAACACAAAGCAAAACTGCCAACGAACCCAAAACAATCTATGTAAAATCCACTGCACTAGGTTTATCAGTTGCGCACAAATGAGTGGTTGCTGACTCACATTAAATTCCTTGCAAGCCCATGTGTGACGTCAGCGTTTGCGAATCATCAGAAACAAACGCCTATAGAAGCTGAGCGAAACGGCCTATCAAGATTTTAAAAAATACTTGTTTTTAAGTCGAAGTGTTCCTTTAATAATAATAATAATAAAAAAAATAGGTATCAAAAATAATAAAATGAAATTGCTCTAAAATTCATGTTTATAGATGTGACTACTATTTACCTCACGAGAGGGCACGATGATTCGCGATGATTTCCGAGGTAGACATTTGTATGTGTGTTTCATCCTCCAGCTAAATGACCCAAAATTCTTTAAAATTAATTAGAAAAAAGTGATAATTCGGACGTGAATGTAATAAAAACTGTTTTTCGAACACCTGTAGTGTTTTCGACGTATGTGGGTACTCAGGATGACGCAGGTAATGAATTTCTAATTTTGAATAATAAGCATCAAAACAAGAACTTATTAAGGGAGCCATTTTATAGTTTAACCTGTTTCAGTTGATTAATTATTATTACCCAATGAACGGAATTAGATGCATTCTGGAACAATTGATTTTCAATTTATGTGTTTTGAAAGAATTGGTTCGATTATGTGTTATTATGGATAAGTAACTTATTTTCGTTCCGTCACATTAATTCAAACCAACTATGAGGGGGGGGGGGCGTGTCCTAACTTATTTTGCTTCAAATGTTAGACTTATTAATGTTATTGAAATTTATAGCTAATATGCTATGGCACATTATTTAGCCTGATTATTTATATATATATCTCAGCTTGAATGAATTCACAAATTTTGATTATTGCAGAACAATAATCGAAATTTTTTCGTGAAGCTTCCGAGTAGCGTAATAATATTGGCGAATATTACTAATATATGAATGATATGCGTTGCTAATAAGGTAGATTAAACATTCAAAATACAACTTCAGACAGCTATAAATGGCGGGAAGCTAATAATAACAATTTATAGTATTTATTAAGCAAAATATTGAAAAAAGAAATAGAATGAGAAGAACATCTCGTGCTTAGTCTGGACGATGCCTATTCGTTTGTCCCTAAATATAGGGACGATGCCTGTTCTCGTAATAGTTCTGGATTAGTTACAGTAATATTTATTAAAACTACTATTGAGCATATGTACCTTCATGACGTCAGTTTTTCTTATTCTCAATAATAATCAGATTAGGTATATTATTAGGTTAGCATGGTTAGATTAGTAGGGTTATTTGTAGGTTAAGTAGAATAGTGTTATTTATTAGTGTTTCATTATTTTTGTGTTCGTAGTGAGATGGACCTTTGACTAATGGTAATAGATAGATATAGCTCTCATTAGAAAGAGAATAGGAAGTTGTTATTCCTTTTTAAAATTAATATAAACTCAATATGTAAAATAAAAATAAAAATGTGTATTTTAATAAATAGGTAAAAATGATGAATTTTCCCATGCATATGGAAATAAGGCTTTGGGTTATTATATAAGCAGTAGGGAGAAAAAGGACAAAAATATTGAAGTCTTTTGAGTTTTACGTCCCGTGGTTAGGCTAAAGGAGACGGTGATGATGAGTAATGAATGAAATGGGGGAATGAAAAAAGTGGGAGGAAACGTGAGAACCCCGAGAAAACCCACGCATACGGTATTTGTCCACCACAAAGTTCACTTGGCGGGGGCTAGACAAAAATATTGAATCTATATTTAAATTATGTTGCTGTTAATTACAATAATGATATCATTATTTAAATGGAGCATCCTAATTTGAATGACTAGCATGAAGATCTAGTCATGAGGGATCGAGCATAGATTCCAATCTATACGTTTAAAAAAATCCAGACTAAATATTTATTTCTTATCAGTTGTTAAATAACTAAATAAATAAACATTTGAGATATTATAAACCTGTATTACACTTACTATATACAATTTGAGACTCCATGAAACAAATTGTTACAATTTGTTGCTATTAAATTGACAGTAACGTTGTATATGTATACTAGTCACAAGTAAATGATGAGTTCTCGTTGATATGCAATGTATTGTCAAATCTATTGAAATTATTACTTACAATACTAACGTATGCCAACTGATTGGATCGAAATCCGGACGTTGACATACTGTACCGTAAGTCAAAAAAAGGAGAATTATAAAGAAATAATGATTAAATTAAAATAGTATCAAATCAATAACTAAAGGAACAGTGAATTCTTAAATCAAATTAAAAGAGTGAAATTAAACGAAGGATTGCAATCTCTTATTGTCATAAATGACAATATTTTATTAATGTAACAATTGATTTACAATGGTAGTATAGTGTATAGTGGATATTTTTGTAACAATATAATTATTCATCTGTGAACATTCAAAGAGTATTGAGTTCATAACCAGACATAGTATGTTAGCTTAACTGTATAACAAATAATTTTTAGATTCACTCAATGCTAAGCCAATTATAACAGAAATAAGCTGAGTGCTTAAGCATTCAGATTTTTGCCTGTCATTCTAAGAGACCTCCTAATATCATGTTATATGCAAAATAGATAGTTCAAGTTCTCTGTAATCATACTTTACCTTAGTGTATATTTCGCTTGATTTTGACCAAACATTGGTTTCTCTTGCGGTATTTGTAATTTCGTATGGATCTTTCCATTTCGATGCTGGATGCAGGATCCAGAATGCAGAATGATTTTTTTAGTTGCAAACTTTGTCATTTTATATGGACTATTGTCCTTGTTTGTCTTAATTATTTTTCCTTTTTACTTTACCAAAAGCCAATATAAAAATTTACAAAATCTTAGGAAAGTCCTAATTACATTTTCTGACAAAATATTGTTGTTATCTAATGATGTAAAAAAAAAGTATTTTTGAACTTTAATTTACCTTGAGGTTTGCTTTCGTCCTTTTCGTGATTTTATCCAAATGTTAATTACTATTGAAAAACATTGTTATTTGACTACAGGTGATTCTTGACTATTTTGCTTCTGCTTCCAACGATCTCTTAATTACAAATACTGTCCTAATGATTTTTAAAAATAATGTTATTAACGTATCCAACAGTTAAGATATTACAAAACACTTCGTTCCATTTTCACCTACCAAATTGCCATTATAATTTTTATGAATAAAAATGATGATTTTTTAAAATTCTTAGTTCATGGTTTCATTACAATACATAATTTATATCCACACAGATAATGTAATAATAACCATGTTAGCATGGGGGCAATTTAAAATGCAGTCTCATAACAAAGTTAACCATTTAATTTTAGGTAGAGCAATAATTTGTTAAGATGGATAGTTTTGATTGGATAAATAAAACTAGAGATATCAGATTAGATAATTAGCCAAAACTGGTGCTGTGGCCTTATGACAAAATCATTAATAACTGTCATATTAAATTAGGAGTTAAATTTTCATGTGAATGAAATTGGTAGTGAAGTTGAATAATAGAAGTGTGTTATCAATTCGTAACCAGCATGTACTCACCACGTTTTGATCGGAGAAGAATTAAGAGGTTGAATATTCTTCTGTGATGGTCACTTCTAAACTCTCTCGAGTTCACTACTCTTTTTGTCCACCTACCTTTTCTTGCTAGTTTTTGGTAGCGAAATTTCTTCCGCTTACAATTACATTTTATAAGAATTTCCTCATGACTCGAAGTAGGAAGTTTTGTTATTGAGTTGACACATTGCTACATAACATAAGGTATATTTCCTGTTAAAATAATGTTTTTATCTAGACATAGTTTTGAGTTGTTACGAGACTTCCGTAATTGCTCTACACATGTGAACGACCTAACAGCATCAGATTGGGAATTGAGTTTTTATTTCCATTTAAAATATGAAAATTTACTCAATATTAACATCAAGTTTGTAAAATATTATTTACCCTTTACCAATTAACTTCAGTCATATTACAATACATTTGAAAATTACAAAAAAAAAAAAAAAAAAGTTCTTTTCGAAAATAATCTGCTTATTTACAATAAAAATAAGAAATATTTATTCATATCTTATAGAATGTTAGATGTAATACAAAGGACATAATTTTTTTCTGTTGCTCTTGAGTAATAAATTGAAATCTCTTTATCGGAGTGTTGCTGCTGCAAATTCCTAGATAGTTCATAAAGCACCTGAAATAACCGGAAAAAATAATTATATAAAAATACATTAAATATACAGGGTGTTAATGAACTATACCGACAAACTGTAAGAGGTGATTCCTCACATCAAAATAAGAGAAAAAGTTTATATGGACCTATGGCGGAAAGTGCATAGTTTCAGAACTAGGGCTGTCCAAAATCGCGAAAAAGCTAAATTTCAATAGGCCCTATTTCGAATTCCAGATACTCTAGATGGCGGTTCGTATCAGCGTAAAGGAAGCCACGCATGCACAGTCCAAAAGTACATATTTCATCAATTGGCAATAGATGTAGAGGGTATTCCTTACAGGGTGTAATTCTCAGATATGTTTTTAATAGAGTTTTCAGATATACCCTGTTTTCAAGAAGGGTCGTCCAAAGTAGGCAGGAGATAAACCTTCACAACAATGGACATCCAATGCTTCGGAGGGAAGGCGGAAGTGTTAGGAACAGGCAGCTCCATGTTTCTTTCTGTTCGGAATAACGTGTGATGATATGTATTTCGTCACGATATATTTCACGTTTTCTTCACTTATAAGGGTGAAAGAAAACATTGCACCATGCGTTTCCCCGAATACGAGAGACCATGCTGCTGATGATCCTTAACACTTCCGACATCGCGCCAAAGGATTCCGTGTTCATTGCTATCAAGGCTTATCGTTTGCCTGCTTTGGACCAATCATAAAATCAAAGCATTTCTCAAAATTCGGTTGATAGCATATCTGGGAATTTTACCCTGCAGGGATTAATCTGTACACCCATTGAACATTAATGAAATATGCATTTTTAGATGCGTATGCGTGACTTCCTTTATGCTGATTAGGACCACCATCCAAAGTCTCTCGAACTCAAAATAGGGCCTCTTGAAATTTGGCTTTTTGGCGATTTTGGACAGCCCAAGCTCTGAAACTATGCTCTTTTCGCCATTGATCCATATGAACTTTTTCTCTTATTTTGATGTGAGGAATCACCTCTTACAGTTTGTTGGTATAGTTCATTAACACCGTGTATATTAATACTCAGTATTATTAATATTTCTTCAATAACTGACAGATTTTTTTCTCCAAATTAATAATCTTTTTTTTTTTTTTTTAAGTTCGTTTCTATGGTGATGAAAAGGGACAAGGTTTGGTAAGATTTAAAATAAAATTTTAATTTATTTATTACAATGTAACGGAGGAAGTTGCCAGTGTAAGAGCGGAAGTTGGTACTAACAAAATTGTATTGTCTAAACAGATAACTGATATAAAGCAAGATTTATCTAAAAAAATGACTGATTTGAACACCCAGTTATCCCGTGTATGTGCTGAGATAATATCAATAAATAATGAAGCAGCGAACGTGAAAGAGAATGTAAAAACAGACCGATAGTGGAGTTGATCAGTTAAGGTTTCTAGCGTAGAAGTAATAATTTAAAACCTACATCAAAATTGGAAATACGTTTGTGATAGGGTAAATGGTACCTTAGCTAATCATGAACGGCAAATGGAATCAGAAATAAACAAAACTACTAATCTGGAAAGAAGAATTTCTAAGTTGGAGGAGAAGGTTATGATAGAAAAGGAAATTATTGTAGAAAGTAATTCGAACTGACGCGTATCAAATAGAAATGACCGGGTAACTCGTGAAAGATCGTTGAGGGAAACACTAATATATTTTCGTTTCTGGAAAACCAAAATGTGTGGTTCTGAGGAGAACTACCAAGACAAGTTTATTCCCACACGAAATACAGCTAATTCCACTGCTACTTTCATACATAAGACAATTCCTAGTTCTACTATAGGCCCAAATACTCGAGCTGTTTTTAGTAGTAATTTTCCCAATTATTTTCAAGATCAGGATGTGTGGCAACCAAATGAGAATATTTATATGCCCATGAGGAATAGTCGGGTTTACGAAAATAGTCCCATGTTTAATAATTATGCTACTAGATTAATCAAGCTAGTTTTAGGTCTTACGTAGAAAATAGGTCTAATTTCGAAGGTTATAATGACCTTAGACCTAGTAATATACGTGAGTTTCCAAAGTTTTCAGGAACATTAGAGAAAGAATCTGCTGAAAGCTATTTACAAAATTTGAGACAAAGCCTAGAATTATTTAATATCGGTGAAAGATTAAAACTTCATATTACTCAGAAGACTTTACAAGGTCGAGCACAAGCGGGGTACAGTCCGCAGCAAAAAACCTTCAACATGAGCATGCAAGTTTATTATGAAACTACACCTAACAGCGCAGGGAATCAACATAACATCTAAGTGGCACGAATCACGCCAGAAGAAACCTCAGCGTCCTCCCCTGCACACTTATTTTGGAGCAAAAGACTTCGTCGTTTCACAATAAACTTACATGCTCATGATGCAGCTTTTTTGCTGCGGACTGTACAAGTCTTGTTAGTCTCGAATAATGACATTCCAGGATTTTGTATACCGTTTTAAGTTACGATTTTTCTCACCACAATTTGAAAGATTGAGTTTAAGTTATTTACAATCTAGAAAAGTGTGAGAGGAATAAACATGGAACATTAACGGATTTTGTATCTTTTTTACTTGATAGATATTATAAATTGGTTAGTAAACCTAATGAAAATGAAGTAATAAATTTAATTCCTGATAATCTGCCTCCAGAAGAGTCAAGATTATTAAAACTTCTAGCACCTAGAAGCGTTAGCGAATTGATCTTGTAAGATATTTGAGTTACAAATACCAGAACGATCAAATGCAGTAATAATGAAAAATGTTCGTGAAAAAAAGCTAATGTACACCGAGTTAAAGTATTACCTAATAAACATACTAAAAGAGAAATTTCAGATATTTCTTGCGAAACTGAAGGATTTATGGGAAATCTTCATAAATATGATGATGGTAATATATTTTTTAATAACAGGAATAACAGATTTTATGAGAGAAGAGAAACAGTGGGTTTTACAATGAAAATAGAGCTAGTTCATGTGATAGTGATAATTCAGGACGATATAGACAATATAATAATAATTTTAATAGAGGAGATAAGAGTTCGTGAAACAATTTTAGAAATGGAAGAACAATCCACGTGACCAGAATAGATCGTATTATGGTGCTTTTCCACCACCAATGCTTTATCTTCCCCGATTTTTCTCAAATTATGCCAATACGCTAAATCAAACTACAAGAACTGGAAGAGAAAATCAATCTGGTATGTCAGGTAAACCTAATAATCAGAATGCTGATCAAGGAAATGTATTTGATAACTGTTAAATGTAGATAAAAAAAAAAAAAAAACTTTTCGTAGAAAGATTTTGCTGAGACAACAGAACCTTTGTGTGATTTGTTACGGAAAGAAAGAATGGTCTAATGTAGTAAATTCCGAAGAGAAAAGGTATTTGGTGAACTATAAAGTGAATTGAAAAAGAGATAGACACTGACCAGTGGAAAAAATGAAGACATGAATATGATTTATACGGAGAATAGTTTCATGGTTGAATTCTTTTATAAAATGTTAAGTTGATAAAGTCTCTAATGTAGAATAAGCAGAAATTAAAGATTTAAAGTTTGTTCTAAAAAATAAACAAATAAAACATTAAAAAAATAATTTTCAACTCATAACTTACAGTTTATTCATTTACAATTTATTTTTTTTTTCTCGGAGCGAGATGAACAGGTAAGAATCCCATTTTAAAAAAAATTTCCTACAGTGTTAAGTTTCATAATGTTAGTATAATTTGTTAAGAATTTCGTGTATTAGTAACATTTATTCAATATTTCGAATTATTCGTTTATGTCAGTTAGTCATGTTTTGATTTGACTAGCTTATATGAGGGTGTAGTGATATTAATGGTCAATTTTTGTTACCTATTTGAAATACATATATTTAGGGATTTTTTCTAAATTATGTGAATTCCTATAAATTTAGTATCGTATTCTAAATATTTGATTTCTTTAATTGGGATAAATAATTTCAAAATTATTCAATCAGTAAATCCTATGATTATTAAAAATAGGCGGATTGTAGTTGTAATCTTGTATATGTTTTAATGTAGCGTTACCATGGAAACATACATGTGAACGTCTGATTTGAGAAACGTTTAGAGCTGTATTTAGAGTAGTGCAAGTGGACGCCAGTCGTATTTAATTTTCGTTCTTGAAAACATTTAGCAATCGTGCTAATTTTAGCGGAAATAAGGTATCAAACACCTGAAGTGAAATTAATAAAGCTCAAAAAGAAGTATTGAACTAAATCTGTGAGAGAAAAACCTATAAATAAAACTATTTGAGAAAATTTCTTTTAAAAATACCTTTTATTTCATCAGCAATTTTAACATGTTTAATCTGCTTGCTAATTATTAAATCTTTAGCATTACTGTAAAGGTAAACTGAATCCTTATTTTGACTTCTTCAGAATAAGTTATAACTAAAAATAACGTTTTGGCAGTTTTAACATTACAGTTCAAATTACTTTGCTGGCAGAAGAAGTTGAAATTTTGAAAGCATAGCAAAGGCAATAAATACGATTTGTGGCTAGTTTTGTTTTTTTCTCTCCTTCCAGAGAATAAAATTACTATATCCGAGCACTGCACTACATATGTAAATTATCAAAATTTTGTTATAATGGAAGAGTTTTGGTGAACAAAAATGTAATTCTGATTTTTAATTCAATGATTTCAAATTCATAGTAACATCAAAATCCTTTAAACCGGCTTTGTCCTATGAAATACTACTTATTTTGCATGTATAAACACAGCAAATTAATATCAATGGAACAGGTCAGCAAGTTAATATCAATATAACAGGTCAGTAAATTAATATCATTGAAACAGGTACAGTTCAATGGACACTTTCATATAAATGAAATCACATAATATAAAAAAAACAAACCATTGATGATTTCCATCAACCGATGTGGCATTAAAGACAGTTCAAAAGTTAACAGTCCTCGATCATTAAGACCTGAAATTAAATCAGCTCAAATATTTTCTCTCCATTTTCATAAAAAATATATATTTTAACCACATACAAACTAAGATTAATAATAGTAATCTAAAGAAAAGCAACAAACTCATAAACGATTATTACGTGCATATAACATTTGAATGAAACGACATAGTTCAAAAGCAATTTATGCAGAATGAAAAATGGATGATCAATCCAAAAGCACACGAATGTTTTTTCTTTCAGGTCTTTCCATACAGGTTACATACAAAAGAATTGCGGTCGCAGAAATCAATAATCAGTTTATCTTACCTTACGAGACGCAACCTACACGATCAACAGCACCATCTATCCCACGTTTCCTGTGCGCTATAAGCACTTAAAATTTTCATTACTTACTTTTGGGCTTTTCTAAATGGTATCGCCAACAAAACCCGACATCCTACAATTGTCAAAATCAGTTATTATAATACAGCATGAATTTCAAGCACGGTTTAGAAAAGATGTATCACACACATAAAACAGCTAGATGATCTGAATCGTCAATATCATTTACATCTAATAAAGTATTTTCTTCAAAATTAATGACGTTTAATAGCAGTCCACTTTTAACGTTTTTACTCTTAGATACGAAATTTGTAGGGTTACTTTCCAAAGAAGTCGACGAATATTCGACGAGATGTGATAACTTGTCGTACAACTTCCCAATCTGTTTCATTTCAACATCAGTACCTAACGTTAAAATTTTCTGATTCTTTTGTACAAATAGTCTTTTCGTATGGCTACTAATCAGTTTAATTTCAATGTTAGTATCTCCTGCCACAAAGTCTTCTGGTTGTTTTGCACAAATAGACATTGCACATGATTCTTCATTCCGTTCCATTTCAGTAATTTTGCCTCCTGCCGCAAGGTTGTATAGTTGTGCACAAATAGCCATTTCGCATGGTTTTTCATTTCACTATCAATAATTAACGCCGCAGAGTTTTCTGTTTGTTGTTCAGAAATAGCTGCTCCACATGACTTATAAATACATCCATTTCCCTTCAGCAGTATAACTACTTCTAGAAACTTTTCTGGTTGTTTTGCGTAAGTAGTCTCTTCCGATGACTTTCCAATCACTTTTCTTTCAATTTCAGCAAAACCTGACACAACCTTTTCTCATGTTTTGCACACATAAGTACTTCGCAAGAATTTTCATTCTGTTTCATTTTGGTGTCTTTATCTCCTGCCCGGAAGTTGTCTGGTTTCAAAGCTGGTTCTGAAGACATTCACTTTTCGTTTCAGTTTCACCACGTGGGGGTAAGATCCCATTCTATTTGTTTCAGATTGTGTAGGTTGCGCATTTTCTAGTAGACGGGAGAACGTTTCCAGTCTTTAAAGCGTCTCATTTGCCTGAAAAATAATTTTATGTAACATATTTTTCCTTAACAGTAAATTTTGTATATCTCAAATGGAAGCCAGCACAAACATGATACTGTCTACATCACGTTGTAATTACCAAAATAAATAAATTGCAATTCACAGCTTCTGAATTAGATTTATTTTATGTGGTTTGTAAATAATAAATATTTTAAATGATATTTGTTTTGCGATCTATACGATAAATGCATTTTAAAAAAATGAACAGTTGAAATAGCGCACAGAGTATTTGGCACAGTTATTCCTTTACTGTGTACATTTTACCATATTCAACAGTTTAAGCTACATATTTATTATTCCTGCGCAATTATTGAGATAGGTCAATAGCTTATTCTGATTCAAATGTTCAGGCTGTGTTGCAGTATTGAATGAATACTAAAACACAACTAGTATAGCAGTAATATTCCGTAAGTAATACCTACAAATTTGAAAGTACTTATAAACAATAAATAAAAAATAAGAAATAGTTCAGGGACATACTGAGGAAGTTAAACCTAATCATCTTAAAACGGTACAGAGAGGTCGAAAAAATATTCCATTAAAAATAATAGAGAGCAACCTACATTTACAAATTATCCCAAACTTTTGTCTTTCCACTCATACTGACACGAATTAATTTGACACTAACATACCATTATTAGGACCCTGAAAATACATACTTTTGAAAGGAAAGACTAATTTAAAAAATACAGTATTATGTCGTGCACGGTAACTAAATGTCCTTGTTGTTTTTGACGTGTCATTTGATGAAGCACCCACAGAGGGAAAAGAAAGTGGCTTATGCACCGGAAAAACTGTGGTTGGTGAGTGGCGAAACCACTGACCTGCACCAATACAGA
This sequence comes from Thermobia domestica, assembly GCF_964235325.1. Taxonomy (NCBI): domain Eukaryota; kingdom Metazoa; phylum Arthropoda; class Insecta; order Zygentoma; family Lepismatidae; genus Thermobia; species Thermobia domestica. The sequence continues at coordinate 89,692,162 of NC_137466.1, forward strand.
CATTCTGCGCACACAGCAATTACAACGTGTACAGTGCCGAAAAGGAAATGGGAGGTATTGAAACCGTTCACCATTTTGTGCTTTGTGATACAAGGTGGGTCTGTTAGTAGACACATCAAATCGTCGAATACGTCAGGTTTAAGATGAAGTGAACAAACTCACTACCAGACATTTGTTACAGAAGTTGCGGTAGGAATCTGAACCTTTGTAATGAACCCTGCGGTGGGCGACAACGTAAGTTGGATGACGAGGCTCTGAAGACAGTCATAAAGGAGGACAGCAGTCAAACGTGTGATATGAACTTGCCAAATGCTTCTAAGTTTCCGAAGAAACAGACTTCAGCTTTACTGCAAGTTGAACAGGTGAATACCCCATATAGTGACGGAAGTCAACAAGGATCAGTGAATTTGTCGTTGCTTTCTCTTACCACAACACTTGCGTATTTGGTAGAGTGCTTACGAGTAACAAGAAGTGGGACCAGTATGACACTTCCAAGCATACCAGACATTTGTTGTTATCACATGACCCTGTGCCTCACACCTAGAGACTGTCTCTGCACGCACAAAAGATCGTCTGGTGGACTATCGCGTTACCAACTCTTACTAGTGAGCATACCATTACTGCGGACCTGTACTCATAGTAGTTACAATGGGTGCAACGTACATTGCAGCAGGAACCAGCATTAGTTAGTCGCAAGGGTGTGTGGTACTTGCATGAGATTACAAAACACACGTGCCAAGGGCGACAGGGGATACCATTCCGCAACTTGCATGGGGGACACTGCTATCCAGCATATTGGCCGGGTCTGATTGCCCACGGATATCACCTGCTTAATTTCCAAGCCAATAAACAGAGAAGAGCCGTTGCGTGCGGATGGTGGAAAGTGCACTCCGATAAATTCCTGTAAAACCCGGGTCTACCGTGGTGCTGGACTTTGCCGCTTTCACGGATTACGGGTAAGGGTGGTTATTGTGTCAGAGTTCCATGTTACTCTAGTTAACGACAGTTATGATATTCTTATGAATTCAGTGTGGTTCTTGTAACTTCCAATCAGTAAATTTAACTTTATAATCAAAGAACGAAGAAAGGAAGACTCTCTTGAAAAGTAAAAACTGCTGACTAGTTAAAAGAGCGGAAATTGTGAGTATAATGATCTTGCTAACTATTTGTTTGTGTGTGTGTGAAAGACCTGGACAAATAAAGACGTTGACATTGGAGAGACGTAAGTAGAACCTAATCCTGTTATCAGCACACTTTAACAGACTATAGTATACATCATAGTAAAAACACGTGCATGGTTTTAATAAAAACTCTCTTAAGATGGGGATTAGGGAAAGAACATTATAGTAGGTATAATGTGACAATAAAATACGAACTGGTATAAATATTTGGTGAACTAGTAACAACTTTAACTCTTTCCTTAATTGGATTAAAAGACTTCACCAGCTTGGTTTTAAGATCTTTGATCCAACTCTTAGGATCCCTTCTAATAGTTTGGGAGTCTCCACTAGAAGACTAACATGAATCAGTCGGACGAAAGAAGACCCAAGAGTAGGTTTGGTAGTTATGAAGAGATGATTATGGCCAACTTAAATCAACGCCTGCGAACAGCAAACAAAAGAGAAGAAGTGTCAATTTCCCCCCGAACATCACGAGAAGAAGGAGAACAAGAACAAGAAAACTCAGGTGTTCAGAGTGAGGTTGACAGTTGCTCTATAGGTATGAGTAATTATCAAGAAGCACTCAAGTTTATTGATAATACACTCGACGTAGAAGGTAAAGCCAAAATAGATGAAGTTAAAGAAGAACTAACAAAATGGCTCATCTATCAATCCAGGATGGAGGGAATCATTGATCATATTAAGGAAGAAAATCTAAAGGACGAAAACGAGGAACTTAAGACTAGACTAGTCATTGCTGAGGAAAAAATAAGAAATCAAAATACTGTTTCATGCACGATTGCTGATCCCAAAACAAAAGCTTTTGCAGAGATAGTAAAAAATGGCCAAACAAAAGCCAGTCATATTTCTAAAAGGGAAGGAGAATGAGTCCATCAAATATCTTCAAACCAAGCTTGTGAAGTCTTTTAATCCAATTAAGGAAAGAGTTAAAGTTGTTTCTGTCAAGCCAGTGGGTGGATCACTGATAGTTGAAACAGAAACTAAAGAAGATATAGAAAAAATATCAAAAAATAAAAAGGTAATGGAAGGATTCAAAATTGAAGAAAAAAGAAAGAAAAGACCATTGGCCATTATATACAACGTACCGACAGAAATGAAAGACGCAGATATTGTGTCTACAATTATTGAGCAGAACTTGGAAGATAACGATGTGGAATTGGCAAAGAAAGAAGTAAAGCCGAAATTCAGAACAGGACCAAAGAATGACACCAGGTGCCATTTGGTAATTGAAGCACCCAATGAAATCTATAAGAAACTACTTCATACAAATAGGGTATATCATCTATACGAAACCCTGACAATCAAAGATTTCGTTTCAATTCCTAGATGCCTTCGTTGTCTTGATTTAGGACATACCCAAAGGTTCTGCAAGGATAACAACCAACTTGTAAACTTTGTGGACAAAAAAATCATGAACAAAAACATTGTTCGGAAAAAGGTAAACCCAAAATTTGTATACCTTGCCAAAAAAGAAAAAAAAATGTATGGCTTCCAACGAAAAGGAATGCCTAACATACAAAATGTTGTATGAAAGAGAAGTATCCCGAATTGACTATGGATAAGTGTTACTTAGAACTAATATTTAAACTACAAATTAAGATCATCTTAGAAAACTAGAGAAACAAAACAAAAATCGGGAAGACAGTCACTGGGAATCCTAAAGAAAGCTAAATATGGATGAACACGTAGATTTACGTATCAATCTGTATGAATATAGTTTTGACAACATAGAACAGTATGCTAAAAACTGTATTGATTCAAACAATAGGGAAACTTTTTCAATTTTATATTTAAATGCTAGAAGTATACGAAATAAAATTAATGAATTAGAACGACTGTTACATAGAATACATATTGTAAAAGTTATAATTATTGTTGAGACATGGTTGTATTCTGGTGAAATTGAATACTATAAGATTAATAACTATAATAAGTTCTATGTTTGTAGGGACTATAATCGTGGTGGAGGAATACTTGTTTATATCAGTAATGAATGAATTTGTAGACAATTATATATTATAGATAAAGCGTATAGTATACTAGGAATACAGATAAAATTTATGTCGAAAAATGTAATCCTTTTAAGTAAAAATTCATCCATTCTAATGGTAGGGGACTTTAATATTGACACATTAAACAGAGATTCAATAAAGAGTACTACTAGAGTACTATATATACTAATAAAGAGTATATATATATATATATATATATATATATATATATATATATATATATATATATTTAAGAGACTCCTAGAAGTAATGAAACCCACTTGCTGTCAGTTTTGGATTGATGTAAGATTCTCACGTCGAGTTTTTCCATTAAAAAAAGAAAAAAGATACTCTTTATTAGTAAAATTTTCGGTGAAATCAGAAATAAGCTTTGAAAATACACTTTCGGAATATAAAAATAATTATGAAGATAAATTACCATTACCTGGAATGTGTGCAGCTTTCCAGTAAGTTCTACACAGGAATGACGAGAGAAACTCCCCATATGAGCACTTTCAAAGCACTTGCGAGAATCACGACGCATCAATAGAATTGATATCCTATAATGCGTGCTCTAATAACATAGAAAGGAATGTTTTTGAATCGGTTTTCATTAGGACAAGAAATCCTATAATCAATGCAGACGAGGGAAAGTGGATCACCAATGGAATTATATAATCAAAGAGCTATAAAAATATTTATCAAAGATAAATTTTATTCTTCATTTATATACTAGCAGCGTTCACCCCGCTTCGCTGCGGTCACCCCGGAACGCAATAAACTTTGTTACTTAGATAATTTTTACTTTTTCGCTTTCAAGTGATATGATAAAAACCATAGAAGATTGCAGTAAATGTTAACATTATATCGCCTGTCATTTATGTTAACCGCCGAGTGACACGGTCATGCGGGTTGCATATAAATACGTTTATTTTTACCTATGAGAACTAACAAAGGATTTGTACGTTATGGACACTTGAATGGTCAATTATCTCAAGACACTGGTAATTAAAATTAAAGTGATATGATAAAAACCATCTAGGGTCCAAATCCTAATAACCCCAAAAATGAAAGAAATTGGTTCAGCCGTATTAGCGTGATGAGGGAACAAAGGATTGTGCGTTCTCTTTTATATATAAGATATATGTATATGTAAATAGGGTTTTATTTAATTTGTAAATAGTGACATGTCCCATCTTCTGGCAACAGGTGTTCTACAATCAACAAGCACCTGCAATTATTCTGTGACAAACCTCTAAGGAAAAACAAATACAAATTTCATAAACAAAAGAAACTTTTTGTACAGTTCGCGGCAATGCAAATGTCACAAGAAGTCCAAATTACTAACAAACTCTTGCGCCGTGTGCTTATGCATTCAGAAATACACGTCTCGATCGACTAACTCCCTTTTGTATTCAATCCAACTAGTCGTCCTCCTCCTCCTCTCCTTGTCTAAAACAGTCCGTGTAACGTAATATATTCTTTCCATTAATACGGAAAAAACAGGAACCAGGTTTACAAGCTTTATAGCTCTAAAACTGGCTCTTTCATTCGGTTTTTCTGAAATGCCATTTTAGAGCTTGAATAAAAAATCATCACAAAATCTTCCCATAGCTTCATAAACGCCTTTATTTGCATTCTTTCCCTTCTTCAAGGACTGCATATCATATCAAGCTAGAAAGACGCTCCTTGTGAAATCTATGGAAATTATCAATCACGGCAGTAGGTTTTGTGCTTCCCAAAGTCTGTAATGCGGATGCTGAGCTCTAAAAACTACTGAGAGAAATGAATGTTATTCAATGATTAATTTCATTTGTTTCCCAGTAATTGCAAGCAAATTTTCTAGGGGCATCACGGAGGATGTAATTTTTTCCCCTCTCTTGAGTGTGATATCAGATGTACAGTAAAAGACTAATATAAAATGTGAAACTCTTATGTCGGCGGAGAACCCCTTCCCCCGAACAAAATCTAAAATGATCCTGCTTTTGGCAATAAAAGTATAGAGTTAGGATAGCACATTGCTAGAGCACTTACGTTTGGTTTCAAGAGTCAAAGGTTTGATTCCAAGCCATGGATGTTCCTAGTGGACGACATTGAGAGAAAGTATTCAAATATGGAGACAGAAAGGAATGATTTTACATATGCAAGTTTAGAATTGGAGGGAAAAAATGATGGACAGCGTCCATATTCTGACGAAATTTGTTATTTTGTGAAACAGAAGAAGGAAAGTTTCCAAGTTGCAAAGATAACATCGGGCAGATGTCGAATTAAGGTGAACTCTTTTTAGAACATCTGATGATAGCAAAGGGAGAGAAAGATATTAAGATCTGGGAAATTAATTAATAGAATGGAATATTCCAAAAGTTTACTCGGTGGGTGCACCGTTGACAATGAACGTATACCTCTTGTAGCTTAGTAGCAGGGTGCATAATGAACTTTCCCTAGTTCAGGAACACTTTTTAAGGCAGTAAAAATTTGTTACTACTGTGTTGAGTTATATTTGACAGAACTGTCTGATAAAGTAATGCCAAATACTCAGACATAAATCACCTTTTGCGAAGTTCTGTCTCTATATTATACTATGTCGAACATTTTGATTCTGTAATAAAGTGTCCGTGGGTTTTCTCGAAGTATTCCCGTTTTCTCCCACATATCTCATTCCACCAATTCATCCATTATCATTCACTTGCTTTAATCATCCGTCTCCCTTAGCCTAAATTACATAATTGTGGGACGTTAAACTGAAAAATTTCAGTTCAGTTCAGTTCAGTTCAGTTTTTCTGTGTTAAAGATCTCGTACGGAGCCAATAATAACTCCTCCAAGTGTGTTTTAGTCTTGTGTGATCAAAAGTATTTTTGTCTTAAAGGAAGTGTGTGTTAATTAGTTATGTTGTAAGGATTACGTACAGAAAACACGTGTTCACATGCGTTACTAGCCAGAATGGATGGAAGGAAGTATTTCGAACATAACAGAAGTGCATGGAATTAGAAATATTTCAGTGTTCAGTGTCGCTCGAGATCTTTTTTAATTTTTTAAAAAGATTTTTGTGCAACACAAGTTACTAATAAATTCAAATATGAGCGATGTATTGACTGCTTGAAATGGTATTGGAAATCGTGAGACACGAAGAGTTTTTTTTTTCCAGTATATATAAATAGAAGTGTCAAACAGATAATCTAATCTAACCTAATATTCCCTGTATTTGAGTCGAGTGAAGGTTAGTACATTGAATGCAAAAGAAGGTAATGTTTCTGTAAAGTCGTGTGTAGTGTGTGGCTACACATTAATGGTAAGGGAAGGGGAGGGTTTGAAAATATCGCTTCACAGGACGACAAAAATATTTTATATATTAGAACAGTTTCTCTTTCTTTGTGCCAGGGTTGTGAAAAACACAGGGCTTTTTATTTTTAAACAAATCGCCCGCTGAATTTTAATGCAAAATTGGTTTTTATTAAATTAATACCTATATTTAAAGCCATGTTTCTACTTAAGATACTATTTAAGTGTTCATATCCAATTTTACACATTAAACTATGAAATTCCCTTGTGGGACCGCGGTGGCTTACCGCTGGCGTTGGTTTATGATTCGATCCCGGCAAGTACGCTTTGTGGTTGGCTAATACCATATATGAATGGATTTCCTAGTGGTTCTCGTTTCCTACCACTTTCGTCATTCCACCATTATCATCCACCGTCATTCCACCATTATTACCGTGTCCCTTAGCCTCGGCGCATAATTTTGAGACATGGAACTTAAAAAAGAAGAAGAAAATATTAGTGCCCCAATTCTTAGGGTATGAGTCGCAGCGGATCAGGCCTAACATCATTTGACAGCTGACAGTTTAAACTAAGTTAAAAATTCTTATAATTAGACGTAAGATATTGCACTGTGAATATGAATGAACTTTACAATTTTATTTCGATAAAGATGTATATGCTGCGTGAGCAAGATACGTTATAAAAAACAACAGCCAAAAGGTGTTTTCGATGCCCAAGATGCTTCTCGCAGAGGGTGACCAATCACAGCAAAAGTGGCTGATATTCTGGCAAAAACCGAGCAGAACGGGGATGTAAGCAGTCATGATATCACCTTTGACCTAAACATTCATCACCAGGCAGTGTTAAAACATTTGGAAAAAGCTGAAAAAAAAAAAAAAACGACATTCGGGTACCACATGATCTGACTCAAAAAGCATTTACTCGATTAAATATCTATCTGCGAAACTCCACTGACACGTAACGAACTTGAGCCGTTTTTGAAGTAGTTGATCACAAGTGATGAAAAATGGATAATCTCGATAACAATATATGAAGAAGATCGTGATCGGAGGGAAAAGAAGCTCTATCTTTTGTGGCAAAGCCTCTGACGCCGAAGGGTTATGCTATGCTTTTGGGGGGATGGAAAGGTATCGTGCATCCTAATCTGCTTCTGTCGTGCAGAATAGATTGAGACCTGTAATATCCACAATTAGCGCGAATGCAGCCAGCAATACAAAATAAATGACCGATACTTGTCAACAGAAAGGGTGTCATATACTACGCGGATAACGCCAGACCACATACATCTGTAACGACCCGTCAGAAATTGACAGGACTTGGCTGGGAGATTTTAATGCATTCACCGTGTAGACCGGACCTGGCACTGTCAGCCTATCATTTGCTTCGCTGTCTGCAAAACTCCCTGAATGGTGTTAAGTTAGTTTAAAATGAAGCCTGTGAAAACCACGTGTCACATTTCTTTTTTTCCCTTCCTAGAAACCACAGAAGTTACATAGCGGCAGGATTATAGTGTTAGCGGAAAAATGGCAGTGCATATGGAGTTCAAAGTTGTATTTTCAAATTACGATGAATATATTCTCTATTTTGACTTAGTAAGTGTTTTTTTTTTAATTAGAAAAAAAAGAAACTGATAATTTGTAAAATACAGCTAATTTAAAGTGAAATTATTTAAGCTATATAATTATCACAGCACACAGACATGACTATATTAATGACGTAAAATTAACTGTGTGACATGGAAACAAAAGTTCTTAAATTACAAAAAATACAAAAAATTCTTGAAGTTAACCATAAAATCGTAAAAGTATAATAAAAATATTAAGAATACTATTAAAAATTATTGTAGCAGACAGGTATAAGAAAAGAAATATATATATGGTGCAGTAATGAATTTTGGACCACTACACCTTACTTCACGTTCGGACCTATAACACAGCAACGGTGGAGTAACGAGCTGTATATTATGACATGACCTACATAGGTGTGCGGAATTACATTTCGTGTAAAATTTCGTCGATCTGCGGTATGTGGAAGACAAATTGTCCCTCGCACCTCTCGTTAGAAGACAAATTTCAAACAAATCACACATGTGCAAATTACTCTAGAAACTATTGATTTGTGACCCTCGGTTTATATAGGTAAAAATTAGGGATGGCCAATTCCGGAATTTTTACTTTCCGGAATCCGGAAAGTAAAATCGGAAAATTCCGGATTTCGGAAAAATTCCGGAATTCGGAAAAATTCCGGATTTCGAAAAAAATCCGGATTTCGGAAAAATTCCGGAATTCGGAAAAAATCCGGAATTCGGAAAAATTCCGGAATTCGGAAAAATTCCGGAATTCGGAAAAAATCCGGAATTCAGAAAAATTCTTTTTGTAATCCTAAGAATTTTGTTCAAATGCAAACGAACACATTTCCTTTTTGTAATCCTAAGAATGTATGATGCAAGTTAAGCTGAAACTTACATCCTAAAGTATACATCTTCCCACAGTTAATGAGATGTAGTCCAAAAGTACGATGTACTCCTAATATTTAATTTTTGTTTTACTGTGATATTGTCCAGATGTAAGACATGTATCACACTGAGATAAACAACTAAACGACATCAAATTACTTAAGGAAATTAATCCGTAATAATGGCGTCCAAGAGTAGTGATGTAAATTCTCAAGCTGTTGATAGAAACAAGATAAAGTGTGATGAAACCTGCGGTAAGTGTAAGAGAAATGTTAAAAATGGCATTTTGTGTGTATCATGTGACAAATGGTTCCATTTCAAGTGTGGAAATATCAATAATGGTGACAGAAATCATAAAATGAAGGAACAGCTCGAGTGGTTTTGCCCAACATGCACAAAACATGGTGGACCAGTAAACATTGATGCTTCTATTTGCGATACCGATAGTTCGTTAGAAATTATACGTGTTCTACAGGAAGACTTAAAACTACTAAAAATAGAAAATGAAACTTTACATCAAAGAATTAAAGCAGTAGAGCTAAACCTTGAGAAGAAAAATCCATCGAAGTTTGAGTGGTCAAAAGTAAGTACTAGACAAAGGGGGTCTATATCTCATACAGGAATGACGCCAGAGTTTCCATTAGTGTGTGAAAATAAATTTAGTGTTCTACAGAATGTTGACTGTGAAACTATGAACAACTCAAAGTGTTTGAAACAGAACGGAACCAACAGTAAAAGAAAAACAATGAATAACGCCAAACTTACAGTGAATCCGGCCTTCAGTGCGGTAGACAAGAAAATAAGTGCAAGGAATAAACCTGGAACAGAACCTCAAGTTTTTGTATATGCGGATAGCAATGGGAGGGGTATAGCTGAGCAAATGAACCTCAATCTAAAACACAAATTAAAGGCACAAGGAACCATTAAGCCTGGAGCAAAAAGTGCAGAGGTATTAAGTGGAATTAACCCCAAAATTGCAAATAAGGAGAAAAACTATGTTGTAATGTTAACCGGTACAAATGATGTGGCTTGTAACGAAGGAAATGAAGTTATTAAGAAAATTAGAGGTAAGCTTACTGAGCTAAATTACTGTAAAGTAGTGGTGGTAAATATTCCAAATAGGTATGACCTTATGGAGGAATCATGTGTAAATCAAGCTACTAAGGTCACTAACGTGAAGCTGCAATCTTTGTGTAAACACTTCAGAAATGTGAAAATGGTAGATGTGAGTAAATTTGGTAGGGAAATGTTCACAAGGCATTGTTTACATTTAAATAAAAGGGGAAAAGAATTGTTAAGTATTGAAATTTGTGATGTAATTAACAGTGATATGAGTAGTAAATCTAGGTCTCAAGCAGCGTTGCCAATACCTTGGGAAGTATCTCAAAGTAAGAAGAATATGGATGAGGGCACTTCTTTTTTAGTTCAAGAGTAAATTTAACACAGCGAGTAGGCTTACGTATCTTTCATCAAAATGTACAAGGGTTTTCCATTGGGAAACAATTAACGATGGAAATTTTGTTGACGGAAATTCTGAAAGATGTAGATATTATTTGTATAACCGAACACTGGTGTGCACAAAACAATATAGCAACTATAAATTTACCAAATTTCAAGCTAGCAAGTAGTTTCTGTCGAGAAAAGAAAACAAGGGGTGGTTCAAGCATTTTTGTAAAACATAGTTTAAAATTTAAAGAATGCACTAAGTTTAAACATATAAACGATGAAAAAAATTTTGAATGTTGTATTTTGGAGCTCCCAGTGGAAAAAATTGTAATAATCTGTATATATAGGACACCGGATAGTGAAGTTGAAATTTTTGTGCGTAACTTAGAAGTAATACTCTTACATTATAGTTGTACTAAATACAGCCCAGTAGTAGTAGGAGATCTAAATATGGATTTTTTGAAAGATATTGATGTAAAGATAAAAACATTATTGGGTACGTTTAATTTAAAACATTTAATAAATAAACCTACTAGGATAACTCCAACCAGTATATCAGCACTAGATCAGATAATTCTAAACTCTGACCACTTGAGCTCAAGGGCGCAAGTGATTAGTACCGGATTTTCTGATCATGAAGCTCAGATTGCTGAAATATGTGATAAACGCTTCTCTGTAACTCAAAAGTGTAAGAAATATAGTGTAAGAACTTTCAAAGTTACAAGGGTATTCCGTAATCAGAATATCAATTATTTCAATTATTTACTTAGTCACGAAACATGGGAAGGTGTACTTTCATTAAACAACGCAAATGATATATATAATGAATTTATAAAAATTTTTGCTTACTATTTTGATATAGCTTTTCCTAAAATGAAACTCGTGTTAAAATCCCAGAAGAAGGGACAATGGGCTACTCCTGAAGTACTAAAAGCAAGTGCTACAAACATAAATTTACATAAACTTAGTAAGGTTTTTAAAACAGGTTGTGCAAAGTCCTACTATAAACAATATAAAAAAGGTACAAGGAACTAATTAGAACGACTAAAAAGAAGTACTACCAACTTAAACTTGCTTATGCATCGAATAAAACTAAAACCATGTGGAACATTATAAATGAAGAACTAAATAGGGGCAAAGAGACACCATATGTGGATACAATAATACATGAAGGGAACAGTGTATCAAACCCAAGGGAAAAAGCAGAAATATTTAATAATTTTTTTATAAATGTTGTCGCAAAAATTATGGATGATGATAAAGTAAATAAATGTAAACAGAATGGCTACAAAGTAGTTACTGTAAATAATTTTAAACAAAGTTCAAATAAATGTGAAAAAAACAATCTTTCTACAGCCAGTATCAGAAGATGAAATAGCAAATATAATAAAATCTCTCCAAAAAAAAAAAAAAAAAAAAATCAGCTGGAATTGATGAAATCTCAGATAATTTATTGAAAAGATGTTTCAATCAGGTGACAAAGCCACTTTGTCATTTAGCAAATATATCACTTACAAATGGCGAGTATCCAGAAAAGTTAAAAATTGCAAAAGTTAAGCCATTGTTTAAAAAAGGTGAAAAGCAAAACATAAATAACTACAGACCAATATCTCTCCTACCTGTCGTTGGAAAAGTTTTGGAAAAAATTATGTATAACAGGGTAATTAATTTTTTATTGAAAGAAAATGTTATCTCAACAAAACAACATGGCTTCCTTAAAGGTCGATCTGCAAACACGGCAATATTTAATTTCATTGAGAAAGTAAGAAATATTGTAGATAAGAAAGAAAACTGTATAGGAATCTTTCTTGATTTGTCTAAAGCTTTCGATACAGTACAACACAGTTTACTTTTGAACAAACTGGAGAACTGTGGAATACGTGGTAAAGCAAGGGACTGGTTTAGTTCGTACTTAAAAAATCGTAGGCAGGTCGTAGAAATAACGCATAAGAATAATAACATTGTAGAAAGCTATTTATCAAATGAATTATATATAAAACACGGAATTCCACAAGGATCTATTCTAGGGCCATTGCTCTTCCTTTTATATATTAATGATTTTGAAAAAAGCATATCTTCGGCAGATGTTACCCTTTTCGCTGACGATACCACTCTGCTAGTGAGTGGAAAAAATGAAAAATTATTGGAACAGAATGCTAGGCAAACACTAAATGAAGTATCTCTTTGGATGAAGAACAATAATCTTTTTGTTAATGTTGAAAAATCCATTGCTATAAATTTTCATAACAAGTGCAGTAAACCAATATACCCTAACCTATATCTGAACCAAAATAAAATTAACTATACAACACACTGTTCGTTTTTAGGTCTTACTATAGATCATAACCTGACATGGGAATTTCATATAGAGTCAGTTATTAATAAATTAAATAGAATATGTTATGCACTAAGGATTATTAGAAAGAAGGTAAATTTAAAATTAGCTAAAACCTTGTACCATTCGTGTTTTAATTCTATCTTGCAATATGGTATCATGTTCTGGGGAAATTCAAGTCAGAGATTTAACGTTTTCAAAATTCAGAAGAAAGCCATAAGAATACTTTGTGATAAGAAGCCGAATTTTTCTTGTAGACATTTGTTTAAGGAGGTCAATATACTTCCTCTGGATAGTTTATATTTGTATCGTCTCTTTTTGTATTTGAAAGAACACTCATCGGCATTCGTAACAAATAAGGATGTACATAATCATAATACGCGAAATAAGAATGATTTTCATTTGTGTAATCACCGGTCAGCAATATATCAAAAAAGTGTAAGTTATGGTGGTGTTAAGTTGTACAACATGTTGCCTATTGATATAAAGTATGAAGAAAATATGAAAAGGTTCAGACAAAAGTTAAAATTATTTCTATTAGAAAATTCTTGTTATACGATTGAGGAGTACGTAAATGTCATGACAAGGTAATATTACTTTATTTTACTCTTTTTGGAAATATGACGCATGTTACACTTACTTGAGGACATTCCTCGGACTTGTAAGTTCATACAAAATAAATAAATAAATAAATGAAGATGTTATCATACGTAGTTTTCCAGAAAATCGTGAGAAACGAATTTTTGTGAAGTTAAAATATGCGTCGCTTGTTGCCAGTGTGATGCAATTGATAACTTTTGTGCTGGAATAGTCTTATTATTATTAATCGTTTATGTACTGTAAAACTAAAATATGAACCGTTAAGTAGTAGATTTTATCTGTTGTTTTTTGATATCTTCTAACAGTAATAACAAACTGCTTGTAAATACGCAATGATTATCAAGGACAATGGCATATTAATGTAAGGACTACTCTGCAGACTAGCAATCTTATATATAAAAGAGAACGCACAAATCCTTTGTTCCCTCATCACGCTAATACGGCTGAACCAATTTCTTTCATTTTTGGGGGGTTATTAGGATTTGGACCCTAGATGGTTTTTATCATATCACTTTAATTTTTAATTACCAGTGTCTTGAGATAATTGACCATTCAAGTGTCCATAACGTACAAATCCTTTGTTAGTTCATCATAGGTAAAAATAAACGTATTGATATGCAACCCGCATGACCGTGTCACTCGGCGGGTTAACATAAATGACAGGCGATATAATGTTAACATTTACTGCAATCTTCTATGGTTTTTATCATATCACTTGAAAGCGAAAAAGTAAAAATTATCTAAGTAACAAAGTTTATTGCGTTCCGGGGTGACCGCAGCGAAGCGGGGTGAACGCTGCTAGTAAACAATAACAGATAAACAATAGTTGCAAAAAAAAAAAAAATAATAATAATAATAGTATAAGTAACTAACTTGGGCATGTCAGAATGTTCGCGAGAATATAGGGACGCATTGAGACTCTAGCAAAGAGCGTTGTGTTATTATTACTCAAAGGGCCGTACGATGGAGGCATTAACGCTAATGTTAATGGCACTAATGAGCACTTACTTGCTCTAACGGTTAACCTCATTTTTTAGATGATTCTTAGAAGTGGGCGTGTTGGCATGCAGTTAGAAGACTTATATCCATTATTTAAAAAGCACACGTTATCTGTGGAGTACTAACGATTTGCGTCACTATCGAACACTAACATAGCACTAGCGACGTTTAAAGTCGAAATTAGAGTCTGACATAAGTGGCTTGTCAACTTCACGGACATTATATTTTCCTTGAATGCGAGAATTTTGCGCCCGGGAAATTTGCGCCCTACCACAAAAATAGGAAAAAATGCGCTCGCAATATATTTGCACTGGGATGTTTGCGCCCTACCCCAAAAAGAGGGGAAAATGCGCCGGCTATATATTTGCACTGGGATGTTAGCGCCCTACAATTCAACTTATTTTTTTATTGTGTAAAGTAACTTCCACTCACACTTGAACTAGGCTTGCCTCTCATCGTTTCAGTGAGTTACTCCATCCGTTATAATATTCCGAACAAATGAAAAAATACAATTTTAGTTCACTAAAGGGCAATCCATACAAATACAATTTTTCATTATACTACAAAATTTACAATAAAAGTATAAATGACTGATATATAATTATTTATTAATATAATCAAAGAGTATAATTTAATCTACAAAAGGCTGTTTGGCTCTACCCAGATATCTCTGTTCACAATCCTTGCGAGTTGTTTGGCTTTTCAGGACACAAAATATAGAAAAGAAAATGTAAAGTGAATGTAAAATTAGTTCAGTAATATTATCAAGAAAACTATGTACATTGTGTTTACTTGCTGGAATTACACTTCAAACACACAATTGCGTTCAGTCGTTCTTTCAGAAAAAATGTTCCGGGGGACACACAGTATTTTATTATTATATTGTAGACGTATTATTTTGGTCTCCTCCGAGGGGGCACTCTGAGAGCTCTGGGGAGGCCAGTGTTCCCCCAAAATCACCTCTGGAACAAGCAGTGATTGCGTTGATCCGTTGTGTTCTTTTGGCTTATATTGAAGTTTATTCTCCCCTTGTATAGCCACAATGAAAATAAATCACAAATGGCATGGTTGTTGGGGGAGGATTGTTTATGCCAGTGTTTCCCGACCGGTGTGCCGCGAATGGGCCGCTGGTGTGCACATTCATCAGGGAACTCGATTCTTATCTATTGACTCTGTACATCATGGCCAAAATTGATGGTAATCCATCAGATAGTTCTTGAGACTGTTTGTTTCACTGACGGACAGAATGAATATATGGCTATAGAGTTTTGATAAACTAAATTCGTTAATGAGTGATGATGGAACAAATATAAGAAAGGGAACCAAGAGTAGGCCTACCACCGGGAAAATTTTCGAACACAAAATTAGCCATCGAAAACCCACATGTCCTGGGTTAGAATACCATAGATGAAAACTCTACCACTGAGTCATCAATCACCCGCTTATTAGTTTTATTAATCATTATATTAATATAAATTAATGAATGCCTGCTTATGTTAATTATTGAACAATTACATTGTCTACTTCGTAAAGTCAAAAATTATAAATTTGTATTTACTGTACATACAGTGAGCGCAGAAAGTGTTCGTACACCTATGCTATTGAAACGAGAATGCCTGCGAAAAAGAAACAGAAAATTTAAGAAGTGTAATAACACACACAATATGAATAATGAAAACTAAGCTTTATGAATATATCAATAAAGAACCACAAAGACAAGTTTAATGATCAGAAAGTAAATAAATTCCGTAGAAAGTGTATAGAGTAGACGCAGAAAGTGATCGTACACCTGACGTACGAATACGAAACAAAGATACCACAACTGGGGTTCACTAGTATTCACCTGAGTATACACCTGTGTATAGCATGACGAGTAACAGAATGAGTTTAGTTGTGAATAGGAGTGAAAAAACTGCACGGTGGTCTGTCAAAATGGGAAGCAACCGAACAGAAACAAATGAGGAGAAAAGAAAAGTAATTATTAAATTGCATAAGAAGGGTAAGTCTTTGAGAAAGATAGCAAACCTTACAGACAGGCCTCGTTCAACAGTACAAACAATAATTGCGATGTACAGGGTGCGGCACGTAAAATCATCCCTTTATTAGACATCAGATGATGAACATAATCAATGATTAAACAAATTCAACACATAAAATGAAATGAAATGTTTTCAGGTGCTGAAATTGTCCTCCGCCCACTTCAGCACACTTCTGAGCATATGTGAAGAGATTCATACACTTGTCAGCTGATTACATCCTGGATGGAGGTCTTGAGTTCTTCAATTGTTTGTGGATTTGTATCATATAAGCTCTACTCTTCCCTTTAACAGACCCCACAAGTAAAAGTCACAAGTGAATAAGTCTGGTGACCGAGGAGGCAATCGCAACACGCTCGGTTATAGGATACGGCATTACCACACACTCACTCGACTTCACACAGCGAGACCTACTTCTCAACTGGCTTGGACACGTTTTACTGGCTGCAACTGCAGCTGCTTTACACGTGCACCTACACGATACGTGTCTCGACCCCGGCTTGACACGCTTTCTCTTGGTAGGAAGCTGAAAATAAGTTAATTGTCGCCAGAAACGCAATATACCATGACATTACGACGGGCCGGTTTTACGTGCCGCACCCTGTATAATGTTTCTATCACTGTGCGAAAAAAAAACAAAAAAAAACTGGAAGACCAAGAGTGTTGAGTGAACAAGATAAACGTTACATTATTAGGGAAAGAAAAAAGGTTCCGAAAAGTAGTGCTGTACAATTGGCAACGGATCTGGAAACACGCGGTGTTAAAGTATCAGCCAGTACAGTGCGGAATATTTGCAGGGTATCATGGTCGGATAGCCAGGAAAATGTTATGGGTGAACAAGAGAAATCGTATAAAGAGACTAAAGTTTGAAAAAGAGTATAAAGATAAGGGATCAGGCTTCTTTCTGGAATAGGGTCATATTTTCGGACGAAAGTAAATTTAATTTTATCGAGTCCAATGGGAGGCGTATGGTATGGCGCAAGGTGAATACAGAGATGAATCCTCAAAATCTCGTCCCTAAAGTAAAACACGGAGGAGGGTCCGTGCTCGTCTGGGGTTGTATGAGTGCCTCAGGAGTGGGTCGTCTCCACCTTATCGATGGAGTGATGATCCACAAAGTGTATATTAACATATTAAAGGAAAATCTGCATACTAGTGCGCAGAAGATGGTTCTTGAAAACAATTTATTGTTCAGCAAGACAACGACTCCAAACATACAGCGGAAAATACTCGATTGTGGCTACTCTATAATACCTTGAAACAGCTTCACACACCTCCTTAATCCCTAGACATGAACCCCATAGAACATCTATAGTCTGTTCTGGAGACAAGAATCAGAAGGCAGAGCTTCTCTACTAAAGAAGGCCTGAGAAGAGCTATTCAAGAAGAATGGGACATAATCAGTCCCGAAGCTACAGAACTACGAATTACTACTGGTGAAATCAATGCCACGAAGACTACAGACAATCATTAACGCACAGAGTAATCCCACAAAATATTAAATAACGTAATATACTTTATAAGCATTAATTCAAGCATAAGTGTACGGTGACTTTTTGCGTTTACAAAAAAGGAATTCTCTCTTTTCTTCTGAACAAAACAGCGATTGTGTTTGTTTGGCCTTTCTCTTGTATATAGAAATAAAATGTATGGATGTGTAGTCTTAATTCTGGTTATATACCGTATATATTTTCCACCTCCCGTTCTCATGCTAGCTGTTTTCAATATAAAGTATGCACGGTGTACGAACACTTTCTGCGCTCACTGTAGGTATGTTGACAATAAGCGAATGTTATTAGAATATTTGTTGAGATTTCTTTTCCTTCGCTGCCTTTCGCCTGGTTAAAAAGTAGTTTGCAGTGCTTTGGAGCAGCTGCAGGTGGGAACGCGATAATGTTTGAGACATACCGGCGACTTTTTTGTGTGTGAAAATAAGACCTTTCTCATAAAGCAGTAAATAACTGCAGTAGCAATTATCTACGTAAGTGATAAAGACATCCAACTACAAGAAACTAATACAGTATATATATTCATTATTGTGTTTCTCTTTCAACAGCTACTAGCTAGGGATGGCCAATTCCAGAATTCTTACTTTCCGGAATCCGGAAAGTAAAATCGGAAAAATTTCGGATTTCGGAAAAACTCCGATTTTTCTAAATTCCGGATTTTTTCCGAATGTCGGAATTTTTCTGAATTCCGGAATTTTTCCGAATTCCGGATTTTTCTGAATTCCGGAACTTTTCTGAATTCCGGATTTTTTCCGAATTCCGGATTTTTTCCGAATTCCGGACTTTTTCCGAATTCCGGCATTTTTCCGAAATCCGGAATTTTTCCGAAATCCGGAATTTTTCCGAATTCCGGAAAGTAAATTTTCCAATTCCGGAAAACAAAATTTCCGGAATCCGGATTCCGGAAAATTTTGGCCATCCCTAGTAAAAATGTTCGAAAGCACTTATAGAATATCCCCTTGCAAGGAATGCATTGAATTACCAGTCACCATATATATATATATATATACGGGTTGGCTGGTTTGGTTTGGCTTGGTTTAAACCAGCTGGTTTAAAAAAAACCAACTGGTTTAAACAAAAAAAAAAAAAAAAAACGAAAAACGAAAAATGCTTTAAATCGTGTGAACTTCATGGTGACGTTTCCACATATCAAACCATCCGCATTACGTTTATCTACTTTTCACCTCTTAATCAAGGGGTCCCGTGTTCAATTCTCGGTCGAACCACAACCCATCTTTCAAGTGTAAACCAAGTAGCGATTCGAGGTGTCCCTTTAAGCGAAAGTCTTCTCCGAGGTAACCTTGGTATTTCATAAGGATGTTAAGCCTAAACACGAAACGAAACCAAATTATATGTTTCTATTTGTTTTATAAAGAAGCAAGGTTGTTTAAATTATTGATAGAAATTGGCAAAATTTATGAATTGCCTACGTAGCTTCCAACATCAACTTGGATTTGACTATAATTTTATTGAATAATATCTACATGCCAAATTTGTAATTTAATACCTCAGTTTTAGCGTAGTGATTATAATACGTTGACCTTAAAAGTTTACATACAAATACATTTAAAGTAATAACAGGATTTTCCCAATGGTTAAGGCGGGAGTTTCCCGATTTATATATAATTCTGGTATAATGTTTTTACTTGTGTAACTATTTATCTTTTTGTCCTTCTGAAATGATTCTTGACAATTATATTAACAAGTAGACCTATGTAAAGATCAGTACAACGTATTTTTATCAGGAGTCCTTCGTGAGTGAGTCGGCAATCGCATTTGTGACCAATTAGTCCCGGTTCCGTGTCCAAATGGACACTTTCTCTTGAATGTAAGTCGAGAAGCGGTTTGGATTCCGCTTTAAGCTTATGTGATCCCTTCCAGCATAACCTTGTTGTTGCATAATAATACCAAGGCGAAAGAAACTCATTTCTGTTCATATCTAATATAAATACATTTAGTAAATTATTTAAACCAAAAAAACCGGGTTTAAACCAAAAAAACTGGTTTTTTGGTTTTTTCAATAAAAACCATTGTTTTTGCCAACCCTAATATATATATATAATATATATGGGACGTTACTAACTGCACATTTCTTTGAGGGTTTCTCGAAACGAAACAAAATCAGCACTATATTCAAAATGTAAAGCCATCAGCAATGAACATCTAATATACAAAAATCAGTATTTGAAGCATTTCTCCTTTAAAATAAATAAATTAATAGAACTTTATACAAACTGGTAACATTTTAAAAAAATAAAACTGTAGCAAGTTTTAAAGCATTTTCATCCGTAAGTTCCATATTTCCAAGGATCCTTAAATTAGTTGTTTAACAAACGTTGCAATGCTATTATTAAATCTGTAATAAAATGTTACTAGTAACCAGATTTATTTACGTATTTATTTATTTTTAATTTAGGTACCTTCATCATTGCTTCCGATTGAGAAGAGCTTGGTAAAGGAAATTTCAGGTCAACAGAATGGAAAATGTAATGGTAACAGTCAAGCGGCTTCTTCCGAGGACACTGGAGTACTTGATAACACTCCGGATTTAGATGTGGCTCCTGCTTCACGTGATAACTGTGGTGAAGACACACAGATGGAATGTGATAGGGAATCTGAAGCGGCCTCTCCAGTGCATGATTCGGTGCCTTTAGTTCAAATCCTTGAATCTCGGAAGAGTTTCGAGGCTACGGAAATTAATAATGATTCCGACAAAAATTTTGACGTAGCAAATGATGATGATAAAAACAGTGTAGAGTGTTTGTCGTGGTTGGAGAAGGATACAATAGAAGATAAAATAATAGCTAATGATAAGCCAAAGCGGTTTAGTGATGCGAGTAAATTGTCCCTGAAGCGCAAGCTAGAACATGTTTCGCAGGGAAAATGTCGTGAACCAGACGAATCACGAGCTGACGAAGAACAAAAGGAAGAAACTGAAAAGGATAATGCGCAGCTGAGTAGAAAGGAACCTGTTCCAAGTCCAATTAATGAAGAGAGTGACTCTCAGAGTTCCAATGCGTCATCGACGGTGGAGCAGGCTACTTCTCTTAAGATACCAGTTCGTCCGAGACGTGATCGTAAAAGAAATATTAATGTGTTTTTCCGCGACGATTCATTGGTAGAGAGGCCATTAAAACAAAGGAAGTTAAGAAGAATTCAAGAACGAAAGCCTTATTATTTTGCTCCTAAAGGAAATGATATTAAAGAATATTCCGAAATAATCCAAAAAGATATTGATCGATATTTCGAGCAGCTAAGTAGGCTTCAGAAGTTAAGCATAGAGTGTATGCAATGGGGAAATCCTATTCAGATTGGAAGATGCAATGGTACTCTTGATAAAGGAAGAAGGCGAAGAATGAATTATGATGATGATGAGGACAAAGAGTTGACAAACAAACATGAAGATGAAAGCAATAATAGCAGGTCTTGTGCCCTTGATGTCAGTGCACGGTCTAAAAGACGACACGTGAAAATGGGAAGTGTCGATAGTGAGGAGGAGGATATATTTGATTGCAAAAGACCTAAAACAGTTACCAGTGCTGAGGAAAGTGAACGTGACGTGGACTGTGTTGGTGACACCCAAGATGAGACTGATCCAAAACAAAAGGCGTTAGAATCACAACTGATAGATATAGTGAATGATTCCGATGAAGAGTTTGAACCGACATTAAGAACCGTAAGAAGAGGGCGTTTACGTAACAGAAAAGGATGGAGTGTTTCACGTGGTGCTTCCGCTACGTCCGCGCAGGCTAGTGCTAAAAAAACATTAAATGAACAAAATCAGGATAAAGTAACCATAGTTGAAGAATCTGATCCAGAAACTGAGATGAACGAAGATTATGATGCAGTGAGTGCTTCTCAAGATGCATCACAACAGTTAAGTTCTGCTTCATCTCCAAATAAAGAAATTTGTGTACCTGAATCTGACAAAAACTCTTTTGTACCTGAAAATGAAAATACAAAGTTGTCTCGTGTTATATCTGAAGCTGACGAGAGTAAATCACAAGATGTTGAAAGTGATCCATTAAGTATGCCAAGTACAAGTGCAGTTGTCAGTAGTGAAATGCGGCCGCTGAATTCAAATCGGACTCGATTAGGTCTTAATCTGAGGAAGCCAGTGGAACGCACTATTCCAATTGTGTTAGAAGATGATGATAGTTCACAACAGGTAAG
This sequence comes from Thermobia domestica, assembly GCF_964235325.1. Lineage (NCBI taxonomy): Eukaryota > Metazoa > Arthropoda > Insecta > Zygentoma > Lepismatidae > Thermobia > Thermobia domestica. The sequence goes on from NC_137466.1 coordinate 89,714,166, forward strand.
AGCTTTTAGTATTATCCATTTTTTTGCACAATGTGTGTGAATTAATCAAAAAGCTACGAATGAGATAGTCGAAGTGTTAGTTATGTAAGTAAGCTTTATTTTCTGTGAATTTTAAGAAAATACAAGTATGTATATGGGTCAAACACACAAGAGCATCTATCAATGCAGATAATGATTTTTGTAAATAGCGAACCTCCCAGTTGGGACAAGTCTAGATGGGCACGAATAATGTGGAGATAATTGTGTACTTCTATTGACTTCGACACGCACCGACACTCCTGCTTCCTTTTACATGCCGGAGTTACTCAGGAAATATCCATTATACAGAGGTTGGGTAAATCCCTCAGCCGCTTTGGGGTGAAGGTTAAACGAGAGAGAAATTCTATCTCCATCAGAGATTGAACCCGAGCCGTGCGGTTAGTAGGTAAACCCTTTACGAACTATGCACACTGGGAGATGTGTTTCTCATTAGCCCTCATTTCTAAATATCTCAAAGGCTCAAGCCAGCTTCCCTATAATGGGTACCTGGGAGTATAGCAGTCAGAGTGTGGTGCTGACTGTATATACAAGCTGTCTCAAAAGTTCTGTGACATAGGGTAACTGTTATTATCAGAGTTACAAGAAAATGTAAGAAAGAAAAAAAAAAGAGTCTCCAAATATTATATTATCAATCTAAAGTAAAGGATTTTTTTTTTTTTTTTTTTTCAAATCAGACCAGCCATTTGGGCGGTACACTCTTTATGCGTGCAATGTTAAATGAAAATGCAACGTTACCATTTAGCTGAACCCACAACATAAGTGAATGAAGTTACTTTCTTTTACGATAACGTGTCGATGGCCACCCCGATTTCAAACAGTAACTTCATTTACTTATGTCGTGGATCCAGGTAAATGGCAACGTTGCGTTTTCATTGAACTTTGGGCGCATAAAGAGTGTACAGCCCAAACGGCTCGTCCGATTTAAAAATTTCCTTCACTTTAGATTAAACACATCATATTTGAAGACGGTTTCCTCTCTCACATTTTGTCGCAACTCTGATAATAACAGAGTTGCCCTATGTCAGTGGACTTGTGAGACATTCTTTGTATATACATAAGCAGGGTGAATTTTTCAATCTGTGACCGTTATCTTGAGAAATAAACATTGGAAGAAAATAAGTACGAACTGGAAAGGTGATACTTTGGAGAGGGAACTTTACGTATGTGGGTGGTGCGGGGGTAACTCAAAAATTAAATGAAAACTCCCATTTTTATTGCAGATTCGGATTCTGCGGGAGAAAATACGGAAGGTTATTCGAAACATTTTTCGATTCGTGATAGATGGCGCTATAATCAATGAAAGCTATCTTCACTGAAGTTTCGTCCGTCGCCGTTATATTAACTTCACTTCTTACTGTTACACAGTGTTGTTTCCTTGTGCTTTTTATTTATTTATTTATGTATTTCGTGTGAAAAATTCTAATATGTTACTAACATTATTCATCTGCTTTTGCTGCTATGTTTTGACTGTTTCTACTAGAATAAAATAATGCTGTGGTCATTTACAAAAAACATTTCAAATAATAGAACATGCAGATTTCATTTTTAAAAATTTACACTTTGTACGATATATTTTACTTGTACAAACTTACTGTTCTTATGCATCATACATATTTGTAAAGCAAACTGCTTTCAATACTATTGCCATATCTTTCCAATATTTGTAGCAGCATGGTAGCAGTAAGCTGATAACAGTATTCAAGTAAATGTGACGATGCTAATCAGAAGTAGTTTTTCCTTATACAGAGGGTGATCTGTTCCCATCCGAACAACTTGCACGCAGTGACACCTGTCAAATCGCGTTTCACACAACAATAAAACTGTACGCACACGTGTATGGGTCTTACCTGTTGTGTAGCAAAGTAAAAGTATTGCAATGAGCAAAGCCACCGAAAAAATCGTTTTTGAGAAGGGTACATCATGGCTCCAAACTCGTAACATTTCCTGCTAGTGTAACAGTATCAGGGCAATAGCTCAATGGTAGAATGGGCCACTGTTAATGTTACAAATTAACGTTATGCTCAGGCCTCCTCTGTAACCCACGCCACGGATGAAATCGCATCCAAAGAGTACGTTAAGGAAACTCATGAGAAGATCCGGGATATGTCAGCTTGTGAGAGTTCACTCCTACAGCATGTTATGGCTACGGTAACATGTGGCTTAATCAACAGAGAGTCGTGTGCAATCAAATACCAGTTAAGGTTGCAAACTGTCCGAAAAGCGAACTTGCATAGGTTAAGACGGCATATCACGAAGCGAAAAAGCAAGGCTATTACAAGTGCCATCTAGCTGGTGACCGCTGGAAATTTGGTATGGCATGGAGGGAGCATAGTTGTACCTAAGTAACTATGGAAAAATTCATGCTATCACCTACAGAGATGATCATGAAAAAACTATAAATTTGTACGTTAATGCAAAACTTTCATGATTGTTACTCTTGGTGTCTGTCGGTCACGAAATCAGAAAAAGGTCATGAAAGTCAAGAAAAAGTCACGGAATTTAGATCATGGATCACGATTTGTTTTATCTATACAAATATAAGTGGAACCTGGAAAATTGTGTTGTATAAAACGTTAAAATTCACTGCCAAAAATGTCTATGGTCGGCTTTAGACGCTACCAAATCGCAAGCAAAGCACCCTCTATCGCATGCATGAAAATTAGGTCTAATTCACACCCAAATTCGCTCTTGAGATTGTTGGCAACGTTTTTAGGTCATAATTGCAAGTGACTTATTAAGTGACAATGACTGTTGTCACTAATAATTATAAACTAATAAGACTGTTATAAACTAATTCAAATATCTATTAATAATCCGAATGTAAATTCGAAGTTCTTAAGTGATTTCGAAAAACTCATCAAAGGTGAAAGTACAGATACAGATGTAAAAGAACTTATTGACGTTGGTACTTGTTCCCTTCCTAAAGTACATGGCTCCTATAAAACTGCGCATATGAAGTATGAATGGAAAATTAATAATTTTCAGGAAGTGTTTACTATTTCTTCAAAGATTTTCCCTATAGGCATTCAGATTTTGTGCGTATCACAGATTCTTGTATATTCCTGTTAAAAATGTGTTCTATTAGTTGGATCGAATATTCAAAGGTAATTGGAAGATGGATCGAGATGTTGCCTTTCTTGAAGAAATATGTCAATCAGGTGTCTTCAAAACCTCCGGACACACAAAATTTCCACGTTCTGGAGTTTTTAGAGGACGACTTGCTACAAGCGAAACTTTCCTTCCTGCAATCAGTAGCATTAGAACTAGAACACTATCTGACAGATTTTCAATCGGACAAGCCTCTTTTACCATTCATGTTTGACGAACTGTATTCTGTGGTCCGCAATATTGGTAATCGCTTCTTGAAAAAGAGTGTAATGTCGTCTGTTAAAACAGCCAAACAACTGATAGCTGCGGATGTGACAAAGACAGAGAATCTTCTGGATGTTAGATCAGTGTATATTGGCTTTGGTGCAACAGCAGCTTGCGAAGGAATACAAAAACTTGGAATTCTTTATTTCAGAAAAGATTGCAGAAATTTTCTCGTTTCTTTGTTTATATCATTATTCAGAAATCACAATTGTGCAAGGTTATGGTGAGAGGACCACCATACCTTTCTCCGAATGTGGTGACAAATAGTTCTTTGAGAGAATCTCGTATTACCATGTAGCTTACGTCGAAACAGATGAAATTAAGAAAAGTTATTTATCGCTGTGTGAAAAACCACATATTCAAGAAGTATGTAAGTCGTTTAATTGGAAGAAAGACAGATTAGATGTGTATTTCTTATGAAAATTTTCAGTCATGATGTAAAACTTCTAGAATTTTCTAAACGTATACTTAACAATGCTTTAGGAAATAGTGCCGTAGAAAGAGGATTTTCTGTTAACAAAGAATGTTTAGTGGAGAACCTCTCTGAACATTCTTTGATTTCTCAACGTATAATAGGTTTTATGGTGACAAGAGAAATTATCGCGATAAGTAATCCCGAGGATCGAACCTGGTATCCACTCAACACCCATGAACAGATAGCTCCGCCAAAATTCAACCTTATAACAAGCAAGAACTATCCATACATAAATGTTGTTTCTCTGCGAGTTACGATGTTATTCAAACAAAACAAAGTTTTGTTTCATTCACCAAAACAACTACAACAACTACTATATCAAAGATTATATTAAGATGGATATGGATGAAACTTAGACTGACGAACTACGCACAAATCATGAAATTTAAGGATACGTATGAAGAAAATGCACATTCATCGGGTTTTCTGTATTTCCTCTTAAAATGTTTTTTTTTTTCTTACAACTACATACTTATGATCAATTAGGTACAAATAAGCATAGAAATTACAATAACAACTTATAATTGTTCAATTTTGTATCACCGGATTACAAGCACAGTTAATGAGTAGGCCATCGCTAGCACAGTGGATGTCAGTTCTCCCGCTCTTGCTGCTCACATCACTAAGCTCCGCCCATACATTTCGTACGCAAGCAAAAGTTCGTCTGCTATAGCACGTCTCATTGGCTGTGGCGTTCTCATGACGTAGCAGCAGTTTACATGAGAACGTGTTACAAAGGTGGTTCTCACGGTAAAGCTTGAAAAAGAACAGTAAGCCGTTGTAACAGGAAAGAAAGATAAATAAAAATTGATAACTAAAATGCACTTATAAGCTTCACTGCTATGATAAAATTGCAGCAAATAAAAATGAATGCTTCCAAATTTTGTTGGAAATAAAAATTAGTATAAATGGCTCCCGACAGGTTGAATGACAAAGTTCAGTCTTCATTCGTTTTCATTCAGAACCCTGGATCACTATAAAATGCATATATATATATATATAAACTATACATTATAAACACACCATTAGAGTTTCATTCAATTCACTTGAACATTCAAGGGTTAACAGAGTAGTGACTGCTAAAGATTAATTGAAATATTGATACACACGTCTAAAATATACCAACAACATTATATATATATATATATATATATATATATAAGACTATCACTGTATATATTCAGAAATTGTAGAACTCGTAATAACTGTTTACTCAGTCACTAACACTGTTCGTTCAATGATGCATCACTTCCGAAGTCAGTTCACTAATGTTCTAAATATGAGTCCTTGCACTTCATCCATCCATAAGTTCCTGTATCTTCTGCTCCCATTCTCTTTCCATACGAATGAGGCTAGGATTCCCACGGTGGATGGTCGGTTTTGCCCTCTTCCCTTACAGACAAAACGCTTCCCACGGTAGATGTTCTTGAAGTTCTCGATGAAGTATAAATAACACGTGGAGGCAAAAATGACGTATCTCCATTTCCTTATATTCTTGATATGTGGCTTCCAGAATAGGATGGCTTAACAAAAATATGCGTGGCCTGCTTCATACGTATTGTAGTGATAACTTAATGTTGAACTGTTAGCTTCAAAGATATACACAAAATATTATTGTCCGTGTGGATATTCTTCTGTATAATAAATATAATTGTGTGCGAAATTTTGTAATGATGAGGAAAATTGAAGTTCTTCCTTATAACTTTCTTCGAGTTCTTCGTGTAAAATAAATATATAGATGTTTATGTGATCATAGGCAGACCAATGTGACACATCATCATCATCAGCTCCCCTTTCATGGCAACAAATATGCGTAGTTCTGAATGAAAATATATGAAGAATATTGGAATATATAAGATATTAGATTGCTGATTTTGAATATATTACGAAGATATGAGTATACATAAGAACAATATAACGATGATATGCAAATAATGGATATACACTATCAATAAAATTGACAGAAGAATGGGAAAATATCGATATGAAACCGAATGATGGGATGACATATCGAAGCGTGCAAATATCCTACGGTCCGTCAAGCCGTATCCACATAGAAGTGTGGTTTGGAAGATAAACTAACCTCCCCAAATATATATATCAACTTGAAAAACCTCCCTGAAGAAATCAACGACCACGTAAGACACATTAGTAGTAAAAAGAGAAAAAAAATAAATACGAAATTCCCTTAGACGATGTAGTATCTAACAAAAAAAAAAAAAAAAAAAAAAAAAAAAATGCACACAGCATACCGTGGCAAGAAGACGTGGTCGGGACTTTGGTATATAATGCTGTAATGGTTCCCTTTTCCAAGAAAAAGACTACCTTAAATAATTATGGTTCTGGAAATGACTAGCAGTCAGCAGTTCTACACATACCAAATCCAACAAGGACTACCTCTGTCACTCGCTGGACCAAAGACCAGCCCCTTTCCTGCTTTCCTCCAGAAACCATACATTCTAATAGGAAAATTTCTCTAAAACTGTAAATAACTTCTCTTTACTAATATATCCGTTACGCAAATAATATATTATGCTATCGTCTACAAAACTAGAGTTAACCTTCACTTCACTATAGTTAACGTCACACAGCTGATTTTCTGCTTCTTCATCTTCCATGGTTTCAGAGCTACTATTAGCTTCCCTTTCAGCTCGTTCGATAATGTCACTGAAACTTTGTTCATCCATTTTTTAAAGCAATTCTAGCCACTTCTTGCGAGTTGCTGGAGTAGGTCTCCAGAGCTTCATTCGTGACACATTTTGGAATCCAAGGTATTCGCCATTCGATGGATCAATCACTTCGAAAACATTATCACTTATCTTTCTCCAGCAAACATAAGGCCCACGAAAGACATTATACAGCTTTGCTATTCGCTTATCCAACAGACTACTTAAATTGTATTGGCGAAGGAAAATAAGATCACCTTCAACTAACACTCTTCTTGGACCTTGATTTGCATTTAACTTAGCATTACGCTTTTCAATTATCTTATTTCGTCTTAAATTGGACATAATCAGTTTACCATTCCAATCGATACCTTTTTGTTCGTCTATTTCTTCATTCTTCGGCGTAATACCAAAATGAGATAACATAAATTCTTCGTATTTAACATTCAAATGTAATTCTGCTGGAGCAACTCCTAAACTAGCACTTATGGTGTAGTTTAATAAACAAGCTTGAACTACATACTCTGGCCACAGTGAATGTGATTCACGACACAACACGTAAAATACGTTCTAGATCTCTATGGAAACGTTCAATAACATTACTGGAAGCGTGGTAAGGTGTAGTGTAATGGATTCTAACGTTATATGATTCCATTGCTTGCACAAACTGTTTTCCAATAAACTGTGGTCCATTATCAACTAGAATATTTAAACACAATTCCATATGCATAAAGTATAACTCAGTAATGCATCGAGCCACTGTAGCACTAGCCTTCCGTAAAGGATAAGCCACTAAGTATCGAGAATACACATCGCACACCGTAAGAAGGTACGTTTCGCCATGTTTACCACGAGGTAACTGTCCTATGAGATCCACTGAGATCAGATATCTCACGTTCTTAGCTGGTACACTTCGCATTAAACAGTTCACAGGTTGGTTGGTTGCTTTTGTACGCATGCATACTTCACAGTCGTTAATGTACGATTTGATATCACTTCTCATGTTCTTCCAATAAAACATTCTGAATATGATGTTGAACACCTTTAGAAATCTGAAATGGCCATAATGATTATGAAAACCAATTAAAATGTGGTTTACCAAACTCGATGGAACACATAACTTTAGTCTGTCCGGAAAATCAAAATCTCGAACCATCAACAACCCATTCTCTTACGTATAGTTATTCTTCCAGTTTCTTGAACTGCTTCGAACTGAACTTTTTTTCATCACTTTCACCACGTAAATGTTTAATTATAGGTCGATAAACATCACACTCCCATTGTAATTTCGCGACAACAGCGGGGTCTAAATCATACACTTCAGACTGTATAGCTTGTATAGGGTTAGCGTTCACCATAACTTCCTCTTCAGCTGGAAACATTCGTGATAAACAATAACACAATACATTGGATTTTCCGCTGATATATATTACTTCATAGTCATACTGTTGCAATTCTAGAGCCAAGCGCATTAACTGTGCATTCCAATTGCGCATACGTTTCAAATGCGTCAAACTTTTATGATCACTATGGATATAAACTTTCGCTCCCTTGAACCAAACGTGAAACTTCCGCATACCCCACACTAAACATAAACACTCAAGTTCTATTGTAGCATAATTCTTCTCATACTTGGTTAAGGTTCGGCTAGCATATTCTAAAACACACTTTTCACCGTTCACATACTGATAAACTATAAAAACAAGTCCAAGGGCTGAAGCATCACTACGTAAAATAGTTAATCAAATTGAGGATGGTGCAACATCACTTCCATCATAATTTTCTGTTTTAACAATTCAAATGCACTCTGATGGATTTGTTCCTATTTCCACTGTTTTCTTTTTTTAAAAGTTCGTAAAGAGGCTGAGGAAGTATTGCGTGGTTTTTAATAGTGCGAGAATACTACTGTATCGCACCTAAAAATGAACGAAGCATTTTTAAATTCCTTGGCACTGGTAGGTTAGCAATAGCCTCTACAGATTTTGGATCTCGCCGAATACCCTTGGATGACACGTAGTAACCTAAGTAATTAATTTCACTAACCCACTTAACTTAGTCAGGTTAAGCGTTATATTCGCATCACTCAACAATGCTAGCACTTGATCGAGTATAGACAAAAATTCAGGAACTGTTTATGTACTAATTGCCACATTATCCACATACCGAACTAAACGCTCCTGCAAGTCTAACGGAAACACCTTATTTAGACATAATTGTAGTACGGATGATCCATTTTTCACCCCGATAACCATTCTTGTATACTCATACAAGGTTCCCTCGAATAAAAACGCTAGATATTGCATTGAATCTTCTGTAATTCCACACTGGTTATACGATGAGGTAAAATCGGGAGTACCAACCACTGTTTTACTGTTAAATTTAGGGAATAAATCAGACAACTTCTCTGAACGCAACGCTGAATTTTTACATGAACATTTAAAGCACGTCAGTCGACCACAATTCGCAACTGTTCAGATTTCTTCAGAACTACATGAATAGGTAGCAGATGACATGATGAACGGGGCCTAATGATACCCCACTTTAGTAACTTGCGTATTTCTTGTCTCTCACCTTCCTTGTATTTCTGAAGTATATCATACGGTTTAGCAATGATTGGTTCACTGGTATCAACTTCCAAATGATACTGAAAATAACGACACTTTCCTGGAAAACGCGCATGTTTCATTAATAACTCGTACAATTGAGCTTTTTCACTATCGTTGAACAACGTAGCACGAGCGACAGCGTCTTTGATTTCTTCTTCCATAAAATACAAATCTGGAGGGAATTCTTCACAATTCACTGTTAACCCATCACTTTCATACTTACATGAGTCAAAACTACTTCTGAAAACCTTTACCGTTTTCTCATAATATTTGCTAAGATCCTTTATATCGGACATAATGATAATAGGCACGAAGTTACACTTTACTTCCTATGCGTTCACAGTAACACCACCTTCACTATTTCGTTGTATGAAAGGGACCACTGCATATGCACCGTCATGTTCAACTCGTAGTTTATTATTGCGAAAATCTACAATAGTATTCAACCTTTCTGAAAGGTTAGCACCAAAAGTAACATCTTCATGAAGTTCATTCAAAACCAAAAATTCTACCAACACTTCTACATTGTCAATCTGTACCGGTAGTACTGCTTTTCCTTTAACAGCACGTTTCAGTTTTCCTAAGAAGTCGCACAACACAATATTTTCACCCTTTTGCAACCGTACATTAGAAATACACTGGGTAACATCTCGAAAAACATCATTACGAACTAAGCATAAATCACATTTCGTATCTAATAAACAAATTTTAGGCTTTTCATTCAACAAAATTTTAACACGCATAGTGTTTTGACCTAATTCACATCTAATGATTTCTTCATTCTTCTCTAATATCATTATGTCATCTTCACTTTGAATATTTTCACTATTACACAAATCCGGGAAACTAACACGATTCGAAAAACAAATAAGCTCCTCTCCCCTTGACGTACAGAGAGAGGACCCTTCTAGTTTAAAGGCACAGTTTGTTGTGAGGGACCCCGTTGTACAAACGACTGTTGCATATTCGGAAACACTGATCGCCTATTTATGTCAATAGTTGAAACGTTATTTACACCTTGTCCGCGGTTGGCATTGGCATTCTTAAAATTACTCTCATCATTCTGGTTAACCTGTTGTCCACTATTGAAAATTTCAGATTTATTTGTGCTACTATCCGCACTTTTACCTTGATCTTGGTATTGAATCTGATTATTATTTAGGCCTTGACTGAAATTTCGATTACCGTTATTATACCTGCGAAAATTTCCACTACGTTTCCTTTTGTAAAATCGTTTTCTATTGTTATCATTATTGTTCCAAAACTGAGCTTCCACCGGTTTAATTTCACAATTTTTGCCTTGGTTTACGAGAATTATCGTAAATTCCTGTTAAGTTTGATAATCCCTCGATCGATTGAACACTGGCGATAAATTGATGGATATTATTGGGAATATCTCCCATCATGGCAAGTTGGTATCTTTTAGGTAACGAACTAACAATATGTGATAATTTTATGGTTGGATCTTCGAACTCTTCCAACGGTTGTATTTGATGGTAACGTTCATTTACAAACTCAACGACACTAAAATATTTCTTGGGATCAGACGGAATACATCTTAAATTACATAAGCGGGTTGCCTTGATAGGAGATTCAAATGCTTGGCAAAATGCTATTACGAACTGCTGAAATGACGTAAACCCCTTTCCACTTAATGCAAACCACTTTTTTGCACTTCCCTTTAATATCATTAGTAATACTTTTAAATAATCACTCTGGGGAATATCCGCGAATTCCATTTGCTTGTTAAAATCTTCAAAAACTTGGCTTGCACTTTCAGCCATTAAATTATCACAAAAGGTGGTGAGTTGATTTATATATGATAGCTTCAATTTTCCTTTATAACTATTCATCACTGTAACTGTTAACACTAGGACGTGTATGCGGAGTACTTAACCTTGTATTATCCTTGCACTTTACAGTCACTTCATCACGGTCGGACGCACTACCGGAAAATTCATCACTAGATGTCCTTTCCCTTTTTACCTTAACTAAGACATCGTCTTTACCATTTCTATCATAATTACCACTCACCGCCATACAACTGAAATGCGTTTGCCTTCCTTCCCTTTTAAGCGATTAAACTTCCCTTGCTAAACTATCATAACGCTCACTATTTTGCACACACAATTCTAAACACTGTTGCGTACGTTCACTTTGTAAACAATCATTTCTTTGCAACTCCTGCAACGTAGTATCGTAGGTGTTCACAACTTGCACTAACTTAATCTCATTTACACTCGACACTTCCCTTGTTTGTTCCACTTCACGTCTTACATTATTAATCATGCGTTCGGCACAAATAGCTGATAACCTTGTACTTTGTAAACTTTCAGTTAATTTATCAACGTTTTGCTGTATATCACTATTCATACACATGTATCTTAAATCACTTGCATTGGTTTTCTCAATCAGTTCCGCACGCACTGTCATAATAGAACAATCCAAGCGTAAAACTTCACTTTCTAATTTCGTTGTAACTTCATCACGCACCTTATTAATTTCTGCTTTTACACTAGCTATTTCTCGCGTAACCAGTTCCTTACAGTCCATTATATTATTGCGACATTCATTGTTTTGTGCTTGAACTTCACTGCGCAAATCGCTTAAATCGTTGCAAATGATATCTACTCTTGAACTAAATTGACTCAGCTGTTCATTCACTTTCGCTGATTCATCTACACGCACCTCGTTCACCTTTTCACTCAAAGTATTCTCCACTATGGCAACACTATTCTTCACTTCTGCCAATGACTGCACTAATTCATTCGAAAATGACTGCTTCATTTCGGATAATTCCCTTCTTGTGTTTTCATTAGATTGCACTATTTCTTGTTTCAACTCGCGTTGTATTGATAATAGTAAGGTTCTAATATCTCCGTCGTCACTAGCCATGTTCACAGATATGAAAACACACACACGTACAGAACTCTATATCACCTTCACAAAAATCACAAGGCTCTTAGGATTCATATTTTTTTTCCTTCGAGAAGCAGTAGTGCTATAACCGGATTACAAGCACAGTTATTGAGTAGGCCATCGCTAGCACAATGGATGTCAATTCTCCCGCTCTTGTTGCTCACATCACTAAGCTCCGCCCATACATTTCGTACGCAAGCAAAAGTTCGTCTGCTATAGCACGTCTCATTGGCTGTGACGTTCTCATGACGTAGCAACAGTTTACATGAGAACGTGTTACAAAGGTGGTTCTCACGGTAAAGCTTGAGAAAGAACAATGAGCCATTGTAACAGGAAAGAAAGATAAATGAAAATTGATAACTAAAATGCACTTATAAGTTTCACTGCTATGACAAAATTGCAGCAAATAAAAATGAATGCTTCCAAATTTTGTTGGAAATAAAAATCATTATAAACGTTCCGTATATTGTGCCGTGCTATCATTGGAGGTTTGCTAAAGTATCAGTAACAAAGTCTGTAATCGTGGCTGTGAGAAATGCATCGTTGAAACGAATGGAAGCTTTGAAGCAAAAACGAGATGACGAACACGAAAGACAAAACAAAATCAAGATGGAAGCAGATTACTTTAAAGAGTTGAAGGAGAAGAAAAGGAGATTGTTACAAGAGACCAAAGAGTAAGTTGAAACACTTGAGGAGATGGAAAAAAACTCAAAAAAGGGTAAAACAATATTATCCAACTTAAAAGAGAGATAGAATCCATCAGTACAACTGTGTACAATCAGTGTGACATTTTAAAAGGATTGTTAAGGATTTGTAAATGCATGTGTATTTAGATATTTAATTTTAAGATTAGTGGATTTGTGATTGTATGCTGTTGGTTAGTTACTGAACAAAACAGACTATATACAGTGAATATACTAGAAGTGATGTGAAAAGACACCAAGTTTTTATTGTTCCAGAGATTGAAATTAGAGATATGATAAAGATAAGTGCTAAAGAATATACGTAGGTACTGTTATTAGTTTTTGAATGTTACGAAATGTTATGGTTTGGTAAAGAAAAGGTCACGAAATTTCATTTTGGAATTTTAGTAGACCCTGTTACTGGCTTTTGTTACGGAAGGAAGCTCAAGATTCGTAAGGTCGGAAAAAAAATGTCAAAATCAATTCTGCTTATTACCAATATGCCCTACCTTCAGTTTACATAGACAAAATGCCATTGTACGGTGACGACGTCCTTCGTTTAGAACTGCACACCAGAACAAAACTCAGCCAGAGCATTACTGACCTTCTACCGATGTGTAGCAACTGCAACTAGTATCCATGCTATTTTGCTCGAGGATAATCTTGTTAAAGGGTCCAGATGCTAGTCCTATGGAGTACTATACTTTTGAACGTCTCAGCTGGCTTCTTTCATCACATTGGGTTAGCACGATAATTGGCCACTTCAAAGCTTGCAAGCAGGAGCGGAACATACTTCTGGTACAGCTGGAAACGTCGGGCATTTGAAAACATACCCAGGTCTTTTAACCTTGTACAGCTAACCTTTGTTGACATTTTTGCCGAATGGAATAATTTATTTACTATGGAATGGCTAGCTGCATGTTTATTCCCTATGACATGTAGCTGTATTGTACTGTTCATGTTTTTCTCGAATTTTTGCTTATATTCGTTTCTCCATGCGAGTGGTAGTACTTGAGTTGCAGTTGACGTGGCGTGTTGTGTTCACATTTATAACCATTTTAGTTCTATTAATATTCGTTAATGTTTGAATTCTGTCTGCAGAATTAAAATAAGTCAAACGTCATATTGTTATAAAAATCTATTCTGTCATATTTAGTTTCTTCTAATATAATCAATTCAGGGACGTCATTTGGGGCTGCAAACTCTTTTCCTCCCCCTTCCCCAGAGTTTGAGAAAAATATACATTTTAATCAGTATATAATAATAACGAAACACGTAAAACACTGCTTCTTTCGAAGAGTCCCTCTCAAACAAAACGTGAAATGATGCTACTAATTCTATTCCCATCTTTCCTCTTGTATGTTCATTAAAGTCACTCATGACCTTAACATCACACACGTTATCTTCCCTTGGCTCCAACACGTCATTAGTATCTAAGATGATTATGTACAACATCCACCACATTGTTTATTGGAATTAAAATTACATTTCCAGTTTTACGTCCCAAGGTTACGCTCTTTAGGTTAAATGGAATGAATGATTATGAATGAGCTGATGGAATGAATATGTGTTAGAAAACGAGAACCTTAAGGAAACCCGTGGACCCGATGTTATCCATCACAAACTTGCGTGGCCTGGGATCGAACCATGGATCCCTTGCATCAGAGGGGAGCACTCTGCCACTGAGCCATTGTGCCCGTGATAGGACTCAAGAATAATAAGCAGTTATACCATCGGATTGTTAACTTTAAACTTACATTTCCATTCAGCTTATTTATTTATTTATTTATTTATTTATTCCCATCTGCCAGTAGTTAGGTCTGTTAACAAATCCGAACTACAATAAACACAGCTTTGTTGCCCCAAAGAATATTTCCTGGAGCGGCATACTCTTCCTTCCCTAAGGTCATGGTTTCAAAATATTTCACATGCCTGTCACAATCTTCTGGAAACAACTCTTGGACATAATAAGGCTTCTGTAATCAGTAATTTAACTCTTCCTTTAGAATAACGCATCTCCACTGTTGCTGCCTATTTTGTGGATTTCGAAGAACTTCGAATATCCCTCAATGTCGTCGCTTGTTCTTCAGACCGTAACGTTGCCGAAGGTTTAACCACAATTACTGGTAATCTTAACTTCTGTGGCGTTTTCTGCTGTTTAGCGTTCAGAAGAGTATGTTTACCATTGGCGTTCAGAAGAGTATGTTTACCATCTTGTTTCCTCCACCCCTTTGCACTTGGCTAACAGACGGCCACATCTCGTATATGCCAAAGTAATTTTAGTAGCTAGTTGACGAACTAGCTTGAAACAAAGAATATAAATACATATCTATCATGAAGCAAATAAAATAGAATACTATGTAAGTAATATAAATAATGCCATACATGCTAAAGCAACTAAGTGTCTGTATAATCTACATAACTGAGCGAGATATAAACATTGGCAAGTAGAAACTTGCTTCACATTCATCTTTTATATATCAAAGACGGTTTGGGTGAGAATTAGTCTTTACGGGAACCCGCCTAGTTATGATTCGCCGCCTTACTATGACTTAACGCGTGCTTGATAGGGCTTAGGTACAGGAACCTAGCATATCATGGTAGAAGGCGTGTACTAAATAAGACTTACCGGATTGTCCTAACGGTATGGAAGTGCCCAGTTAAGGTTGGAGGACATGGACATCGCGAATATATGTCGCACGCTAGACATATTCCTCGGAATGAAGACCAGAGGCAAGCAGAGGTGTACGTATTGGCTTCATACCAGAACTGAGATGTAGGTCTGGATGGTGAATGCGGATGCATGCTCTAGTTTCCCTCTAACCTGCATGTCTACAGAAACTCACACGGCTGTCACTTTGTTTCAGAGAGAAACGAATACCGTCGCCAAAACCACAGTCTTTAATTCTCGTTGGTACTGTGGTATCCCCGACACCATGGAAAACATTCTTTACGATGAGTAGGAATGAGAAGTAAACCTAGCAGTCACATGTTAGGTGTTCATTTACTCATATGAAAGGCCCCTTGGCTCTGATTGCAGTGGCTGTTGCCGTACTGTCAGTTAGAGCGATCCAAACGATCATTCTGTCAGGCTCTCTCCATTACGTTTCGGGGTCCTGTCTTCTGTGAGAATTCTCTGCTTCCCATGTATTGACCACCGTTGGATCACTGACACCTCACGACTCACGCGAGAGGCAATTCTGCAGAAAGTACACCCGAGCTCTTCCAGTCCCAATATACGACCACATTCGAAGTTACTTAAGTGTACGTAGACGTTCTGTGGGAACCTGGCATTACAAATACAAACTGTGATCCATATATAGCTGACAGCCATACTCATTGTGTTTCCCAATGACATACTAATACAAACTCATCCTCTACAATGGATTGTTTTTCTGGAACCTTGAAACTAATATCATCGTGCCCTATACAGACACACATTCCGTGATGTGGATTTTATTCGAATCGGACTAAGTGTACGGTGTAAGTAATGTTGCAGCTTAATTCTGTGTTGACAAATACAGTAGCTTTACTGTGTTGAACGTGGGCTTTTTTTTTTTTTTTTTTTTTTCAGTATTAGGTTTCATAAACCAATAGTATACAATAGAACAACAACCCAGACTTGACTCAAGACTCAACCTTAGTTACACACCATTAAGCAAAAAGCCCAACTTGAATAGTTTCCGTTGTCACAGCTGTCTTTATTATCATAACCTGGTACATCTACAAATAGTGTATCTACCCCCTCAGATGCCACTATTTATACACATAAATCTCTAGCCCACTTACTAAGTGCCTACTACACAATTTTCGTAATTAACAGTTTCTCAGTTCTTAATTTCAATCACAATTCGATATTCAGTTCAAAACATATAAACAAACACTAAGTTATTATTCTTTTTTTCTTCAAGTATGTTCAAGTCGAACTTTCCGCTACGGAATGTTGTTGTTTAATCCGTTTCCATCGATGTAAAATCACTGGGTTTTGATAAGTTATTTGTTTTTTTCATTATAGCGGTGCCGTATTTAAAGTATGCCAAACTGGAAATGTAAAATTGTAATATTTACAGGAAGGAAACAATGTTCAGCTGCTCGGAACCTCTCCAGATATCTTCAGCTTTGAAGAGCAGAGTGCTTCTCAAGTAGAGAAAAAGAATGAAGTAGAGTGTCCAATTTGTAACAAGATGTTTCCTGCAAACAGTATAGAGGTATATATTTCTTTTTAATTACGTCTTACGTTTGTGCCAAGTTGAATGGTGAAGTTACTCATAGTATTTTAATATGTTCAGTAAGAAATCGTTAATCGTGTCGCGGGAAGTTCTGTGTCGTATTCCATAAACCATTACTGAGATACTCGTAGTTAGTTAGTTATATCTTTAAACAAATTACTAGGGGCTATAAATGTACTTCGATAAGATCAAGTATCAGCGTGGAAGTTAGAAACTGAAGTTGATGAGGTCAGTTCGTACTGAACTACCATGAATGTGGACGACTTAGTGTGTTCCAATACAGAAGACTTGCGAACCTTGGCGTAGCTGAGAAGTAAACCGAGGGCAAAAGAGGGTCACCGAAATGTTTGTATTGATGACCGGGAAGCTCTAATTTAGTGTATGAGGTTGACATCACATGAATTTGTCGTTTCATGAAGAGTAAGTGTTAGGTACGCTTGGAAATGACAATTAATAAAGTTGTTTTTGTTAGTTTTGCTTTTTTTTCTGTCTATACCTTTCATAGATTATAGTTTTCGGCACCGTATCGGTAATTGAACATTTTTTTAGCCAATCGCAAAATGGACATTTCTGTTGTTACGTGTAGAAGTTATCAATATGATAGATTATTGTTTAACGTCTTTTTCAGCACCGAATTGCATGCAACACTTACAGCATAAAAGTAGGATCGAATCGCTACTTAGATCTGCTCTCAACGAGAATCGAACCACGCGTAAACAAAGTAAAAGGCTTAGCTGTTTGACTACAAAGGGATGCTGCAAATCAACTGAAATATGTTGTGAACGTGAAGTTCCCTATTGAATAGTTTGTATCTTTCAAGTGTCTTAATATTCTCTACCTGATTTAAAGAAAGAAAGAAAAGGTAAAATGACATGTTTCAGACAAACTCTTATAAGCTTTTCTTATATAAGTGCTTATATGAAACAGATTTCAGTGACATCTTCATTATTACAAGCGCACTATCAGAATATTTTCGTACAGGGGCGTGGTGGCCCTGTGGTAGAGTACTCACTTCTGGTGCATTGGATCCCTGGTTCGATCGTAACTGTCGCCAAGAGAGCGTTATGGTGGACAGACACCACATGCGTGGGTTTCCTTGGGGTTCTTCCATTTTCTTCATTTCATCTTATCATCACCGCCTCCCTTATTCCTGTTGCATAAACGTGGTACATAAAGAAACAAATGAACTGATGATCGTGAATTTTTAAATGCAAATAGAAGAATTCAGACATATAGCAGATGAGAATATTGAATAACATTAAGATAATTGTAGCAGTAGCTATCAGTGTAGACAAATATAAATTTAATATGTTGTGTTATGTGTCGCTCACAAGCACGTTATTGAAGTCAAGTTGAATGATAATAACTCAACTATCTGAACATGCAATTGCTGTGAATATTGATTATGATCTGCTGCTGTTTAAGTACCGAAAAATGCTACTTGTTTCGAATTGTAATTTTGAAACCTTTTGGTTGTTTGATGTGGAGTTTTAGTTGCTCTTTTCAGCACTGAAACTAGACGAGGACCTACAGTTTAATGTAGGATCCGACCCATGTGGGCTCCCACCGGGAACTAAAATCTTTTAAAATATCCATAGAAAAAATTATATTTTTGCAAACAATAAAAAATTTTAATGTTTGACATGTTTCAGGCCCATGCTTCTGAATGTGACCAATTTCCAGGGGACGATGGCTCTGGAACTGATGTAGAGGAAATCAAAGATGACTTTATGACTCAGTTATCTCAGGGAAGTGATCAAGAGACCCAGAAAAGGTAAATATATATTTCATTTTTTGTTTCTAAAATAGTTTTATCAGAAGCAAAGAATCAGTTTTTACCTATGTTTGTATTTGTATTTGTGAGATTGATTGATTGATTGATAGATTGATTGATTGATTGATTGATTGATGATGATGATTATTATTATTATTATTATTATTATTATTTAATAGCAGTCAGAGTTCGTTTCAACAAATAAAGATTTGGAAGAGATTTATGAGGATAAACGAGACCTCTCTTGCCACAACCTAATTTTTAGGTATATCGGTATAATTTTAATTATACTAGTGTCAGCATCTTGTCGCCTCGATGTGGTTTTCTAGTATAATGATTAAAATACAGAGGTTGATTCATTTATACTAAGCTGAATTTGAATGTGCCACTTACCTAAGAAATGCCGTGTCTCCACCACCGATTGTGTCTTATCTGCACAACATTTTTACTGACTAATACTCGTCATCCGAGTCTCCATTGTAAGAGACTGCGTTGCGGCTGGATCGGGTATTGCATTCCCCTATTTACAGGCTTTCCACAGGCCGGAAACGGGACGGGCTCGACGATGGGAGAGGCGCCGCTTGAGGAGTCCGAAGGCACAATAATCAATTGGGCTGGCATCTGGACTCTTGACGGATGTCAGAGAAGGGAATTGCCGAAATTCCAGTTTCCTGTTCCATATGACCATAGACCGTTCAGCGATCTTTTCGCCGTGTGGCTAGATGCCTTGTCTTTCTTGATCCAGTTAGTTCAACCTAGTTCACACCTTGTCCGTACAATGCTGGAATTTTCCTGCTGATACATTTCAGTTAGAACTGAATCTGGTAGTAAGCAGCATTGATTTTGACGTTTCGCTCCACTTTTCGGAGACGCAGTTTACCCTTTACGAAAAACGGACCACAATCATGAATTTTCTTGAGAAATTCTCTGCTCGCTGGCGGAAGAATATGCTTCGTCCATTGGCGTCAGCAGATCTGTATGTAATGTACAAAGTTTACCACAATCTATGAGGTAAATCTACACCTCGTCAAGAGTAACGACAAATTTCCACCGATTACCCGCGAGATGACGTTCATACTGCCTTCTGCAGTTCCTTCTTCGGTCAGCCAAATAACACGATTGCAAGCCGGCGTGCACTTCCCTTGCGTACGACCGAGCCATAAATCCGTTTGAATGGCGTGGTTGGAGGTCGCCTACTATGTGTAGCATTTGCTGGCCATCACATGCTGTGTGTGGGGTTTTCAGAGGTCACCATACGTCAAACTACACGCAATAGAGGTGGGTTGTTTCTAGCTGCTCGCGTAGGTGTGGACTGTTATTGTGCGCCCAGGACTGTTACACTGATGCGCGACGCCGTGAACGTAGCATCGGAAAGGCATTGGTCTACACCTGACCTCACTGCTGCACCCTCAAGGCGATGGGTTGCGCATGCTCGGTAGTTTCACATTGATTTCGGCTTAATATAAATGAATCAACCTCTGAAGTCTTGACCAGTGTGGTTCAGTTTTTCTTGTTTGTTACTTAAGAAATTCTTTACTCATTTTGGATTATGACAGTGGCGTCGCCTTGTGCATTTCGTAAGAGCACGTGAACCGCCAAATATCGTGCGCTTTTTTTGCTCCTTAAGATATTTAATAACATTTAGAATATTATTATATTATCGTTTCGTTTCCATCAGCTATCTACTACTAGAATTTTTGCTAGATATGCGCTGCACCGTTTTCAAAACTATAGCTTATATCCATCCTTATTCCTCCATTAGATCTCTCAATTAAGTATGCTGAACTATTTTTTAAAAAATGATATATTCCGTATACTCTCATATACCCTTCTTGATAGGTTTGTAGTGTTAGGTTTTCCTAAAATACTTTCTCAATACTAGTAAATCTAAGGCCTATTCGATATGGCAGCATTTTTCAGAAGATTTCTTGTAAGCAAAGTCTTATCGTTACCCTATTTTGTAGAGGATTCTGTGAGCAATTGCAAACTACTATATATCTTTTAGTGTACTGATGGATTGTGAAAGTATAGAATGAAGTTAGAATACAATCGACCAAAGTTAACTATTACCTAAAGGTGAAAACTAAGCTGTGTCGAAATTTCAAAGTTAATTTAAAACAATAAATGGCAGATATGTAGATTATGAAATGAAAATATTGTTTTGCTTTTCTCGCGTCTTATATGAAGAGAATTAGCAGTGGACCTGAATTGTATAATATATTTGTAACGTCTGATTAGAAAAGTAAAGAAGTATGAGAACTGGGATAAACACATTATAATTGTGCTGAATGTAACTAGTGTGAGCACCAGGGGCGCACCCACACAGAGAATCTATCTGGTTCGGATCTCCCCTCAAAACTTCTTAACTGGACATACGTTTAGCTATACACTTTCATAATAAAACTATAAGTGTTTAGTAAAGAAATGACTGATTTAGCCTAAAGATCTGATGTTACACTTCATCTGTACTCTTTCCTTTCTTTAAAAAGAAATCTAATTCTATATTTTTTCTTAGAATATAGATGGTCGAAACTTAACGATTAGATATCGTTTTTTAGCTGTAGAATTACATTGGATCAATCGTACATAGATGTAGTGTATTATAGTATTAAACCCCTCTCCCAAACTTCGGCCTCATCCAACAAAATTTTCTGGGTGCGCGCCTGGAAAGTACGTCAAATATTCTTTCACGATTCGTTCGCATAGTCATTTCTATTAAAATTCATAATAATCTTGTAGAAAAAAAAGTCACATTCGGTCACTTTTGATTGATTACATCAGATTTTGGGGTGTTTGAATATGCTGTATGATTCTATTAGGAGTCCGAAGATTCTAGTGGCTCTGGCGTTTTCCGTGGTTTGGTTGATTTCATGAAGTGTCCTGTCCTCATTTCTATAGTGACTAGTGGATGTCTTTGGTGGACAGGCCCCAGTTCAATTCCAGGTAGTAGAACATAAAACACATTACAGTAATCTCCTTTTTAAACTGTAAATCTCGTCTTATATAGCGTAACATCTGACGGAGAACGTAAATACAAAATAACGTCATGAAGTGTCCTGAGACAACAATGCAAAAGTACTTGGACAAAGCGTTCGTAATTAAAGGTGTGTCTGCAGCTGTCATAATAATTTGATACATTGAATGTTTCGTGTATGTTGTTAACAGTTCACAAAACTGCATCCTGGCAATTCAAATATACAAGATAGCAGACGTTTGCAGTCTAATGGAGATTCCATTTATTATATTGTCGTGAAAGTGGTGGTCTGTAGAAAGAGAATGGCACACAGCAAAAGTAATGTTGACTTCAGAAACTGAAAGTTGTTTGTACCATATTAAAGAATGTAAAAGCATTTAAAGGAGTGCCGTAGCTCAACATAGTCTCAGTGCATTAGCTATAGTATCAACATAGAAAAAAAAATATAGAAACTAAACTTCAAAAGAGTTATTGACAAGTTGATTGCCTAGAAGAAAATCGGAAGTGATTTCATATACTAATGAAATGGAGCATTTGTTATGAATGGATACTTCTAATTATATGTAACTATATGTATGGTTATTTTCAGTGATTTTTATGATTTTTCTTATTTTGAATACTGAAAGAATTCTAGAATTTAAAGTTTCTAACGGCTGTGAACTACCAAAAAATTATGTCACGAGACGCCACTAGATTATGAGTGGAATAGATAGGAAAATTGTGATTCTGGTTATTGTTGAAATTAGTCTCGTGTTAAAATGAAACCTGTGGATATTGCCTACATCGATTTCATTGAAAAGTGACCAAGTAGAGTATTTTAAAGTAAATACTATTGTAGACTGTAATATACACATCTTTATTGTCTTCTTGTTCACCTCAACCATAGGTTGGTGGGCATCATGGAAATTTTAAAACTTTTCTCTCGCTTGGGAGAGCTGTTTTATATTTTGATAAGGCTTCTTCGTAACTGCATCTCGGTATTCTATTCTTGATCTTTCTCTTCCTGGTTTTCCTTCTGACTTCCCCTCTGTCAACACGGTGATCCAATCGGAGTGCCGAATAAGATGGCCAAATATGCTGTTTCTTTTTTCCTATTATCTTCATGATCTGTTGTTCTTCATTAGCTTCCTTTAGTACGTTTTCTTGTAATACCTAATTGTAGTATCTTTATTGCAGTAACTAATTATTAGTTTGTACTTTATAATATATATATATATATATATTAAAAATTATTCTTGCAATTTAAACACTCGCACGTAAATATCTTAAGTTTCCCCATTCGTACAATATGATTTAAGAGCAATTTAAACACACGAATTTCTTACGAAATCTACATCAAATTCTTTATTAATTTCTCCCACTTATAAATAAATGAAAATAAGATGGTCAGTTAAAAAGAAATACACGAAGTATTCATACTGTCTGACCCACCTTAATTAGTGAAACATGTAGTAGGCCTTAGTTGTGGTTTTTTAAATAGTAATTGTTGCTAATACGTGTTGACCAGCAAGCTGAAGAATGGAATAATTAGTTGTGTTGTTACTTTATATATATATATATATTATTATTATTATTAAACTTTCCAATATGAATATAGTCAGAAGGGAAAGGCTTCATTTTCGAAAGGTATCAAAAAATATACACAACTCAATAGGTCTGTTTGGACTGGATTACCAAACATTTTGCAATGTAGACTTTGAGTGGAAAACTTCGTCAGTCCGTTCATACACTTGTCACCAATAGATATAAACAGCAGTAAACAGTATCATCGCTTTCTATATTTTCAGAGAAGTTACTTTTTAATTGACAAGTTTTACTCCCCTTTCTTTCTTCGGTCCATTAGCCTTCCGAAAGGCAATAACAGTAATACAAGGAAGAGTCGTAAGACTTGCAGTATTTCCACAAGCCAAACAGTAGACACACATATACACCGTGATTGACTATAGGTACAAGATGAATTTGGCCCAAAAGCTAATAGAGTAAGCAGACTGTTTAACACAGAGGCTGCCACTCAGTTAGTATTTTCAGTCAGTTTTTAGTAGCAGGGACAATAAGTGCTCAACAACGTCTCATAAATGAACTATTACTTTATGAGTTTGAACTCGGTTATAACGCTACGTCAGCAACCCAAAACGTATGTCATGCTAAGGAGGAAAGCGCTGTGAACCACAGCACAGCGACTCGTTTATTCCAGAAATTTCGTACAGGTTGTAAAAATATTGACTATCAGGTAAGGTCTGGCCGCCCCAAGGTAACAAAATTCTGAGGTCATACGACACGCCATTGCGGAAAATCCACCCACCAGTACCAGATGATTGTCAAACAACTCGGCATGTCCCAGTTCACTGTAGTCCACTGTAATATTTAGATTCTGTTAATATAACTACTTGTCACTGAAATACAGAGCAACGTGTTTCGTGAACATTCCAACATTTAGTGGAAAATATTCAATTGTACTTAGGAAAATTATTCTTCTGCTTATTCGATATTGAGTTGGCAATTCCATTTGCCATTCATTGTGATGCTTGGTAATTTCCATCACTCAATTCTTACTAGGAGTTCTGCTGATTCCATATCTGACGTATTTAAGACGTCAGTTTTGGTGAGATTATAGTCATGTCAGTAACCATCACCTGTAATAAAGTGAATCCGTATTGTAGATTTTATTGTGCTCTATAAGTCTATGTTATTTTCAACAATATGTTGCCTAAAATAATCTTAATTCTTCTTGTAGAGATAGTTTATATAATACAATAACATATCCAAATCAATTGGGTTTCCGCAGTCTTCGTAAGTTATACTTTAGATATTCACAATATTGTTCGACATTTTTGACTCAGTCTTGTCGTGTTACTGCGTACACCATTGTTGTTTCCGGTTTGTCTTCTCGCTTTCACACTTGAATCCAAATATCTTTCATGCTTATTTCGTGTAACTAATTTCTATGTACACTTAATTTTTGAAGTCGGAGGGCTCTCTTTCCTGGTCTAGTGGTTAACACGTGTCTAGTCTTTGGTGCACATGGTGCCGGGTTTTGATTCCTGCTGGGAGAGCACAAAGTTTAATTTCGCAATCATTCACTTTCATTAATCGTCCGTCTCGTTTAGCCTGAAGGTCATAAGCATGGGACGTTAAACAAAAAAAAATATGTTTTTTGAAGTTGGAGTGAGTCCAGTTTTCGATTGTCTCATCATGAATTCCTTAACAAAAGGTAACCGTTGCTAGGTGAAGATATTCTTTTCTTCATCATCATCTTCTTTCTTTCATATTTTCCCGTTATTTGTTGTGCTCAGGTTTGAAGTCCAAGGAAGTACATGGTGACTTCTATCTTAACTGTAGGTCCACGCTTCACCTATTCTAATTGTTGAGAAAGAATTTGTCCAGTTATTGTTTTATTTATTTATTTATTACAATCTCACTCACAACATTTATACATCAAATGTTTGTTTTGTTGTCTTTTGTGATTTGTTTTTTGTTTACGATATTACGGTTTATTTTTTACATAATCTCATTCATCTGACTGAAAACTTATGAATCTTTCCGTATGTTCTCCAAAACGAAACCTAACTCCTTTGTTTAGACAAAGTGAGAATTGAGAGAGAGATTTCACGTAAGAACAAAGCCATGGAGATAGATGAGAAAATAAATTTTAATAAAGCGATATTCAAAAGTAGTGCTACAGCTGCACAAGTGGTCAGTGCTCAAGGTTACCGAAGTAAAACAGCGCAGGGTCTGACCATTACTAACATGTGTATTATTGTGGAGCTATTTAAATTAAAAAGTAGCAGACTTCAGTCAAGGAAGCTTATAACAACGACAGTGAATCTCGCAATGTGCTGACTACACGTCCCAAATTTGCAATTACGACTCGCCGGTTTAAACTCTGGGACTTCGTGCCAGACAGTAAGTAAGTAAGTTAGATATAACTTCACAATGCATAGTGAAATACACGCGTGAATGGCAGTGAAACACTTTACATGCTTGCGGAGACTATTGTGGATTTTATATAGGTTGTGTGATGCGATTTAAAGTTTTACAAATATTGAAAAAGATAAATAAAGTCAATGAACATAAGAGACAAATTGAATGAGTGAGTTGAAAAAGGAACACATTCCAAAAACCTCAACTTTCAAACAATTCGATTTTCACTCATACGTTCTCGCAGACGTCAGCAAGGAGGACCTAAAATTAATGAATGCGTTCCTTGCTCCTCTCAAGCGGTGTAGGTATATATAAAGTGAATATAACCATTCCAGTTTAGCTTGCCTATTTTCTGGAATGTGTACCCTTTTCAACTCACTCATTCAATTACACTGGTTAAAAATGACAAACATCCAGAAAGAAATGGGATAGAACACCATATTCCTGTGTGTTACTGGTAGAGGAATGCACACACAATTATCAACGCAGTTGGAAGTAAATACTGACCGTTGTCCACTTTTCATAGCAACCATTTCTGACGTGCCAAAGGAAATTAGTCAAGCATTTTCGTTACCGTACTTTGCGTCAAATTGGGACAGAATGGTGGAGTCAATCCAGAACAACGTAGGCGAGTTCAGTTCATATAGTTAACGAAAGTGGGACGGGGGGAGGGATAACTTGCAACTGTGGGAAATCATGTGGTCATACGACAGAATCGCACATGTTACAGAAGGAGTGCGTGCTGCATCAGTGCTAGGGTTGTTGGTCAGACATATTGCCCGCCCAATCGTAAATAAGCCGTGGATTTCGTATGCCACAAAAACACTTGGAATAACCCATGAATTTCGTTAACAAACTTTGAAAATCTAGAAGATTTTCAAATTAGTATTAGAAAAACTTACCAGAAGAAAGTAAGAGTCGTTTTGAGGCCCAGAATATGTTGCGGAACTGTGAAATTAACCATGAAATTGAAAACTTTCAGACCATGAAAACCGTAAAATGGCGTGAATTTGTGAATTTGATTATTTAGTCTGAGTGGGAAACCCTGTCAGAGCAAGGTGCACACACGGCTTAGTTGCAGGCCAACAACATTCGTATGCACGCCTGATCCAATGCATCAGACAAACTGCCATTTTAGATCACACGCCGACCATTTCACAGATTTGGATAAATGTATCAGACATGTCACATGAAACAATCGAAAAGTGTTTGCTGGGTGCAGGAATATGGTTACGGGCGCAGCTAGCGAGAATTCCCTTCATTCTTCGCCACCACGTAGTCCACCTCCAATCGTGCTACGAAAGAAACAATGAAGGAGTGAGTGACGCAGCATTATTTTAGTGATGAGAGCGTTCTTCTCGGCGCTAGTGATTGTCGTTTGGGGATGTAGTATTGATTGGGTGAACGTCACCCAGTACAATATATACGGCATTAACACATAGGATCGTCAGTCATCATAGTGTGAGGAGCTATATAATACAATGGCCGGTCGCCTGTAACATCATTCGGCCCGTTCTGCTATCGTTCCTTCAACATCTCCAAGAGGTCCGTGTTCTCCCTCAGGCTGTTGATATTATCCAACACATTTGCATAATTTACATCAACTCAGGCCTGTCTGTCATTGACTATATGTAGAACTCAGTTGAGCGGTGTATGGTGCTATCTGCACACCGGATAACAAACCTTGAGTCACCAAGTGGAAGAAGCGTGGACGTAATTCTCTAGGATCAAATTCAACATCTGTGTGACTGTATTCATGTGAAAATACAGGCCTGAGTTACAGCTGAAGGAGAGTGCACAATGTACTGATTTGGTCTTTTGACACAGACTGTGTATTATATCTATAGGTGTAAGACCCTATGATTCATGTTGAGGTACGACCTATAGAGTCTAGTTCAAAATTTCATTCACGTGAGACCATAGTTTGCGGGAATTCGGTTTTTACTTCCTACCGCTGTGTATTTTATAAAAGATCAGTTAGATGGCTAAACTTATTTGCTTTTACGTGAAAACCGGAAGATATGTTTGTAAATTGTCGTATTGTGCAGCGAGTCTTAACGTTTGTATGACTTTACAGGGTGTATGTCGGTTACGGAGCAAGAAAAGTCATTAATTAGATTTCGGTAGAGGTGCGGCGTGGTATAATACCTGACATAATCGTGGATGTGTGACATCCGGGTTATATGGCTTTGAATGCTTGCTCTATCTTTTTTAAAAGATTATTAAGTATTTATTGTCTTAAATTTGAAAGTATACTTGTACAGAATTTAATAAAAACAAATTATAGGTACAAAGATAGTAACAGCTTGTCATAAGAATAGATAATATCTGAAAAAATAATTAAACAAATTGTAAAAAAGCTAACTCTGGATCAGTTTCCCTTTTTCTAAATGATGCTTATAAGAACAGGGATTATACTAATAATTTTGTGGGTAAGGGAACACAGTTTAAAAAAAGAAATGTGATTAGGAAAAAGGAAACTCAATCATGCTTCCCCAGATGATGGGATCGACAAGAAATTTTGGGAAGCTATAAGTTTAACACAATTCAGTGAGTTTGTATGGAAATAAATAAAAAATTGGTAGTGTAAATATTAAAAGTAAAAACTATTTTGGGATTTAGTTCTTTTTACGTTGGGACTGATAAATGTACTGGAAAAGCAACAGTACTTTAAATTTGAGAACGCTTAAAATAAATATTAGAAATGAATACGACACTATCATAGAATTTTAAAGTATTCTCAAAAATACTTGAACATTCTACGTTCTTTCTCAGCCTGGATGACTTAACTTGATAAATATGTTTGCAAGGAAAACTTAAAAAAGTCAGAGGGGGCGCGGTGGCTCAGTGGTAGAGCGTTCACCTCTGATGCTTGGGGTCCCGGGTTCGATTCCAGCCCCCACCAAGTGAACTTTGTGGTGGACAAACACCGTGCTCGTGGGTTTTCTCGGGGTTCTCCCGTTTCCTCCCACTTTATTCATTCCACCATTTCACTCATCTATCATCATCACCGTCTCCTTTAGCCTAACCGGCATACCCATGGGACGTAAAACTCAAAGATATCATTTCATTTTTCATTTGAAAAAGTCAGAGAACACTTCAAATAAAGTTCCTTTGTTTGATAAAGTTCTAGACGAAAGAAGATTGTTGTCCATAAGTATTTCTTTAAGTATAAGTTGAAAATAGCAGTATATATGCACAAGGATTAAAGGGGATGTAAAGTCAACTCAAGTGCACATGGGTTAAAACAACGGACGTACCAAATGGAAAAGGGAACTAAGTGCGTAGCTGAGTTCTTCTCACCTAAGCACAAAATAGAACAAATCTATTACCATAGGATTCGCTTATGAACGTAGTTGGTTTAATTTCTAATGATGGACCTCTCATCATAAGAGTGAAAGAATGAAGTGCACAGTACGGCAGTTAGGAAGCGAGATTCACTTTCTTTTCAATGAGGTGAGGATTGACATGGAGGTTTTTTGTAGTGGTGAATCTTACGTGTGGCTTTTGGAAACACATGCAGAAATTTTCAGCGCGGTCGGTCACAAGTGTAACGTGCGACGCGTCTAAGTTCAGGCTGGTGTGATAGCTCATCACCGTTTCAAAAATGGAACAAATAGTGAATATCTTTTTTTTTTTTTTTTTTTTTTCGCGCTTGAGGTAAACTCCAGCGTTAATATTTGAGATATTTGAAAAGATTTATAGGATCATTTGACTTTCTCACTGCCATATTTTTGAATGGCATAAGAGATTGAGTGCTGGAAGGAAATCGGTGAAAGATGATAAGTGGTTTGTCAGAATAGCAGAAATGATTGACAAAGTTCAGTATATTTTGAATGACCGAAACGCTGGTTTCTGGGTAATATCAGCCTTCAAGGAGAATAAGGAGCATTTTGCCAAATAATAACGGAGGATGTGTGCACGTTTCGTGTCCCACTCCTTAACAGACGAGGAGAAACTGGAAAGAATGAGTGGATCATTGCCCCAGCACACAACGTAGTGATTGTTCTCGAGGTTTTTTAATAATGTTTGTGTGGTACCACATCCATCTCTGTGTCCTGTAGTCACTTTCTTTTCTCCAAATTAGAAACATCAGAGTTTTTTTTTCTTTTTTTGTTCTCGATGTTTCCGCATCCGGACTTTGAACACTATTACAGTATAGAACTTTAAGAAAAGATCTACTAAATTATGCAAAGCTGTGTGTTAATAAAGAAGGTTCTTTGAATATACCAATATAAGTTAATTTTACCTATTATTCATATAGACTCATCTGGTTTCCTAATTTTCTCCGTGTTTATATATTAAATCGAATTACCAGGAACTAGTGAAAACATTGTTACCCACACTGAAAAATGTACATTATAAATGTTAAACGTTTCATCAGGGAGGGAAGGAACTAGGAAGAAAAGAGAGGATAATTAAATAGCAGAAAAGTAGCCGGAAAGCGTCCAGGTTGGTACCATGTTGGAATGCAGGGTTGGTTATACTTTTTTTTAAAAAAAACTTGATGACCAATATGAAGACTACATCCATTCATGTGACAGCTAACAAAAGCATAGTAAACATTTCTGAAAACAAAACATACGAAAGTAGTGAAACCAAAGATACAGCATTTGACATTGTATAACTCATATCACATAGAAAAACTGAGTACTGTATTAATAAATTTTTACGGAGTCTGTATCATTTTTTCATTTTTCAATTCAGCATTTTCTTCAAACTATGTTCTGTTCAGTAACTAGAAAATTCAAACCTTAATCAAAGAGATATTAAGATGCTATCATTCTTGACAGAGTATCAATCACAAACTGGTAAAACCTCTTGGTACACAAAATGTCAGCATTCAACATAATTTTTATCGGACAATCTACAATCAAAACATACATTCCTTCGATTATAAGCATTATTGCTGAAACAGTTTCTTTTCTTTTTTTCTTTTTCTTTCTTTATTTTATTTTTATTTTTTTAATCAGTCCGAGGAGATTAAGTGGAGCTCCAAATGTAGATCGGATAGTACAGTAAAGATGGGAACTTGAACGTCATTATCTTCCAGATGTAGGTTGTTCTAATGTAATATTTTAGTAGCAACTAAAGTTTGCTTTGAAATTTAGAGTATTTTTTTTTAAATCTAAGATATTATATAGACCTGAAAATTCCAACGAAAAATCAGAGAATTAAGTAACACGGTCGCTAAATAGTTAGTAGAGAATGACTTTTTAGACGATATGAAATTTAATAGTCAGAAAAGAGATCACGAAATAGTACAAAATTTCACAATAAATTTTCAGAACTACTGCTGGTACGAGGAGAATTAAAGGGACTGCAGCGAATTGTGACGATAATTTTTGAAAGTATTCCCCATTCTTACAGCTAACAATTTTTATCACTCCATTAGATGTTCAAAAGTCATTTAACAAAATAATACTAAGTTTAATTTTCTTCAAAGTTAATGAAGTGTCCTTTTAGCATCAATTTTGGTTCGGGGAAGAGAAAGAAGTCTTTAGGAGGCAAATCCGGGGAGATGGGGGACTACTACACCAGTGAACCTTTTACATCAGGAATCAGTATGTTAGAGTCACTATTGAATATGTCGTTGCATCAACATTGAGAAGGACCCAGCACCACGTTTTCCCATATTCCTTCAGAAGCTGCAGGATTCTTTTACAGTTGATTTGAATTTTAACTTCCACCATTCGGACAGTCATGTGGCGATCTGAGCTCACATATTCAGGAACTTTCTCCAGAGCTTTCTTTCTGTTGTTTAACAGCCGTGCGTCCATACCTTGAGTAATACCTAATGCCTTCTTTTCCCTCATGAAATCAATCAGACTATTCAAAAAGAGGACTATGAGACAGGGCATTATCTTAGTAAACCGTTTGGATGATTTCGTAAGTTTCCCTAATTTGTTGCAACACTTGATATTATTCTATTCCATATGCGAATCGTGATGATGACAACCAGTTTCTTTGATTATACGTCTTCAAAATTGAACAGATTTTCTTTTTAAAAATCTTTGTGTCCTTCAAAAGAGGGGAGATTTAATTACAATTTGATATGTACGGTATATTTTTGTCATTAATATTAACACCAGCAGTCCTGGAACTTTATTGTCAGACCTTATATTTCTAAAGTCTGGTAAGTACACTCATGTCCAAAATTATTGTCGTATATCTATAAATATATTGTTGTAGGAATATAATTCGATAATGAATTCGCCCGGTATTTCTTACAATGTTAGTATGTGTATAATCGGCAAAGACATGTATGTGGCAAATTCCATTTCAAAAGAGCAGTAAATAAGAACAATAAAACGAAAATAAAACTTTCTTGTCCATTTAGCAACATTTTGTTTTACTCATTCTAATTTTCGTATTTATAATTCTTTTCCCATGAAATTTACCACAAATATACATTTCCCGATTATACACATAGTATCAATATTAAAAGTACTCTGCAAAATCATTGTCAAATTATATTCTTACAAGAAGACAGTTATAGCTTTGCAGCAATCATTTTGGACATGAGTGTACCTTGGGTAACAAACATGGTCTGCTGCTCCGTGGGTTTGTAATGATTGTACTTTTTTTCTTTAAAAAAAAAATACATATGTATTGTAAAAAAGACTAGCATTCTTATAGTTCGTGATTCAGCAAGGTTATGGTGTTTATGGATACAATGTTAAATGTTATGTTTTTTTTCTTTATCATTGTATTTCTTAATCTTTGTATTTTATTCATTCTTGTTATCTGTACGTTGTGTGTTGTTTTGTGTAAAATTTTTTTGAGGAATATTGCTATGTAAACTCTTTACTCAAATATGCAATCCTGTTTAAACAGAGGTAACACAATAAGATAATCATTTTTATTATGAAGTAATTGATACCTAAATTGGAGCAGGTGATGCAAATTTGAAGATATCGTAGGCTCATCTTATGTGTGCAGTGTTGAGATCGAGAACATATGTAATTTTATTCGTTGTCATTTCGATTTACCTGTAACAATAGAATATTATGCCTTTTCAGGGTAGAAGACAATAATTCTCAGTGTTACTTATGTCATACGTTCTTACCTGAAGGTCCAACTTATCAAGATCATGTTGAGAAATGTATTTTGAGGAGAAATAGTCAGGCCGCACAAAGATTCACTGTTACGCGAAGACGTCCACTTCACACTTTAGTTTCAAATAAGTCGAGTCCTGTTATAATAGATACTACTTCAAATAAAAAATCTTCACTATTAGAGGATTTGGATAACTGTGATAGACGACCAGTACAAGGTAATTTTTTTTAATTTAAAGCACATGGAGATACTTAAATTCTCGCAGAAATTAGTATTTGTGTAGTTTAGTTATCTTCTAAGCATTGCTGATAATATATGTGTGTATAATTCAGTTCATTGCAAGTTGTTGGCAATTTTTACAACCCCTAAATCACACATTACTTTAACTTCTTCAGTATTTTATTTGTAACGTGGAATGTTCATATGAAATTCATTTTGCTTTGCAAAGTAACTAGCACACGTGAAAGAAGAAATAGTGTGTCAGGCAGTGTTTCTTTCCTTTTTTTTAATTTTATGTATTTGAAGTTATTCTTTTTCAATTTGTGAAGCAAAAAATTATCTTAAGTTCTAAAATATGTTATTACGAAACCTACACTATACTATAATGTATAAACTGAGATTCCAGGTGAATGCGCAACTGGAGCCAGAATCGAACGTGGGTGTCCTACTTACTTTACGGGTGCCTTAACTACTACTATTCCAAATCCTCTCGCAGGACATTTTCACTTTTTTTTAAATGGTTGTTTTAAATTTTTTAAATGGTTAAATTTATTTCTCAAGTACGTAGTACAAGTTATTTGCATTGATATCTAGAAGATGACAAGAAAGAGGAAGTATAAAAGCATCTTAAACGTAAAATTTAATTGATCATCTAAAACTAGAATTTGCAGGTCGTAGTTTAAAAGCTTTAATTTTAATATTTCTAGTGGGTGAATCAAAACTTGGTGCTCTTGGTTGCCAGCTATTATTCTATTACTTAAGGGAAAACGATGATTACTGCGTGTGTGTGTGTGTGATATTTTTCGGGTATTCCTTCAGTTTCTAAAATTTCCCTAAGGCACCAAAAATAAGAACAAGATATTGATAGTGGTGATCTCACTTGCGTCCGTCGTTCTGCCTCCAGATCCAAACGAAACTTTTTTGTTTCATAAAATGGTTGATGATAACATATTATCATCAATTAAAGTAAAAACATTATGCAAAAATAAAATAAAAGTAGGCAATATACAGGGGAAAGTAACCAACAAATCCACTTCAAAGGATAATCACACTTCGTTTTAAGAAATACATATTTTTAGCTATTGTAATATGCTATGTAAGAAAGTGGCAGTTTAAAATCAAACACTTTATCTTGTTAAGGGGAAAGGCTATCCAAATCCTCTTACCAACAATGTACTGTCCACTCAACGGAACTCTCTGGTGGCTAAGCGGTTAGCGTACGCGCCTTTGGCGTGAGAGACCCGGGTTCGATTCCCGGCAGGAGCTCATGTGGTTCGGATTCCACGTTAATCAGTAGGTCCACGTCTCATATAACCTCGCTGCTGAAAGGGACGCTAAACTAAAATAAATTCAACTGTCCACTCAACGTTTTAGTAAATGCGTTTCCTGATAAAGTCTCAAATAGATAAATTAGTGAGCAATAATACGAATCAAGAGTTAAACACATGCAAGATAGTTTTGAGTACAAACAATAAAATAGACAGTTATCTTAATTGCTTTCCAAAACACAAAGAGAACTAGCCGTTATATTTTATTTTCATCGGGAAGAAGGCGTAAGAGATGTTAACGTACTTAGGTAAAGGAGAGTCCAACAAAGTCAAAAAGTAGTCTAATCATATTTGTGTATAACAAAAAAAAGTCCTAAGATAAGGCATATACCAATCGATAGATCTCATTGAGCTGAACAAAATAATATGGGTGGGTATAAATCTTCATGCGTAGTTTTCGAGGAACTCTGGATACTTAAAAATGATGCTGTACGAGAACGAAGATGAAGCCGATTCTGAAATGTACTCTCATGAATCTTTTCATTATGACAAAGCCAGATGACAGTACACAATATACTTAGTGACATACAGCCTAGAATTATGACCGACTGTAAAGCTTTTAATTTTTGCTTAACTATAGTGTCATCCAAAGGGAAGACGCACGTCGAGCTGATCAAAATAATATATTTGCGGGTAAATTATCATATATAGTGTTCGAGAAATGGCGCCACGGATGTTTATATCGTAAAAAGTGTGTCGTTGGTTGCCAATAATATTTAATAATATTTCTCCAACTGCAACGTATTGTTTATTTATTTGTGTCTCTATATGTACAAAATAAACTGTATCTATTATTTATCTTCTAACGGTGATGCACATAACTTTAAAAAGAATTTATAACTTAGTCGTAGAATTGCTTGGTCATTATTTCAGATGTGTTTATTATGAATTACTTGACTTACAGTGGACGACATTGCGTTTTGGAAAGTAGTTAAGAGTTTATTTTATTTTACGTATATACATATTTATTTATTATTTTTAAAAAAAACCCGCGGTGGCGCGGGTTCGATTATCGGTGGAGGCGGGAATTACTTTCTCGTTTCAACGTAGCTCAGGAATTTACCCAGCCTCTTAGGAAACCTGGGACAAAAGCGCCCAGAGCGTCAACTGCATAACTTGTCTGAATGTGGAATCCTTTACGTTACCATTTTATTCAAAGATAAGCACATGTTCGTTCCACAACTTATGTATTGTTTCAGAGAAGAGAGTTTTTTAAACACGACTGTATTGTATTTGTCGATATAATATTATTTTTTGACTACGTTGGCATATCTAGAACGAATGTATAATTTTAGACAAAATATAATGTGATTAATAGTAGATTTTGTACTTGTTGTATCTTCTAGTTGAATTTTCTTTTCTGTTGTTTTTCTACTGTTTGATTGGTGTCATTATACCCACTATGTCAATAATTATGTATACACAAGAAAAAAAGTGATTTTAATCTGGATATCTTGGTTGCAAACAAAGCTATTTTCTTTTTGACTGATAGAGCATATGGAGTATATGTTTCAAGATTAGAGAAGTACTCACCTGGTTATATTCCTAGAAGCAGGGAAAAATTCTTGTCTTTTTGTTCCTCGTAAAAAGATACTCGTGTACGTATCCGAAATACCGGACGGTCTTTCGCTGCTTCCAGGAATTCAGTTGAGTGAGTACTTTTCTAATGCCTCCTTAATTTACGACAGGCATTATTAAGGTGTTAGTGCATTAGTTGCTTTTCCCCTCAACTTTTCATGTAATAGTCTCATATTGTCATATTTATGTTGAGTCTTGATTTCTGAAATAGGACCTTTAGGTTACAGTGTCACTTATACGTTGCAAAAAACACATTCTTGTGTAACTTCGGCAGAAGTATTCATACACCGGAGTTAAGTATATTTGTGTAATCACATTTTAAAAAGCTTCATCGTAAAATTGTTGAAGTTTTAAGGTACAATCCACTTTGAGACACATTTTAGGTGTATACAATTCTCGATACTGTTAATAACACTTTAGTTGTAAATCATTCGTGACACTGTTAATACTTTCATACTAAATCTTGATGCTTCTCAGTCCGCATACATTATTATTGTCTCAGAGAATTTCATAATAATATTTTGCCCTCGGTCAGGAAACTACTAATTTCTTCTGTTATATACTTCAGTGAGCGTAATCGTAATACTAATGATTCATCTTCTCTTTTTAAATGTAAGTGCTCTATTTTTAATTAACTTGGTGCTTTTGTCTGTAGCTTTTTCCATTGAAAAATGAATAATTAGTTAAACCCGTGTTTCAAGTTCTTATTTATACTGAAAAGAGAACTTAACATATGAAAAATTTCTTACAGAGAGTGTTGAGTAATTGAGATAATCATATAACATTACGGAAACTTGTTTCTGCTACATAAAATGTGTTTATTTTTTTCAATGGTAATTGTGAAATGTAATGAAAGCTGAGTACAATCTATCATTTTAATAAAACTAATAAAATCTTTCATTACTCATAGTTTACTACTAAGAGCGTCGGAACTTTAAAACTGTGTTTTGGCAACACTAACTGGATTGACAAAGGTAAACTGACAGTTGTATGCAGTAGTCTGTGGCAAATTATTATGAAGAGATATACAATTCAGCAGCGCATAAAAATTCTACTATAACTTCAAAAAGAATGTCAATTTCAACAGAAGTTCCCTAGACTTTTCTATCGATAAATGGTAATGTGATCTGGCCGCCCAGCTTATGTGATTTCTATCTCTGGATTATTTTGTACGAGATATCATAAGTTTCAGATCTATTTAAATAAGCCTCGAACAATTCGTGAACTAAAAGGGAAGATTGAACGTACCATTGTGAATTTACCCTACCTTCAGAATCCATTCCACCCGCCAAGGGAAATATGAACGACATTATCTTCAAAACGTAATTCCGTTGATTGCTTTTCAAAATAATAATAATAAATCATTATCACTTGTTTTCATTCTCTTTGATTTTACAGTTCTTTCTTTTTAATGCTAAATCCTATAGATAGATATAAAATTGTAATTGGATCAAAAGAGTTCCCAAGTTTTTTTTTCCTATAATTGCTTGTGCACTATTTTCATTCTGCTTTTGCTGATGATTATTTTTCCATATTTTTTAAAAAAATTTTTTACTTTTTTGTGTTAATTTCATCATTAATTTTCTTTTTTCAATCCTTTTTCCAAATATAAATTTCTCTCTTATTTATTGTTTATTCGCTCTCCTGCACTACTACCAACCTACCCACCCTATCAGGTTATCTTCCTCCATGTCCTAAGAACCTAGTAACATTGTCATGGATTTTGCATTCCAGCATGGCACTTAGCTATGTGTTTTTTATCTTCTTGTCTGTTCTTTAAGTTTTTGTTTCCTTCTGATGTGAAGGGATTTAGCGAAAGTACTTGATAATGTATTTTCTTAGTATGTGCTTGTTTTCACTATTCCCTCGTAATTCATAATACACTCTGGTGGAAATATATGTAAGAAGATCCAGTAGTAAATTCACACATCTGGACTAAAGGTTGTAGACGAGAAGCTGATGGTCCGCGATAGTGATCGCAACATTGCACTTGTGGGATATCCGGAACATGGAATACAGGATATACAAAAATATACAGTACTCACAATAAAAACACTTGTAACTGCCTCAGGAATTCACCAGTTGTTTGGTTAAATACCCAGTCATACTGACGTTGAATTTCTAGAGTATAGCAACTCATGCCCGTTGTAGATGTTAGATTAGCTCCGTAATGGTCGATCTTTGGCGAAGCCCTTCTAGCGGTCAGGATCCCCCACCATGTTCAACACGTGCTTGGTAGGACTTAGATCCGGGAATCTAGTAGGCTAGGGTAGAACTCGTATACCGATCAGGATACACTAGTTTCCGTTGTGGTATTAAGATGCTCGTTATCCTACTTAAAGATGGGATAAAACATAGTGTCCAGATAAGGTTGAAGGAAATGATTGATGACGTTACGAGTAAGTTATACGACGTGCTAGTCGTACTGAACCGATGAATGAAGACTAGAGACGAGCGGGGTCTGTAGCTTCTTCCCCCTTATATCAGAATGCCGCGTGGGTCCTGTATGGTTAGTGGCGGTACACGGTGAATCTTCCCGCAAACCTGCACGTCTAACACAACGGCCATCACTGTGTCGAAATAGAAACGAATCTTAAATTGTTAAATACCACTGTTACCCATTTGATTCGCTGCTGCCGTCTTTTCCAACAAACATTTCCGCTTAAGGTGGTGTCAGAAGTAATAAATGTGATTCGAACGCGGGAACGTAGACGTATCTCTGAACAACCATGGGTGTCACAGTCCTGTCTGTAGTTAGAGCGCCTCGAATTATCCTTATGTCCATGTGTTATCCTATGTTCGCGGGATCATTGGGAGGCATGTCTGCTGTAGGAACCCCGTCCCTCCTATCGTGTATATCTCCGACGTATCACTGACACATCACGATGTACGTGACTAGCTATTCTGCTAAATAACCATCCGACCTCTCATTGCCCAATTATTTGCCCACGTTCGAAGTTAGTTAATTGCACAATAGGTGTTTCCTGTCGTTAAAGATAGATTGTTATTCACGAGATCTACGAATGGGACTGTTATTCACGAGAACTGCAAGAGGATCTTGTTTCGTTCTTCTTTCACATCTTTCCAAAGTCCACTCTCAGTTGTTGTGCCTCTTCCCCGAAGCCCTTTTAAGCAGTCCAAATCCACAAAAGTCTATTGAACCTGGGTCTGGAGACTTAACAGTTATTTCACTCAAAGGTATGGCCTGTATTCCAGTACTCTTCTTATCCTGGTAAAATGTGAGGGATGATCTTGGAGGTTTTGATGAACTTGTTTTGATGGATATGGACTATGCTGACCTCGTTTCTGTACATATCTAAT
This sequence comes from Thermobia domestica, assembly GCF_964235325.1. NCBI lineage: Eukaryota > Metazoa > Arthropoda > Insecta > Zygentoma > Lepismatidae > Thermobia > Thermobia domestica. The sequence continues at coordinate 89,753,329 of NC_137466.1, forward strand.
AGATCTTGCTCGTAGATCGGCCTCAGGTCCTTTCCCTGATAGTAATGTGTGTTAATTTTTCAATTCTTCTCCAGCCTTCAAATCAATTTTCCTCGAGGGCCGCGGTGGCTCAGTGGCGCGTTCACCTCTGGTGCCTGGGGTCCCGGGTTCGATCCCAGCCCCCGCCAAGTAAACTTTGTGGTGGACAAACACCGTGTACGTGGGTTTTCTCGGGGTTCTCCCGTTTCCTCCCACTTACTTCATTCCACCATTTCATTAATTTCTCATAATCACCGTCTCCTTTAGCCTAACCGGCATAACCGTAGGACGTAAAACTCAAAGATTTCATTTCATTTCAATTTTCCTCGATGACAATAGTCGATAATTACCATGGACTATTTCGAGTAAGCCACTTTACATGCTCGGACCCACTGTGTAAAGCGCTTCGCGCCTTTGTTTCTGTACATGATGGGTCGTGGTTTGTTGCAGTCGGAAAGGTACACTTACACCCCGTGTTCGAATTGGAGAAAAAGCAGAGGCGGGTATGTTTTATTACAATTTTGACCCGACATACCAGCTATCTAAATGTTGAAATACAGTGAGGATAAAATGCCTAAAAGATTACATTTCTAATTACATAATGACCCAAAACCTGGGATAGCTTCAACGTAGTTAACGCTGAAGGGGCATGGGAAGGTTTCCCACCCCGGCCCCAGCTTTGAGAAAAATAAGAATGTCCCCTTATGTTGTTATATAGAATTGTTATTAAATTATAGAGAATTATATACAAAAATGCTCAAAAACCAAGTTTTTTATATTAAGAATTTTTAAACAATTTCTCATGGGAAAACTTCCGGACCCTCTATTTGACTGAAGGGTTTTCCAGACCCCTGGAACCTCCACCCTACTCCACAGGAGAAAACTCCTAAATCCGCCAATGCTCAAATTTTCAGATTTGACTGCACCCAAAGTTCCCTTCGCACTTGTACATATAGAACAAGAAAGGCAATTTGTATGTCAGCTATGTATGTTCTTTAAATTTAGCCTCCCCTTGTGCTCTAGTAAGATAATGAGGAAGTGCAGCGAAATTCATGTCATGAGGATTACCTTCCTTATTGATAAATGAATTGTCAGTTGAAGTATGTAAGAAAGTTGGAGCTACAGTAGTAGTTTACTTACCTTCCTCACTTTACTGTTTACTGTCTTCTTCTGACATTTTTATTTATTTATTTTTTACTTTTTTTTTATTTTTACTAAAAACTCCATATTGAAAATAGTTACCTTCCATTAACGAACAATACCAGATTGAAATAAAAGCAATCGCCACGAAAATTAGGGGTATACTAATATTAGGAATACACTCACGCACACAGATAATCACCGCACACGCATTTACAGTGTTATCCAATTATTAGAAAGACCCAAAATATGTTTTGACGAAAGTATATAAGCTCCATCAATGTAATTTTGTCACATCACACAATAACCAGACACTTAAGTAAAACAACATTTCTTTTTTGATTGCATAAACTTTTTTTTCCCCTCGTAAATACCGGATCGATTGTGTATTTCTTTATCATTGTAGGCACAAAAGAAATCCCGACAAACTCATAACAATACTTTCCGATTTCAGTTTAAACGAGTCGCCTCAATACACTCCTTTTGTTTGGATTGGACCCATGGCTCATTCCTTTGTCATGTGACCTTTATCTGCAACAAACAGAACTAACACAAATTCTTTCGTAGGGATGAACTTTGTAGACACCTCATTTCACAAGCAAATATAACAAAAATGTCGGTATTAACAATTTAGAAATTATTTCTACATAAAAAATAAAATCTTTGACGTGCAAACATATTCGTCTACTACTGTATACAAAAATAGATTTATTAAAGGTACATTATCATTGACTTTCCAGTGAGAGTATGTCTTGATCACTGAAAAACCAGAGACGGTATGTCTTCGTTACTGAAAAACCAGAGACGGTATGCTATATCACCGCATACCGTCTCACTTCGATCACTGCTTACACCTCATCCAGTGAAGCGACGGACTGCTACCTATGGTTTGCCAAATACCACTCGTACAGTTTCCGAGCATTACACTTAGGTTCACGTCGGTGGCCATCGGTAAGGCAATTTAGTCATGAAGACCTTTTCAGGATTACGTTGTTATAGCAAGATGTGGTTAACAATTCCCCCCAAAAAAACATACAGACGATTCATCATATGTCTTTGAATTGATGAATTCTCTTACACAAAAACGTGTATCAGAAAATTGGGTTACTGTTAATTCGTAAACAATAGCTAATTTTTCAAAGTACTGTTGGTAATTTAGATATGGTCAATTCCGCTGTTAAGTAGTATATTCTCTAAATTTTTTAGAGGCATTTTCTGTAAGATAAGCATAAATGTTGTACAAAAGTCAGAATAGAACTAGAACATCATTCTCTGTTTATTGCATAGAATTAAAAAATATTTTCTATTTTTCACAGCGCTAGTAAAATTCACATCAGCTGAAACCTCCCCATCTCCAGTAAGGACAAGAGCACAAGCAAACCACTATAAGTAAGTAAATTAGTTCTGTTGTTGATTAAATTACTATGCAGTAAATTATTCCTGTGTATTGTGTACGTTATAAGGACTTATGCTAAACGCTGGGGTTAGTATTTGCCATGTATAAAAGTTACATGCGTGTAAGGCAGAATGAGGAAGAAGTGAGATACGAAGTTAAAGGTGGGGTTGGGAAGTGGAAAAGAAAATAGAAAGAGTGAGTCAAGAAAGTTGGCAAAAATAAACAAGCGAGTTTCCTTTCTCATTATGAAACTACTGTAGACTTTCAAATTATAAGGATGCAATATTGCAACCGGAAGTGTTATCACTTCCGGTGAAATTGTAGATTTCTATAGCTGTCAGTTTCGATAGAAGGATTAGAGCGGAGATGTTACTTTTTGTTGGGATGCTAAATCCACATCAAAAACTTGTTTCTCGCTGTTAATGATAGCTTTTGCTCTATTGAGATTTGTCTTGAAACCGGATGAACTAGTAAATTTCTACACCTTCCAGTTTCAGTAAAATGATAACAACGCAGATGGAATATGTTCTTGAGACACAGAATCCATAGTTAAAAACTGTTTCTTGCTATCTCTTACCATCTTTGTTGTACAGTGATTAATGTCGGAACTGAAAATGGTATTTTCTACCAATTTCAGTGTCAGTAGAGTGATAAGGACAGGATGGAACTTTTTTTTTTTGGATACTGAATATCCATATTAGAAAACCATTTTTTGTATCTCGAATTATGTTGTGTTCTGACACCTATTGACGGACAGATGGACGAACGAACGAACAAGTGTCGTTCTGTAAGTCTTCCAATGATTATGCATAGCTTAGGTTGGAAACTAAAAAGAGTACCTATTTATACTGTTCCACATTACAGGTGTTATTTTACAAATTTCTGAGTAATTATAATTGGCTGGCCTTGTCCTCTTTCCCCTCTAATGTTTTCTTCTGTTACTTGATAATTTGATCAGACTTACAATGTGTCCACACGTTCTTCCATCGTACCATTCAAATACAATAATTAATATGGTAGACATTGAGAAACGACGATATTAACAACGGTATAGCACCCATTCATTGAAAATCGTTACTAATCGCATTCTTCCGATCTCTTCAGCCTAATTATGCCAATTATGGATATTATTTATATCATTCCAGGCAAATGTGCCTCCTCTCGATTAAAATAATGTAACTAATTAAATGTTAATTTCCTTGATTAATTGTTGATAAATCATTTCTTCTGAAAAAAGCACCAAAGATAGTTGATACAAGGGTGTTTTTTCTTCTTTTCTTTTAGTGTTAAATTAATGTAGCGAATTAAATATTGGTTGCTAACAACTTATGTGCACAATTTCATTCGCGTTTCATTATCACCATGAAGGATTTGCATTCTTTGGAAATCACAAGGATATATCCTCTTGTCCATTATTTTTCACTTAGTCATGTAAGGTCCATGACATTTGGGCGCAGACATTTGGACGCGGCAGTTTGGGCGCAAAACCTTTTATCCAAATAGGTTTACCTACCCACATATGTTACAATGTATTTCATAACTGGAGCCCGGATGCTTAGGCATTAAAATATCGTCGCATGAGAAGTAGAGGAACGTAACTCGATTTTCGTAGATTTACAGGCAAGAGGATAAAAAGAATGAGATGTGATGTGTTTTTAATAAGATGGTAATTGAGCCACATTACAACAGATGATCGAAAGAAGAACAGATGGCGTTACGTTTAATTTACACCAAGTGGGGCTTTCAAAATTATGTCCGAACATGAAGAAAATGAAAACCGCATTTTTGGAGTTGCGTTCCTCTGGTTCTCATGTGACGATATGAAAATAGGCACTGGAAACTTCTTAAAACTTCCACAAATAATTTTGCAAATCTAAAAATAACATTTAGAACACAGCGAAGTTTCTGCATATTATGCACCAGCTGAAAAGAAATGGGAAGAAACCGTAGCAAACTATTGACTATCCGATCTCTGTACTATGCGGCTTAGTTTTAAAAGAATATTTCCTTTTAATAAAATAGGACATGTAATTTGTGTGAAAAGACATACGTTTTTCGTTAATGTTCAGCTATTTTAAAGATGTGACTATATATTCAAACTGCACTACAATACTGTGCATACTTTCATTTTCACAAAGAAATTATTAAAATGCGTGGTACAAAATATAAGAAGTGTTTACCAAGTACTGGCCGGTACCAAGAGGTCAGAAGAAATGAATAAGAACTGGTTTTGAAATAAAAGTGCTGTTTTTAATGCTTTGGGTGGTTCAAGAAGTGAGTGTTCATTGAATGCCTTTTTGTTATTCGATCTGCGCATTAGGCCGGGCAATTGATACTCTATTGTATTAATAGGAAGTTATTTCAGATTTCATAAAAATAGGCACTTTTAGGCACTAGCTATACCTTAAAATAGTAAGAATAGGACAAATACCTGTTGCAGCCTGTGACACCCCAAGACAAATTTTTGTCCTTTATGATATATGTAACGTAAAGGAACGATACGTAAGAAGAACAGCATTATTTCCTTTAAGGATATGGAATCTGTATGACAGTTTGATAGTTCTCAGTGACCAGTCAAGAACAAACAACCACGCCGAAGCAACTCATCGTGGACTGCTTTGCGCCCAAACGGCCGCGGCTAAACGTCTGCGCCCAAACATCCTGCTCCGGTCATTAAGACCCGACCACGATACTGCTAGCATTGCTAGTAGTAATTGATTTGAACTGCGTTCGACAAAATTACGTATCTGCTGGCATGTCTGAGGTGCCAGCCTCTCTCCAAAGCAATTACAGCACTGGACATTCTGCCGAACTCCCGTATAGACTCTAGTACTGTCTTACGAACACATGAATGCGTGGCGTTTTACGAGTCAGAAGACGGCGCGTGTATTCTTCCATAATTGTAATACTGTTTCTGTTTCACTATTCATAAACAATCATTAAGTAATCGTAATTTCATTTGCAAAGACGGCTGGCATGATTTAGTGCTTGAACACAATAGAAACACTATCAGGATCTGTTTACGACGATGTAACACACGCAACACACAAACGACAATACTGCTTCTCAGTTCTCCCGCACACTGGCGCGCGCTCTTGTGACTAATGAGGATCTAGTGAATGTGGATATGACGAAAGACAGGTTCACCAATTTATTGTCTCAACACTCACCGTAACATGAGTCCTCGGATGCAGGGAGCGGCTGGTCGTAGATACATCACTTGTTTGTTCTGTTATATTTTCTTGAAAGCTAGACTGTATGTTCATGACATTTTTTGATGTATTATTCATGTAAAATACGTTCCCTAAAGTATTTGGATTTTCTATTGATACATTCCGTATATGTTCTTCTTAGCGGCCAACCTTCCCGAGAGTTTTATTTTTCTCAGTTGAACTTACTTCGTTCGTAACGTCTTGTGATTCAGACATCACTATGGTACTAATCGCTAACTTCTTGTGATTCAGACATCAATATGGTACTGATCGCTATTTTCTCTCCTCTTCGTGTGATAAAACATTCAGTGAAAAATAGTAGTTTACCTTTATTCACTAATAGCAACATAAGGAAGGCGTGCCTATTGTTTACTTGGGACGAGATAAAGAAAAATATTTGGAAGATGTACAATATTCTGAATTCAGGATGTTAATTGTCGCAGTTTTGAAATGAATTACCCCAAACAGACGTTAAATTATTTTTGAAAAAAGTCAAATCTAGTTACATTTTCTTGCATCCGAAAATGGCTATATTCACCCTTTCCAGTAGAAATCATTAACCTCTCGGAATGAATTTCCCAAACCCATTTCGAAATAATTTTTCCCAGATTAGAAAGTATTTAAAGCATTTTCTCGTACGCAAGATGGAAGGTTAATCCCATTTAACGAAATTCGTTAGGCAAAATCCTTGGGCCTCCAAAAAAATAAATTTTACCAACGTATTTCATACAAAAATCGAGATCTTGTTAAATTGTTTATGTAGTAACCGAAATCGAAAGATTATTTCAGTTCGTGGAAATTGTGACGCAGATTTCCCAAAGTCACATTTAAATATTTTTTTCTAAGTCAACTCAGTTAAATTATTTTATTGTTTGCGAAGACTAGATTTGCCGCATTCCGTTTAACAATGAAGCAAAATTATTAGCTTTCAGAAACTCCCTGCAAGAAATTGGATTTTACTTGATTTATTGGAAAGTAGCAGAATAGTATTGCCGCACTTGAAAACGCACTTGAATTAGTCTCTTCTAATATCATGAACATCACTAGTCAAAATCAGGTGATTTATCTTCATTCTTTCCAATCTAAACCCATATACTGCATTTATGTTATCGAATGATAAACTCATATTTCTGAAACAGAAAGTCCACAATTACCAAATTTTGTTCCATTATGTTCGAAGTTACGTTTTCTAGTTAAAGAGAAGCGATCGGGTCATCGCTGTGGTTGTCTGAGTCGTTCACATTAAATTTGTGTAAATGTTTTGCAGATGCGTATTCTCAAGGCTGAAATAAGAAGTTCTAAGATACCAGATTTATGCCATTCTGTTCAATGGAACTAAAATTACACCCAGTGATCAAAAGAAGCGTCTCATCCCGCTTATTCCGAAATATAAACTTTCATCTCGTTATGTCCAGCAAGATGTCCGATTGGTCAAAACCGATTTGAACTCCCTTAGGGATTCCAATATTCTTTCCTAGGAAGTACTATGAGTTAAGAATAGTAAACTTGTCAAACTGTACTTCATTTTATCACATAGTTCCGAAGGTATAATAATCAGTCAAGATATTTCGCTTTTGTAGCCGCGTACCATTCGGCAGTATTTTCCGGTCCGTATCCAGTTCAACTATTTCTATACATTATCCACATTGAATTTATACGAATAAATGGCTCATATTCTGTGAAAAATAAAATCATGCCTTTACGTACAACTGTTCCAAGGAAGTTACCGAGACACCTAACTTTAAAGCTTCTCCCCTGCTCTCACCTAGTCAGGCGGAAATTTCAAATTTCGTGCAAGCAAATAAAGTGCGTATTATACAGGGCGTCCCAGGAGAAAAAGGCTATATTTTGGTAAGTGGTACTATGGGTGATTCTAAGCAAAAAAGTTCATGTGAACATGGTCCTAATCTCAACGGTTTGAGAGCTACAGGTTGTGAACCATTTTTGACTTTGTTGCGTATTGCTTACCTGTATTTACTCTACAGAGTGAGACATAACGAATTTGAAAGGTAATGGAATGACTTTTCGAACGGCATGCAACATGTGGCAGTGACAGCTTTGAAAGGAAAGCTATTGGAGGAAATTTGGGAAAGTTAGAAATTGGATGGCAACATTGATTCTCAAATATCCCTCAATAATTTCTCTTCCAAAGATACCACTGCCACATATTGCATACCGTTGGAAAGGTCATGTCATCATCTTTCAAATCCGTTATGTCTTACCTCTGTCAAATAACTACAGGGTGAGCAATATGCAATATAAAGTTAAAAATGGTTCACAACCTGTAGCTCTCAAACAGTTGAAATTAGGACCCATGTTCATATAAAATTTTTTGCTTAGAATTACCCATACTACCATTTCCCAAAATATTGATCTTTCCTTCTGGACACCCTGTGTATATTATCTCAAAAAGTCCCCTCACATAGGGTAACTCTGTTATTATCAGAGTTTCAACAAAACGTAAGAGGGGAAATCGTCTCCAGATATGATGTTTTCAATCTAAAGTGAAGGAATTTTTTAAATCGGACGAGCCGTTTGAGCTGTACACACTTTAACCCTTTTAAATTATGGCTTTTTTGAGGTATTTTGTAGACTTTCACTCAATCATCTATTGCGTCAAGACTATTTATCGTAGGATCATGGTTCATACCCCGTTTTGTTTCTAGTAAAGCAGTGCTTCCAACTGCGTCCGTAAAATTTCCCTAAAGTATACCAAATGCGGGAAATTTCCGCTCAACGTGGGAAAAAGGGATTTTCTTTTTTAAAAATCCATTTTTTATCGCGAATATCTCCCCTTTGGTATAGGATACGATCATGCAAATGCTACTAAAGAAAACTTTGCTTTACGATGAAGAGAATGAGATACAAAGGGTGGCCCTGGGATAAATAGTTTTGATGCTATAGCCGATTTACATATTTTCCCTTGATAATACCTTTTTAGTGAATTTCTATAGTATCATTATCATCATCAAGACTGTTCATTGTGGGAACATGAATTGTACCTCGGTTTCTTTGCCATGAACCAGTCTTTCAAACGGTACCACTCGCATGTCTCTAGCGTGTACCATAGTGGAGAAAATTCGCGAAAAAGGGAAATTTTTGTTAAAAAATCCCCTTTCCCCGATTTCCCTTTTTTGCGAATTTTCTCCAATGGCACATGCTAGGGACATGCGAGTGGTTCCGTTTGAAAGACTGGTTCATGCCAAAGAAAACGAGGTACGTATCATAACTTTAGAATAAATAGTGATAATACTGTAGATACTTTACTAAAGTAATTGACTAAAAATGTGTAAAAAATGAAAAAAATAAAGAAATCGAGATATTTTTGACACACGTCTGTTGACTCTAGCAACATGAGTAATACCTCATTTTCTTCAGCGTAAGGCAGCGTTTCAAATGGTACCACTCAAATTTCGCTATCGTGTACCTGTAAAGAGAAAAAATGGGGGAAAATTGATTTTTTTCTTTAAAAAATCCCCTTTTTTCCATTTTGGACGAGATTTTCCCGCGTCTGGTACACGATAGGGAAATTTGAGTGGTACATTTCGAAAGCCTGTCTCATCACGAAACCAACGAGGTACAAACCATGATTCTAGGGTAAATAGTAATGTCAGGGATTTTTTGAAAATACTTCTCAAATATACCCTTTTTTTTAAACCCATCGTCCATGTTTGTGACGTCACAGCCCCCAGACAGAGCACGCGAGGCTGTAAAATGCCCATAAAATATGTTCTATGATGCTTCCATATTTGAATGAATGCAAAAAACCCGGTCTAAAAGGCTTTACTAGAGACTTATAAAGCAAATTCCGAAGGTCGACGCCATGGCACAGGTGTTGTGCCATCATAATTTAAAAGGCGTAAGCGCCGAATGTTAAATGAAAATGCAACATTGCCATTTAGCTGGATCCACAGCCTAAGTTAATGAAGTTACTGTCGTTTACGCTAACGTGTCGATGGCCAACCCCCATGTCAAACAGCAAGTTTCAAGTCAGCATTACAACAGAAATGTTATAAGAGAAGTTCTTTTATCTCTCTTTCTACACAATTTGGGGTTAGATTTTACATTATCCTGTCTTATTAATATTCTCTACAACTTGTAAGATGTTACTACGAACTGCTTACAACCTTTGCAACAAAAAAGAAAGAAAACCTCTTAGGGGTCAAATTTTGCAAAACTCCGTCTCCTCCCCAACTTTGGAAGTAAGGAGAACATTTGTACATAAATTCAAGATCGTAGCTCCAAATGTTTTGGTAACGAATGAATCAGTATATAAAGTTGGTCGTCTAAATAACTAAAACGCCTGCAACACGAAGATGTGTAAGGTAGTGGTACTGGGGATGTGTGTCAGTGTCGGTTAGCTCTTGTTAGTATTGTATTAAGGGATCATCTATAACACGTCAGGCGATAATATAAAATGGGAGTAGTTAATGGGTTCAGTGTAGGATGGAGAAGAACCTCAGTGACAGGGATTTCCGAGCATTGAAGAGATTTGTCACCAAGGACAGCAGAGTAATGCGACAGAAGTTACTACAAAACTCGATCAGCCTATTGCGACAATCACAGTTGGACACGAGTTGCATAGCCTAACGTTTGGGCCAGGTTACAATCTTTAAACCGCTGATCACTGCCAATAACCTTTTAGCGAGATTCTACCGTGAACCATGGTAGCCACTTTGTGATGCTGTTGGCCGTAGTTTTTTAATAGTTTATGGGCTTTTTTATTTTGTAGTACTTTCTAAATATTGTCCCGTTTTGGTTCACAACTTTAATATTGTTCTTTGCCATTTCCGGTACGGGAGAATTGAGAGAGTATTGCAATGGTTCGGATTCCACCTTAAACTGTAGGACCGTTTTATATGGCTTCAGTGCTAAAAGGAGGCGCTGAATTTCAGCAAAGAAAATTTGTGTGTTTTCTTTGTTTTGAAGAATTTAAAGAATGCCATATCACAAAGACTGCCTCATAGTAATACTGGGATGAAAATTTGGAAAATAATGTGATATTAACTATTTGGTTCATACGTAAGAAACTTATAACAGTTTGTAAACCGTTGTTAATGGTGAACGAACTTCTGTTTCTGTGATCTCGTGTTCCACTAAATAGTCATTAACATTTTATTGTTGAATAACATCATATTCTTATATGAAATATCATCTGCATAATGCGTAGTACGTAACGTATGACACCAATTTATCACCCTCGTTTTGGCTTTTTTCAGTTTTTTATATTTTACTGTTGAATTTTATGTTGTTTAATGATTTTTCGTTATGATCATTATTATTAGTAGCCTAGTAGTATTATGACGTTTTAGGATAAGTGATAAGTTGACGTATTAACACATCATTTACAGGCAGTCTATAAGTGGTGCTGGGACATCAGTTAGATCCATGGAAATATCATCTAGATTTCAAGGTGAGAATTAAATGGAACCATAAATGTACAGTTGGCTCCAAAAGTGGAATCCCATTCGTTAAAATATGAAAATCTAGGATTAATTAATTTTTGCTTTGTGCTTTGTAAAACAAAATATAAAGGCAACCAAAAGTATAGTAAAATATATTTTTTATTCCTCAAGTATACAAATATTGAAAAAAAAAATCCTTATTGAGGGGATCGACTATTGTCGCCTACTGTGCATATGCGACAGTCTTTTAAGGAGAAAAACTCCAAAGATGTTTGAACCTTTAAAAGAAATGGTAATCGTGCACGACAATCATATATATCAATGAGTTTGTGGTGTACACTCCGCAGCAAAAAACCTGCAACATGAACATGTAAGTTTATTGTGAAACGAAGAAGTCTTTTACTCCAAAATAAGTGTGCAGGGGAGGACGCCGAGGTTACTCCTAGCGTGCTTCGTGCCACTTAGATGTTATGTTGATTTTCTGGGTTGTTAGGAGTAGTTTCACAATAAACTTACATGCTCATGTTGCAGGGTTTTTTGCTGCGGACTGTACAACATCGTGTCTGTGGGTTTTCTCTTGTGATTTTCCCGTTTCCTCCTTACATTTTTATTCCACAACTTGTTGCGTTATCCTTTACTTTCATTAATCATCTGTCTCCGTTAACCTCAAGGGCATAATCATGGGACGTAAAACTAGAAATTTCATTGCATTTAAAATAGAGACGTAAGTAGAGTTATATGTTTGTTTTAGCTAAAGGAGACTGTGATAAACACAAAGTGAAATACTCCGAGAAATCCTGTACTTTGTAACCCACAAGCTAAGACCAAGATTCGAACACGTACCCTGAATGTGCCATCGGAAATGATCATTTACTACAAAACTACCGTGGCTTCATGTAGAGAAACTTAAATCTATAATAAATTACATTTACAATAAGAACAGTGTATAGCTACGTATTTATCATCTTTTATGCTTAAAGAAGGTCGGTCAAGTAATGAACTTTGTGCATATTTCGATATGTATATTTGAAGTGCATTTATGTATGTTTCGGTTTCAAGAGAGGAAATGAAACAAAACTAATACATTTATTTATATATTTCATTTCAGCTACTGATTACAAAATCATCAATCAACCAACTATTTAAAATTTTTGTTATTGATTTGCCTTATAAACTGTTGATTTAAAAAAAAATACTATTTGATGAATGCAGTGATATATGGGCGAAACGGTAATACAGATTATTAATAATTAAGTGTAGATCACATACAATTAGTAGAATGATACAGTATGGCAGGCAGAAGCTCTTCACAGGCTCTTGCATTAAGGGCGTCTGTTTCAGCAAAACAGAATTGAAGTAACGCACAGACAGAATGTAGATCACTGTTGCTTTTGTTAGAGTAAACACAAATTGAGTATCCAGCTCTTCTACAATTCTGCTTTATTGTTAAAATCTGGTCTCGAGATATCCATAAAATAGCTATTATTTTCCGCGACAGTTGGTTTAATCACGCCAGTGACGGTTATACTGGCACAAAAGCACGTGTACATACATACACAAAATAGATTAAATATTGTAATACCCCGCACATGGCTCTGTTTACTAACAGCTAACACGTACTCATATTTATAAACATTAACCATGTGTGTCCTGCTACGAGTTACTACAGTAGCAGACGACAGTGACACCATCGGTCATGTGACAACGAGGGAATATTAGCACCACCGGCACATTGGAGCAGGCATAAAACCAGGATGATTTCAGCAAAGACTATCAGTTTTCGGCTGGCCATCTCCACTCGCTCAACTTGTCTGGAGCTTCGAGAGGAACCTAACCCAAAACTTTAGTTTGGTCGAAACTCTAAGCCTCCTATCCTGCTTGCTTAGTTTGCTCGGAAGTCTGTGGGACTCCTAACCTTGCGTGAAATTTGTGGCTTCAAACCTCCCTCTGCTTGCATGTAGCATTGGGGATCCTGAATCCATTACACCTAGCTGGCTCGTAGCTCTGTGGAGATCCTTCCCTATAATGCTCGGGACTTGGGATATCACTCTTCACCAAGTAGTGGTGAAATATTTATACTACAGTGATTTTGTATTACACTATTTATAAAAAGCAGACTTTTATAATAAAATTCGGTAGTGGGAGAAAAGATACCGAGTATAATTTAGCTCTACGTATCTATGCTCTACCTGTACCTGCACAAGCAAAACTTTACAATATATAAATAAATGTTTGATATTGCACATTTTTCTTTAAAATACTTGAAGCCTGTGCTCGTAAGACCAAATTTACCTTATGTTGATGTTAACCTAATCTTACGCACATTCATCAATAGGCAAGCATTATGTGCTGTACAAAACGTATTACGTGCTGAATATATTTTTTAAAACTAGAACATAGATACTATCTGGTACATTTTGTTAAGATTAACATTCACCTATAATGTATCCTGGAAATCGTAAAATTATGTTTATTCCTAATATAATTCGATAACCAATCCTGTTACCTTCGACGGCTAGATACTAATAAAGAGATTCAGCTTCACAAATATTTTTTACATTTTATTCAGTATAGTTCTTTTTCACAGCAAACACTAAAATCGACTATGAACTATTAAAATTTGAATAATCACTACACAGATTAACTCTCAACTTAATGTACCAATGTAAAAACAGTCTACGATGGTACTTTTAACATGTTTCATATAATTTGAAATGTTCCATTCCATTTCAGTTGCTTTCTTCTTCCTCCGTCTTCATCTCTGCATCAACTTAAACAAATCTGTTTATGTACAAATCTGAAAAATTGCGTTAGCTATACTCAGAAATTTAATGTCACAAAAGATTATGTTACTGAATGAAGCTGTTTATAACTAAATCTCAGTTTTTATTAATTTTTTAATTTGTCCAACATAAGATGTTTGCTCTAATGTAATACGACAACACATTTATTTCTGTATGCATTTATTTTTACTGGTACTTACGTCAATATATATATATATATATATATTGACGTAAGTACCAGTAAAAATAAATGCATACAGAAATAAATGTGTTGTCGTATATATATATCAGTGTTGGGCAAAATCAATTGAAAATAATTGCCCTGAAAATTAATTGCAATTGAATTCAATCATAAAATTTGCAATTAAATTTTCGTCAATTGTTAATTGTTCACCAGGCAATTGAAACATTTAATTGTTAATTGTCAATCGCGATAAGAGATTTTCGCATTTCGTACGAATTCTTCACGAGTTGTGTTCTATTTTGCGTTCGTATGCTTAAGTGATTTCTCCACTGATCGACACTTGTAACCGTCTCTTATCTTTTCGTTAATAGTCAGTTCGGAAACTATAGATATCGATGCGTATATCCAAATTTCGGTAACCTTTTCACCGATCTTGTTAACAAGATCATTCTCGGTATGAAGATAGATATGATCTCCATCTATGTCATGTCTCAACAAGTAGCGGCGGATATCACCATAAGTTGACAATTGCAAATTTTTCAGTTTACACGGTGCCCAAAACACTAGTTTTCTCATTGCCGCGTGTCTTTAAACGTCAATGACCCTTTGCACTAGCCATTCGTAAAATCATTTTAATAACAGGGCACAAAACAAAGTAACAACACATTTATATCTTAACAGCACACAGAAGCACAGTATCGCACAAGAAGAGTTTCCATGTGCTCACTGAGCAAATGTCGCAGTCTAACTGAGTGCAGTAGAAACACTCTGCGTGACTGGTTTTACCCAGAAACCCGCTCTTCCAGTGTTTCCAACAACGTTTTGGATAAGTTCTTGAAACTAAGTTGAAATGTCCGTACATTTAAGGAAAATCAGCTTAAATGTTAATACTGAATAGATGATCATCCATTACAAATGCCCTATTTTTACTCACCAGAAATCCTTTATGCATGCTGATGTTTCTTTCAATTATGTTCATCTGAAAAGATTGAAAGATGAGATTGTGTTTCGCACACAGCTCTTTTCAAGTACAATTGCGTACGGATATGCAGAGATATGTGGTTATTTGTTATGTCAAAAGTATGTCTCTTTCTTGTGCCTTCAGAGATGAATTTATAACTAAAGCTCCTCTGAACCTAATTTTGATCCTTATCTTTGTTTTAGTGTTAATACAACGTAGAGGAAGTTCGCCACAGTCAACTTAAGTCCAATGGTATGTTTCTTCCTTCTTCTCGGAAGTTAGAACCTTAATCGATCGAAACCAGAGTTGGTAACAATTTCAATTTGTCATGATTATGTGAAGCACGGTGACATTGATCAATTAATATTACCAGTATGTCGGTTAAATGAACTTTATTTTAGCTCATTACATTCCCTTTTTAAAACAATCTCTGCGTTTCCTACCAATTTACGAAATTTGTCTCTATGGTTAGCAAAAATGTCTGAAAATCCCTCCGTATACGGACAGGTACTTACAGTGTGTAACATTGGGCTATACCGTCATTGGGTAACTCCGTTCCTCACTATACTTCACTTCCGGATTTGTAATCAGTGTATGTTTCGCGACATCCCCTAAAAATACGGCACATTACGCATCTACTAGAACGAAAGAAGTAATTGCAAAGAATATAAACAAAGAGAAAAAAGAAACTGGCGGAAGATCTAAACAACACAAACAACATTTGCCTATTTATACATGATAAGGTGTTGAAAAAATGCTAATTTAAAAGGCACATAGCCTCTAAGAAAATACTTAATCAGAGCTTATTTAGGCATGTGAAATACTAAACATAAATGTACACGTATTATCTGTCATATAAGTTTATGCATGTTTTCCGCGGAATAGTATCTTTGCCCCTTCTATGAGAATGAGATCGGTACACATTCCTTGCTGCCACCTCGTGATTTAATTAAATGTTTTAAAGGTTTTATTAGCTCAATCCCTAACCAAATCGATAACTTAATGATCTCTCTCTCTCTTTGCAGTTAACACAAGACACTACAGAAATATCGTAAAACTTAATAGAAAAGAAAGAAAGAAAGAAAAAAAAAAAAACGTTCTTTTACAGCGTGAAGCTTACGGCTATTGCCATATATTTATAGAGTGATGACTTGTGTATCTTGCTCCGTAGCTCGTTGGATCCGTGTAGAATTCCCATTCCTGCGACCCGTGTTCGAATCTTCGTTCTAGTACTTTTTTAATTTTATTTTTTCATTGATCAGTTAGGACTCCAGTAAAAAGGAAAAATATAGTTTAAGGTATGATTCGATATTCTGCAAGTATTTATTTATATATTTATTGTCAAGTGAACAAGATGAAGCAGAATTTTACAAGCGTAAAACTGTTCTAGATTTTACTATTAATAAAAACTATGAATAAGTTTACAGCTCAAAAGTAAATTGAATTCTCTTCAATTGTAGTCCATAATTAGCTATGGTTAAGAGCGAGAAGGAGTGCGCCACAGCGTCCGGAAGATTGGTGTTCAATTTAACATGGGATCTCAACCATTTTTTAGGCAAATCATGGTTTCATTTCGTTCTTTCGCAAAAATGTCTCAATAGCTCACTCAATATGATGCATCTCATTTTAAAGGTGCAATTTGAACGCTGTGCGTGATATTTTCTTCTTATAAATACAGATAATTATAATCCAAATTCCCATAAGAAAATGATCAAAATTAGAGGGAAAAGTCTTCTGTTTTTTTACAGTAAGGAAAAGAGCTAAAAACTTCGGACTTTTTTGAGAATGGAGTACTACCTTTGTATTTGTGCGCTACTGTACTATTTTTTTTTTTTTTTTTTTTTTTTTTTTTTTTTTGCTGTTTCCAATAACATTCATTACACAATCGATGAGAAATTATATCCTTCATTATTGAATCTACAGAAATCAGAAATCAGATTTTTTCGTGTTCACGTACTTGGCCGTCTAACTGCTAGATGGCACTATAGTCATTCCTCATCCCACTTTCCTTCTCAGCGGGAGCCAGTCCTTTTGAAAACCTACTTTGAACTTCTTAACAGGGGCGGGAGAAAGGAAGTTGTGAAGAACGGAACTTCAAACACGAGGAATAGCAAAATTTATGACCTCTTTAGTTGATGGTTTCTGTTTCAGCAGTACAGTGTATTTGTAGATGGTTTCTATGAGAAGAAGTAATTTGTGTTGGTAGCGATAAAGTCAACCTTTCGACAGAGATTTGTGAAGGAGAAGCCGAACCAAAGTCTTCGTTTATCTATTCCAAGAAAGAAATGAAAACTTCCTGCAGGACTGAGAATATACATACAACAGAAAAAATAAAATACATTATTATAATCTTATTATAATAATCGAGTAGATTAATCCCCGAAATATTCTTTGTTTACCTGTCAAAAAATCAAGAATAATATAAAGCTCTTTCATCAGCTTCCATCGTACAACATACTAAACACAAACATTATATAGTGGCGGATCCAGGATATGATCAAGAGAGGAGCTAAACCATAGTTTGTCTCTTTATCCAGAGTAAACAGGATTGAAGCCCATTTTATCCAGTGTATACCTGAACGTCAAGGGGGGGGGGGGGCTATAGCCTCTATAGCCACTTTTGGATCCGCGCCTGTATGTGTATACTGTTTACAGTGCCGGATTTACGTATAAGCTAAACAAGCTATAGCTTAGGGCCCTGCTCTCTTGGGGCCGAAAAATCTAAAGAAAAACTGGATATACATTTCTAAAATATAAGAAAATTAAATAAAATAAAATGTATATATACGTAGCAACAATGCTTCCTGCTGTGTAGCCTACGTTCATGTAATTAATGGGGCTCCTTCTGCTAGTCTGCTTCCTAAATTATCTCTAGTTTGTTCATTTCTGTATGTAGGGTGCCTATGTTCATCTGGACACATAAAGGACCCCATTACCTTAAACAGCTTGGGGCCCCACGAAACCTAAATCCGACTCTATCTATTTATGCATGTTTGCTCCCTCTCTTTTCGAAGCAGTGTTTCTTTGATATTGCTTCAGATTCCGGCAGGTTTTACCAAGGAGGGAAGAGTCCTTATTCATTCCAGGCATTCAAACTAGGGACTGGACTACTTGCTTCCAACATTCTGTCCCCCATGTATCCCGGTCTGAATCAATTGCCTAAAGCCCATAAAACATTCAAATTCAAATGTAAATGTTGTTCATCAGTGTCGACACCAAAATATTTCTCAATCAATGGTAGGGATGTTTGGTATCCTCAATCTGTCTCCCTCTTATTAGCGGAGAAATACTCTATATTCGGTAGTAATTTTTATTTTTTTTTAAAAAAAAGTGCTGTTTAATGTATCGCATAGGAAACTAAATTTTTATATACCCTAGTAGTATAGAAACGCACCATACGGTACCTTACAAAATAAACATCCTATGTCAAGGATGCAAACATTAACAATAATAATAGAAAAACATACTAATAAACATTTTAAAGACATTCTTTCACTAACCCTTTCACTGTGGAAGGCGACGGAAAGAAATTTCCCTAACCTGCGAATGTCGATTATAGTCGACGTGTTAAAATTTGTCTGTATCTTGGTTTTGTTTTAGTTAACTATAGTCGCCAAAGTTTTTCTGTGTGATTTCTATTGTTTATCGAAAACAATAGAACACAAAAAATTGAACGGTACAACTTCGGTGACTATTCTCGACAAAGCCAAGATACGGTCAAACAAATTTTAACCTGTCGACTATAGTCGACATTCGCATGTTAAGGAAATTTTCTTTCTGTCGACAAAAGTCGACTTCCTCTGTGAAAGGGTTAATCAAGTCGCACTTAAAAGTAGAAAACAATTTTGGTTATGCATGACAAAAAAAAAAAAAAAAAAAAAAAAAAAAAAAAAAAAAAAAAAAAAAAAGGATGCGCTCTAATATAGGCTTACATACAGTTACTTTATAAATTCTTAAAATGACGCGCCCCATTCTTTTTATTTAGGCTTGCATAAATAAGATTATTTTTAACTTTTTAGTGCGAATTGATTAACAAAAGAATGTCTTTAAAAGGTGTTTTATCATTTTGTTTATTCGTTGGTCACATTTTCCAAATCCTAAAGTGATATGCAACCAGGGAAATAAGGGCTGGTTAAAGGCTAGTATTTATTTTAGGATAAAATAGTTGAAAATAAAAACATTAAAATTTGCTTTTAAAATAAATAGATATATTGCAAAGTATGAAAGTAAAAATGAAATATTGTATTGTCGCCGGACTTACGTCGCTCTGTGACAGTTCTTAGTTCTATGACGTCATGAAATAAGTTCAATGTATACGAACACTTATTCAATGTTTGAAACAAACACCTATTACGTCCTTGTACACTCATCTCCAAAATGATTGTCGCATATCTATAACTGTCTTCATGTAAGAATATAATGTAATACTGAATTTGCTGGGTACTTTTAATACTGATACTATGTGTATAATTGGGAAATGTATATATGGTAAATTTCATAGGAAAATATTTATAAATACGAAAATTAGAATGAGTAAATCATAATGTTGCTAAATGGACACGAAAGTTTTATTTTCGTTTTATTATTCTTATTTACTCCTCTTTTGACATGAAACTTGCATACATGTCTCTGCCGATTGTACACATACTAACATTATAAGAAATACCGGGTGAATTCGTTATCAAATAATATTCCTACAACAACATATTTATAGACATGCGACAATAATTTTGGACATGAGTGTACCTTCCTGAAGAAGGTGACACATCTTTTAATTCTATTGTTAATGAAGTGGTCTATTTCCCCAAATAAAAACCAATACCAAGCAGAGCATATGCTCCCTCCTGTCCTTCTAAGCCGGTACCCAAGGCTAAATGTAACATTGCGTCCCTTTCCTGTTGTAATAGGAAAAATTCAGGATGGTCAGCTACTGGTATCGATCCCAGGACCATTCGAATGTGAAGGCGAGACAGAGGGTAAATCTGGTGATCATATTTTGAAAAGAAAATAAAGAAATGGATTCCACTAAAAAAGAGTCACATTGCCAATACATTTCAGATCTTTGTCTGGGTTTTCTGTCTTTCAATTCCAAGTTTTTTTTTTAACCACGAAGGCCCAAAATAATTTAGAATATCGAATCTCCCGTTTTTTTTTAATATTTGCATGGTTCTTCATTTTATATCAGACTCTTCCTGCACTATTCCCGCGTTATTTACCATAGGTAGAATCCTTTGAGAAAGAGACAGGCGACAAGTGCTTTAGTTCTCTATGGTATGTTTGTGACCGTTGTAGATATTTGAGTGGCTGACGGCTGATATCATGTTGGTCCCTCTTACAATATCTCTGTATTTATTTTTTCTTCAGTTCTGTTTCTCTTTTAGCCAAAAGAAAGGAATTTCACTCCTCTGTCCCATTTACATCCGTAACCATCCCCCTCCTGCGCTGTCCAACTTTGACCACATGCAGGGGAAAACGAAGGAAAAGGAGGGGTGCCATTTGCTTTGACGGCATTTCAGCAACAACCCCATCTGTTGCCAAAATAAGGAAACACTTTGCACTGCGATATCTTCGATTTGTCAAGGTCACTTGACTCCTTCCGACTCTTAAGGAGATGGATTTCAGTTGTTTTGTGTGTGGTCAGCATATTGGTTCCCATCATCTTTCATTCTGGAACTAAATATAATTAATTTTACTTTTCGTTTAAATATGAAATACTTACCTTTAGTTCTTAACGAAACAGAGATCATAGTGCAAAATGTCACTATGGCATTACATTTCGTTATATAGAAAATGAAATAAAATAATACATTTATGCTTGAAAATGTCGAAGATAATATGACAAACATTATGAACAATTCTATAATAGTATTAAGCAATGGTTTATAATAGAATAAACTGCAATAAAATGCAAGGTACTTGAAGTTAGCAAAAATATTTGCCCTTATACGCTGAAATACAAGTTTCTTGAATAGATAGGGAAACTTCACCTTGAAATATACACAACGAATTTATTTCTCGATAGAATTTAAAACATATTAAGAATTTTAGACCTTGAAGAACGCAACAAAAGTTTGACGTCCCATGGTTATAATATTGGCGTTACAAACAAACTAAACTAGCGATAAATACAAGGAACAGCTCACTGAACCAGCTCCTGTTTTTCGGTTTTTATATAAATTAACGTATCTAACGCCGGATTTTTGGTCAAAAGATATTTTTCTCTGCATAAATTTCAGTGAGAACATGTAACGTCAACATTTCATTAGCAAATGTAGCAACTGATCAAATTGAATAATGCCAAAAATAGCCTACTTTGCCTGCGAGGACCTATTTTTTGTGGAAGTTCCTACATCATATTTTAGGTGTTTGAATATTTCGAAAGGTTTTACAGAATGCTTGTTTTTATACATATATGTTAGTTCTGTGTGGTACGAAAAAAAATGGAAGAAAATGGTCTGCGGAGCTCTTTCTAGAATGTCTGTTATTAGTTGTAGTGGTTGATTTGATTTTAGCGTCCCATTCAGCAACGAGGCTATATGAGGCATGGACTTACAGCGTAATGTGGGATCCGAAACACATGAGCTCCTGCCGAGAATCGAACTCTGTTTTTAGAAAAAAAGTATCTGATCAAAGTCAGGAAGCAGTCACACTCGTGTTTCGGTATGACCGGAGCAGACCTGGAGACGACAAAACGTCGTTATACACAAGGAGAATTTGTATGATGCTGTTAGTAAAACTTTCTGCTGGTCTAGGGTGGCTAGCGCGTGCGTTTTTGGGTTTTTTAGTCTCATGTTCGATTCCCGTTAAGTATCAATTAAAATTTTACTTTAACTAGAATTTATTTTCATTAATCATCCGTCTCCTTTAGCCTACAGGACTTAAACGTTGAAAAAAGTATATGGGAAAAAACGTTAAATACACTGCACATGCAAAAGTTAGATGCCAGTGTTTTGTAATCTATTGACAAAATAATAGAAAGACAGGAAAGAAAATCTCTTGAAAACTGAAACTGAACAATGTTTTAACATTCATGCTTAATTTGCTGCTAGCGTGACAGATTAAATTCAATGTAATATAAATATTACACACAAAATTCGTTACTCCACTGTTGATAACATGGAAAATGCTAGGTATTGTTAAACATTAAAAATAACACCTCATTTTTATATCAATAAATACATAAGACAGTAACAATACTATTAATCTATATCTACGTAGTATATAAATGAAAAATACATTATTTATCATAACGAAAAATGGCTGAACCGTTTAAAATGAATTTTATTAACATGAACATTTTATTAACACCTACCTTGGACTGGGTTGTTACGCCATTTTTATTAAATTGCGTACCCTAACAGAGGAGAGGAAGTTAAAAATTTATGCCAAAAATAGAATATCTAACGTTTGTGAGATGAAACTTGATATATAAAAAACTTATTTAAAACGAGTGTGCACGTGTCCGACCGTGTTTAGAAATTTCGGTATTAAGTGGAGAATAGGGGCAATTTGTATCATTTTTGCTTAATATTTAAGAATGATGACATCAAGGTTGTGTCTTGTCATACCGTATTTAGCATTTGGTCTAGTCGGGTTTCTATAATTCATTAACGTATACATCATAAGAGGAAGAGATGAATATAAACACCTTATTTTAAAATATGTGAGCACATCTTCCGTTGTCCTTAAAAATCCGCTTTTGAAGGGAAAAGGGGGCAAGTTCTAAATACACGGTCAATATGTAAAAGTGACATGGTGATTGTCTGTCCGATCATCACGGAAATCGAATGGACCGTTTGAAATGAATACTTGAATACATTTAGTACTTGGAAGAAAATGGTTAGCTGACGTCCACTGGGAACTTGAAAAAACTTCGATACAATTTAGAGGATGGTCAACTATGCCTAAATATAACATTTCAGGTGGAAGTGAACACGAGGAAAGAAGTAATAGCGAATTTAAGTTTAGCATTGGAAGTCATTGAAAAACAATGTAATGCGCGCAAACCACAAAAACGTAACTTTTTATAAGGTTTGAAGACATGATTAACATATTATTTATCCCAACGGATCGATTATTTCTTATCAAGTTGTAAAGAAAGGTCTTGCGTTTTTCAACCTTCAATTTCAAAAGAGCATATCTCAGTTCAAACAAACCTTTGTTAATCGAAATAAGAACTATGTTAATACACTTTTGCCAACGAGAAACAAGTGTGTTAATGCCGGTAGCGTAGAATTATTCTGGAGTGCTGGACGCGACGAAGTCGTTAAAGGTCGTTTCGGCATCGTCTCGGCTTTTGAAGTATTTCTGCGGAGGAAGTTGTCGAGATGCTTGAAAAACTGATAGTTGTTGAGCGAAAGGTCCGGCGAGTATGGTGGATGAGGCAGAGTTTCGCAGCCCAATGCGTTTAACTTTTGCAGCGTCTGTTGTGCAACATGCGGACGAGCGTTGTCGTGGAGCAAGATTGGTCCCTTTCTGTTGACCAATGACTGGCACATACGTGTACGTCGAAGCTTGTGGTGCATTTCGTCGATTTGTTGGCAGTATTTCTCCGCCGTAATCGTTTCGTGCGGATTGAGAAAGCTGTGATGGATGAGACCAGCTGCAGACCACCAAACAGTCACCATGATTTTTTGTGGATGGAGTTTCGGCTTCGGGAACTGATAAGGAGCTTCGCCGACGTCCAACCACTGCGCCGAACGTCGCCGATTATCGTAAAGGATCCACTTCTCATCACATGTCACAATCCTGTCGAGAAACAGGTCGTTCTTGTTCCGTAAAAGAAGAGAAGACGACACCTCAAAACTACGATTTCGATCATTTTCGGTCAATTCGTGCGGCACGCATCTTATTCCCAATCTCTTGCAGATGGTTGGAAATTATCATAGGTGTTACACCCAAGTCTTCAGCAAGCTCTCGAACAGTTGTGCGTGGATTGGCTTCGACTAAGGCTCTCAATTGGTCGTTGTCAACAGCGGATGGCGGACCACTGCGCTCGTCATCTTCCAGTCTCTCGTCACCGCTGCGGAATTTCTTGAACCACCATTGTGCTGTACGTTCGTTAGTAGTTCGTGGGCCAAACGCATCGTTGATATCACAAGCTGTCTGGGCAGCTTTTTGGCCTAGCTTGAACTGGAACAAGAAAATCGTGCGAATTTACCTCTTGTTCATGCTATCTTTGAAGTCCTGAAAAAAAAAAGTATTTTAAAACAAAACCAATACAACAAATAGATAGAGCAAAAAACGCGCTTTAAAATTATATATATAGGCACAATATTATAACGACACTATTTGAAAATACATCATTGAAAATAGAGGTAGCAAAAACCGCAAGAGCTTTCTTAACAACCTGATACATGTGTCTGAAGTGTTTAGTTGCGCTGTCAATTGATGCTGACTGATTGCGGCTACATTAATATTTGTTTCTTATTGAGTTTCATTATAAACTTCACTTCAATCCCTATACCTTCTCTTCGTGTTTATTTCCATCAGATTTTCTTTTCATTCAGGCATAGTTGATCATTCTCTAAATAGCGTTCAAGTTCGCCAGCTGGCGCCAGGTGACCATGTCTTACAAGGGGAAAGCAGAATTTGGTAAATGAGCTTCGGGTCCAACCTTCGCGAGGTAGTAGTTCACATTTAAAGTGATAATATTACAAGCTGGGAGAGCACAATACCCAGAAATAGTGGAGAAAAAGCGACTTAAAGATTCCTATTCGTGCATATGTGATATGACGCGTAAAATAATCAAGTGACGGCGTGGCAGAGTTAGGAACATCTGCGACCCCCGTGCAAAGGGTCCCGGGTTGGATTCCCGCTCGAGTCAACTTTTTTTATTTTTTTATTTTATTTACTTACTTATTTATTTATTTATTTATTATTATTTGCTTTAACAAAGTTAGAGCAAACTTTTATACGCAGATTTGTGACTTTAATCTATTTTGAGTTACGTGGAAATTACTCCATGGATAGCTTGTAGATTAATAGAGACCTTTCACAGTTCACAAACCAATCATCTTTCCTCAAACTGATAGTTCTAAGACTGATCAGTTGGCTCATTGGAAGTGTACCACCCCTTTCAGCTCCGAGACACATAAGGCATGCTTCTACAACTTAACTTGGGATCCTAAACTAAATGAACTCCCATCAGAAATCAATCTCTTGATAGGGTTGATTCCATAAATGTTACATTCTTTTCATTCTCACGTGAGTATTCCCAAATAGAATATGACCTTCCAGAATACATACTGTCTTTCCATTCGGTATGAACCTAGGTTATTAATCATATTCTCATTAAATAGTGAACGTGATTTCTGTTGCTTGTTTTCTTGCTATATATATTCAACTTGTGATTTTTGCTTTTGTCGTTTTACCATATAACAGTTTCTCTGCTTTCCCTGCTTGCCACACTATTCGTGTTATTTGTTGTGTAAATTGCATTTGCAAACGTAATATGTTTTGTTGTTTTACAAGGATCCACAGCTTTAAAAGTTTTTAAGGTCAGTTACATTAAACAAACTGATTTTCTCACATCTTCCATGGCTTCAAGGGGCAAAAGATACTATCCTGCGGAAAGCATGCATAAACTTATGTGGCAGATAATGCATACAGCTGCTTTTTCTTTAATATTTAAAAATTCTAAAATCACCGCTTTAGCAAAATTTCAAGGTATTTTCGACAAATCAAGCAGTTGATCTAAAGATCTAAAATTTTATGTGAGAGCTTAGTGTCACCAATGGTACTTTTTCCTCACTACTCATGATTAAGAAAAATCCAAATATACAGCGTTGTTCACAAAGTAATTTTGTAATCCAAAAAATTGTTCTCAGTGTTTGTGAGAGTTTTGCAGCTAATCCGAAACTCAATACTTTTGTAACCTTCATCAGACTAGATGACAATGTAGGACAGTGAGAAAATCCAATTCTTGGACTTCGATGCGTTATTGAGTTATGATATGAGTTGAAAGCCTTTTTCCGTAATTTTTACAACGTTCCCTTACGGTACACACATTCTTTTTATCTAATTCGAATATGAAGTTTAGTTGATTGCTTACATGAAGTTTAGTTCATACTTATTTTTGTACTCTTAAAAAGGAATTCAACCATAAATTAGACTTAAGAGTGAGCCGATTTGTTATATACATAAAAGAAAAATCACACTCGGTTAGTTTTCTGTGCATATTAGTGTTAATTGTATTGTGAACTTTGCTAAACGTGAAATCCATAAGTCCAAACATTTTCTTTTTCTTTTTTCTCTCTTTTTTTGTTGGGGGTTTGGTTATAAATAACTACATTCAAAAACTTAATCTTTTGTTACATCGAATTCTATGAGTAAAGCAATTGAAGCGAAGTGAAATATTTCAAAGTGTATGAAACGAGTGTTAAGAGTGCATCGTAGGTTGGTTTTATGTTGGTACAGCTAAACTGTGAGACTGTGTTGAGATACTTGAGATTTTAATAACTTACTCTTGATGTTAGTGTTCTTTTGTAAAAGGTACTAAATTGAATAAAATATATAATAAAAAAAAAAACTGTAATAAATATTGAACCTCCGCTACCACGTTATTATACGCAATTTAATCAAAGTGACATGATGAAATCCAGTTTGAGATAGATGCTAACATGTTTAAAATTTCATGCGAATCATTTTGGCTGTGATGCTATCACAAACAATTCTGTTACATTCCTTTATATTTGTAGTTTTATTGTTGAATGATGCAGTCTTCAGTTCTAATTCTAAATCTGTATGTGATTGAATTTCTGTTTATCTTAATTTCAAGTTATACATTGATAGTTAAACACACATTCCGCAAAGCTCAACAGGTGAGTACCAGCTGTATGTCGTGTATCAAAGTGTATTGCCTGAAGAGGGATAGATTTCCGAATGAAAACGAGGAACGCCATACATACAAGAACTGAGTAATTATGACTTCATCACACAACTACTGACCTACATAATATACGTGTCAGGTAATGTAGCAAGATCCTAGACGACTATGTAGAGGTTATAGAAAGTACATTCATTGAGTTCCCTCGTTGCTGTTACCTACTTACTGCAAATGTAAGTAATGTTCCTTCAATGTAATGTAGCAAGATCCTAGACGAATATATTCTATGTAGAGGTTATACAACGTACATTCACTGAATTCCCTCGTTGCTAAATGGTTAGTTTTTCCGTCTGCGGTGTCGGAGATCCAAGTCTGATCTCCACCTGGACTTCATGTTGTAAGAATCCCATGTTGAACTAAGGATGTAAATTTCAATTATTTATTGCGGTGTTTATTAGTAAGTGAAATAATAACTAAGCAACTTTATTCGGTGCTCAGTTCATTGATACGCGTTGGGTTTACGCCATATTTAAAGTTGTTTGGTGCGTCATGACTTCATTGCAAAGTGGGCCAGATGCAGAATCTGACTGGAAAAAATTAGTATTCCGCCTATACATGCAATATATGATCACTATACCAGTAAAATTATTACTCGGTGCCATAAGTGACCACAATATATTCAAAACAACTGAGAAACGATGAGTACGAGAAAAATAATGAGCTAAAAGATAAAAGATAAAACAACGACGAAAATAAATTATCCAAATAGAACAATAATGTACTTTACCTGCAAAGATTGAAGAGAAAAAACATCTAATCTTTTTTCAGGGGCCTAGAACTAAACATTGTAGTCTTCATTGTTGCCGTCTGCATCGTTATTGTGATCATCATAATCATCAACGTCATCGTCACCATCATCACAGTTATCACTATCGCGATCTTGGCCATGTCTTACTTCACCCTCCTGAGATGCTGCACATTTAATAGCAGGTTCTGTAAGTAACTTCCTGACATCAGGGAGGAATGAGTTCTTGTTTTTGTTTCGGGAAGGAGATTGACTTGAAATGATAGGATCGGACCTGAGGAGGAGCATGTGCAATACATCGCGAATATTCTCTTTTCGAGAAGTTTTCTTGCATGAGCTGCCCTATCTGCTCTAATGTGCTCATGTGTTGCTTCTTGAGCTTCCTCGGAGAGCATTCCGATAGGCAAGATGGCTGCCTCAATAATTCTTCCTCCATAAATTTGAATTTTATGAACAGAAACCAGCATAAAGAACCATGGATATAGACTAAGATACAGTTTGGTAGTTTCTAATGTGAATGCGTCAAATCTTTCTGCATTAATTGGAAAACTACGTGATATAGTTCGCAATATAATACCAAATCGCCAAACCAGTTCTTCATTAATTCCTGTAATCTCGGCGGATTGCGATGGATCTTGGGAAGAAACGCCGCGCCGTGTTTCCATCATTAGAATTTCCTACTGCTCCAGGTTTATGCTGATCTACAATTGGGCCCCTTTTCGTTCGGAACTCTTGAATAATTTGCTCCTTCGTTGCAGAGAATTTGACTTTGTCTTCGGGGATCCCTAACCTGCCATTTGTGAATGTCCAACCGATAAGATGTGTGAATGAGGCATTCGAAAAATCGGATCCAAGCATGTAAGGGGAAGATTCCAAATACATATCTGCTACAATCTATTGCTTTCTTTCGTAATTCAATATTGTTCATATTCTTAGGAGTAGATACATATATAGCACGTTTGAGAGAAAGTTTCTAACAGAATTGCACATCTTTCCATCCACCATCGTGAATACAAGTTCAGGGATGACAGTTATTTCCTTCTCCTGAGTCAGTACATTAGTAGGCTTTAAATTACGTATTTGCGTTTCCATTAAACGTACCTCCATTCCCGACAGTTCAGTTGTCTCTTTTTGGTACAACGATTTAACGGAAGGACAAAATCTAGGCGATGATGGTCTGGGATTTTGCCACAAAATTGTTTTGTCAGCCTCCCCATCTGATGTTGAATACAACTGTAAGGGAACGAAGGAGATAGCAAAAATATCTGAGTCACTATATACAGTGTTTGATTCATTTTCTGTTTGAACTTTCTGCTTATATACACTATGACAACTGCTTCCATCGCAACCCCACGTACACACTAATTTGATTATGTCTCCATCTCTGGTACACTGTTTAATAACATCTTCTTGTAAAGTCAGATGCCCTCAATTGTCTGATCTATTATTGCTTGTAAATGAACTTCGGCTAACATGTCAGTTACTATAATATTTTCTTCTCTGGTATAACACTAATTTTGCTTCCCGCACCACATTATACGAAGGATATATGTCACAATATTTTGCCTTTGCGCCTAGTCTGAAATTGATATACTGTCTTTTAGATAAATTGATATCTACAATAAGTGCAACGGCTTGATCCGGATAAGTGTTTGGATAGAGTTTTGGCGAATGATAAGCTTTCTCATATTTTGTTGCTCTCTTGGGTGTCGTTTGAGTAATTCCTCCTAATACAAATGCGGCATCTCTTTTTCCAGCAACTCTCAATGGCCTTTGGGTAGTCAACACCAGCTCTTGCTCAGAATGTGTAACGAGTGGTTTTACAAGGTTTTTCTTCGACTTCATTCCCGAATCTTCGAAGGGTTTACTAGGTCTGCCTAATTTGCTTGTCGAAGGTCTATGCTCTTGTCTTCGAAAGATCGTTTTCAAAGCAGTAACCACTTTATCAGAGAACTTAATATGTACTTCCAACCAATCATTATATTTCGATAAAATTCGACCAGTCATTTTATTACACAGCTTCCAACGCTTCTCGAAATCATCTTTGAAGGCACTTAGTCATTTACATACTGCGAAGAACATCC
Organism: Thermobia domestica; assembly: GCF_964235325.1. NCBI lineage: Eukaryota > Metazoa > Arthropoda > Insecta > Zygentoma > Lepismatidae > Thermobia > Thermobia domestica. The sequence goes on from NC_137466.1 coordinate 89,783,144, forward strand.
GCAGATAGGCTTTCCATTCCTAGTTGTTCGTAATATAATTATAAAGTGCTTCGTTTGATGGCTTAGAACATAGCACCTCGTACAGGCCCTTGCGCGTCACGACGAGCATGTCCGGCTCTACACCTATCTTTGAAAATAGGATAAATATAAAAATCAGGCAAGAATGGGCAGTAGATTACAACTGTATTTCAAAATACACATATCAAACTACACCATAACGAAAAATCTCGCTACAGACATGGACGTACCAGGGAAGCAAGAAAGTTCGTGCGCTTTTGAACAACTCCCGCTTCCATTTGGCTGCTGCGGCGACATCTGTCCCCGTAGCATGAAAGTTTTGACTGTTTGGGAAAGCTTATTCATTGACGCATCAGCCACGGTGAATATAACAACGCATTTGTCAGTGTAGTGTGTAAAAATCGCTCGTGATCATGTCAGTGTCAAATAAAGTTTTTAGAGCTTGTTTGCTTTACGAGTTTAAATTGGGGACAAATGGTGCAGAAGCAGCTAGAAAAATATGTGTTGCGCTCGGAGAGGGTGTAATAAGTAAATGTACAGCACAAAAATGGTTCCAGACCTTTTCAACTAGTGACGAGACCTTTCAAGATAAGCCTCGCTCTGGGAGGCCTAAATCAGTGGATATGGACCACCTGAAGGCCTCTATTGAAGATTATTCCAGTCAAACATGCGAGGAACTTGCTCACCGATTCGAGGTAAGCAGGAAATCTATTCGGGTAAGTCTGCATCAGTTGGGGAAGACCTGAAAACTGGGTCAGTGGGTCTCTCATGAGCTGACCGCTATGAGCCAAGTTCTAAGACTGAATATCTGTTCATTTTTGTTGACGAGACACAAAATCTGTCCAATTTTGGACCATATAATAACTTGTGACGAGAAGTGGGTCATGTATGACAATAAAAAACGGTCATACCATTGGCTATCACCGAATGATCCGAAGCCTTTGACTGCAAAACCGAACATCCATCAACACAAGGTTTTGCTCTGTGTTTGGTGGACTACAAACGGTATCGTGCACTACGAATTCTTGGAACGTGGTAAGACAATTACCAAAGATGTGTACTCATCACAACTGAGAATGGTAGCCACCAAACTGACCCAGAAACAGCCAGCACTAGTAAACAAAAGAGGTGTGCTCTATAACCAGGACAACGCGCGCCCTCACACCGCAAAACAGGCGCTGGAAGTAATCTCAGAACTTTGTTGGGAGCTTGTATCTCATCCTCCCTACTCCCCAGATGTCGCCCCTTCGGATTGCCATTTATTCTTGGCCATAGACAACTTTATGCGTGGCAGGCAGTTCAAGACTGAACAAGACGTCAAAAATGCAGTTGCTGAGTTTTCCGAGTCTCGGGAACAAATATTCTACAAAACTGGCATTTACAAGCTTGTTGAGCGCTGGGAGAAGGTTGTAGAAGCAAATGGAGGCTATTTTGCAGAATAAACAAACCGTTAAAACCCTGTAATTGACAGTTTTCTTCCATAGTATAAAAGCGCACGAACTTTCTTGCTTCCCTGGTACATTCTTAAATGTCAGTTTGAATTTCCAATAGCAGTTCTTTACTGCGTAATTACTTGCACTCTCTAGAGATACTTCTACAGAAAAGCAAAATAAACCAATCAAACAAAACTTAAGTCAAACAGCAAGTACATATACATACCTTTACTCATAGCTTATTTCGCGAACGTTCCTTGCCTTTTCACATGTATAATTAAACCACAAACTTTACGTTCATACCACCCTAATTCAGCACGCTACTAAGCATATAATGAACTATCAACTTTGACGTGTTACTACCACCACTATAAGTTATCTGTGTTTATTGACATATAGCAAGAAACTTCGGTTTTCAATTAACACAACTATGCTGTTCGAATGTAGATTAGACATAGTTGCCAAAACTACTTTTTCCGGTCAGATTCTGCTTCTGGCCCACAGTGCATTGCAAAGAGCCTTGAGAATTGTGTGATTTGGGGAAGGGAGGGGGAGATCTGTATTTTTTAAATATGTATTTTAAAAATTATTAAATATGATTTTTTTTAATCAGTATAAATATTTGTTTCGCTTGTATGCGATAAGATCTTGGTTTAATTCTAGGCAATGTCCAACAATAATTTTAAAAAAATAACAAAAGAAACGCAAGAAAACTGTACTTGTACGAATAGTTATTATATATAGTTTAATTAACAGCAAAAATAAATCTTTCCAGATGATCAGACAATTGACGTCCCTTCATCACCTGTGAGATGCTACATTCCAATAAGTTCGCAAAAGGACTCTTGTATTAACTACCATGATCAGTTTCCATTGAAGCGAACTATTAATTTAGGACAAACTCGGAGTGTAAAACGTAAAAAAGGAAGGAAAGGGGGAAGACGGAAGAAGATGAAATATAACAGGGTTAAAAAAGAATTTTCAAAATGCGCCGAAAATTGAATCATTCCATTAAAATAAAGAACTTTTTCAGAATGTAAATGTGTATTATAAGTGTTGTTTTTTTTCCTTTCATTATGGTGCCTTTAAATGAATTTGTATATTGAAAGATTAAAATATTTTTTATTGAGATATTTATAAGTAATAATTTTGTAAAAGTGTATAATGGATTTGTTATATATATGTCAGATACCATATAGCTATTAGTTACCATATAGGATCTCGTCTGTTTCTTTTCTTTGTAATATTTTTTTAAATTAAATGTGCTTTTGTGCAATTCAGTTGTAAAAAATAATTCTGTAGATCACTGCCGAATAAAAATGTTACATGTTAGATACATATAATAATGTTTAAAAGTAATGAGCACCCACCTTGCAGCTCTGTATTTTATTCCATAAGTAGAATTGCAGTAAAGAGATAATATATTTTTATACATAGGCTTAGTTGCAAGAGTCTTCAAAAGAGCAAATATACGTAGTTATTGCGCGTTTGAAGACTCTTGCAAGCCTATATATCAAAACATGCTATTTACGGGTTAGAGTAGAGAAATTTGGAATGAAAGGTGGTTGTTCAGCTTGAATACGCAAGTACATATTTCTGGTCTTTATAAATATAAATTCAGTTCAGAATAGAGCTCTGAAGCCAGTGACACATACATTTTCAGATGTGTAAGCTGTGCGTAACATTTTTAAACAAATGTGACTGGGAGAAGAGACAGATATATTGTTAATATTTAAAGTATGCTTGTTTGGAATATTGGTAATAGATATGAGAAATTACTGTAGATTTTTGTGTGGAATGGCTATTGCGAATGATTCTTCGATTAGCCGATGTCATTCTGGGAGTGTCATCAATACTGATACTTATTTAGCGTCAATCTTCTTTGAGCCACATTTGACAAGATGCTGTTCTGAATGTAACATTATATTTTCTGCGAAAATAGTCCTATACTTTCCGCTCGAGAACTTTTATTATGTTGTTTAGCCCATCCCTCTCTCCACACACATTGTGCCAAATTTCAATACTACAAGATTTAATTTTATATTTTTCCTTCGTTAACTGGACTACATACACTATGTGATCAAAAGTATCCGGACACCTGGCTGAAAATGAGTTACAAGTTCGTGGCGCCCTCTATCGGTACTGCTGGAATTCAATATGGTGTTGGCCCACCCTTGGCCTTGATGACAGCTTCCACTTTCGCAGGCATACTTTCAATCAGGTGCTGGAAGGTTTCTTGGGGAATGGCAGCCCATTCTTCACGGAGTGCTGAACTGAGGAGAGGTATCGATGTAGGTCGGTGAGGCCTGGCACGAAGTCGGCGTTCCAAAACATCTTAAAGGTGTTCTATAGGATTCAAGTCAGGACTCTGTGCAGGCCAGTCCATTACAGGGATGTTATGGTCGTGTAACCACTCCGCCACAGGCCGTGCAGTATGAACAGGTGCTCGATCGTGTTGAAAGATGCAATCGCTCTTCAACAGTGGGAAGCAAGAAGGTGCTTAAAACATCAATGTAGGCCTGCGCTGTGAGAGTGCCACGCAGAAACAGCAAGGGGTGCAAGCCCTTTCCAAGAAAAACACAACCACATCATAACACTACCACCTCCGAATTTTACTGTTGGCACTACACATGCTGACAGATGACGTTCACCGGGCATTCGCCCTACCTACACCCTGCCATCGGATCACTATGTTGTGTACCGTGATTCGTCACTCCACACAACGTTTTTCCACTGTTCAATCGTCCAATGTTTACGCTCCTTACACCAAGCGAGGCGTCTTTTGGCATTTACCTGCGTGATGTGTGGTTTATGAGCAACCGCTCGGCCATGAAATCCAAGTTTTCTCACCTCATGCCTAACTGTCATAGTACTTGGAGTTTATCCCGATGCAGTTTGAAATTCCTGTGTGATAGTCTGGATAGATGTCTGCCTATTACACTTTGCGACCCTCTTCAACTGTCGACGGTCTCTGTCAGTCAATAGACGAGGTGGGTCTGTACGCTTTTGTGCTGTACGTGTCCCTTCACGTTTCCACTTCACTATCACATCAGACACAGTGGACCTAGGGATGTGTAAGAGTATGGAAATCTCGCGTACAGACTTCTGACACAAGTGACACCAATCACCTGACCACGTTCGAAGTCCGTAAGTTCCGCGGAGCGCCCCATTCTGCTTTCTAACGATGTCTAATGACCACTGAGGTCGCTGATAATGAGTGCCTGGCAGTAGGTGGCAGCACAATGCACCTAATATGAAAAACGTATGTTTTGGGGGGTGTCCGGACACTTTTGATCACATAGTTTATATGGGAACGGGTTTGGTTGGAGTTCGATTACTGATGAGGACATGCAATTTGGATCCTACTTGAAACTGTGTAAATGATCCTACATAACACTCATGCTGAAACGACCTTAAAACTATGGTTAATTGAACAGAAGAGAATACCTGCAACATCGAAATCTTTGTTTTTTTTTTTTGTTTTTTTTTCTTTCTTTCTTAAAAGTGAAATTCTTCACACGCAAATAATATTCTTCATTGTCCGTGCATAATTTCAGAGCGTGACGAGAGTATTGTTCCAAGATTTATTTATTTATTGTTCCACCAATAACCTGGATTCTTCAATTAATTGTTCCAATTTTTCACGACTTTCACTTTGAACGAAATAAAAGAAACATCAAAATAAAAATTCTAATGAATTCCTAATAGATTGAATCGTGTCGTTTGATTTTTATAGGAGTCACTTTTACTGAGATACATAGTTCTGAAAATGGGAGAGATTCAATACCAATAATGTAAACCAAATGTACCTGAAGCGGAAGAGGACCAAAATGAAAAAAGAATTCTAGAAATTCTAGTAGATTGAAATGTGGATAGTTCAAATAATGAAGAAAATTATTTTCGTTTGTTTTCGGAAACAATTAATAGTTAGTAACAGTAAACACATAATTAGGAAAATAGTTACTTCAATAGTAACATGGTCGATCATCAGGTTGAACAGTGAATTGGCAAAGCTTTTTGTTCATTATTTATACAATACGGGAATCGTCACAATGAAATTTATCAGCCTCTTGAGGGAAAATTGTGACAAACATATGGCTTTTGAATTTACAATTATTCTGAATTTTATGTTACTTGGTGTACTAGAATACTAAATTTCAGCAGATTTGCTATATTGGATCAAGAGCGCAAACATGAATGTAATTGCTTTTTAGAGTGCTTCTCTGGCGGGAAAATTTTAGTCACCAAAATTTAACAGAAACAGATCTGGTGCTTCGTTTGGTTATATTATGTATGAAGTTTGAGTTAGCAAGATTTTTGGAGGATTTTTTTTTCCAGTAAATTCCTTGTTCAAGGACATGTACAGCATATAACATTCAAGAACTCGTGGTAAGTGTAATCGTTAACGTAAGTTTACCCACAACTCGCTAATGAAGCATCTATCTGAGAATCTTACTCATTACTGTGTATTGCATGTATAACACGAAGTTTTAGAGTGTCAATTCTTCATTGCTTAAGTAACACGATATATATTAATGGTAACAGATAGGCAGAATGTTATCATATTGTAAACTCATTCTTACACTTAACCACATTGCTGAAACCTTGCAGCACAATTATGCCTAGATTGTCGCCTACAGTACAGGATACTTGTGTTATTAAATCTTGTGTCCGTGTATTCCATTACTTGTAATAAAATAAATACGAAGAATGACTAAAAAGTTTTGAGCCTTCAGGGAACTAAGAGGCACAGATGTAATTGTGCCTTCATCTTAATCTCCTAATCATTTTAATGCCTTCAGCATAATCCTTGTCCATCAACGCACTTGTTCTGCGGTATTGAAGTGTCCTTATTCCAGTAGAAACAAATATTTAAGTTGTGATCACAATAACTCCTCCATGTCTGTAATAACATCAGTATCGATTGTAGACCGTCGTTCAGTTAGAACCTTTTTAAATTCGGGAACGAATGGAAGTCTGAGGGAATAAAATCTAGTGAATAGAATAGCTAAGGAGCAACTTCAAATACGCATTCATGAATAATTGCTATGGCAACGGTGGAGGTATGATCTGAGTGTGTGCACATGTGAGAAATATTGTCGTGGTGGTAGAGAACTACTCTGACCATCATATGTAGCTATTTGGTCTTGAATTTAAGTTCTGATTTTTTCTTCACTATTTTAGCGTAATATCTTTCTGTAATGGTGTGACCCTTTGAAGGTAATCAATCAATATCACCCTTTGGGAATCCCAAAAAACTGGTACCTTACCTTGCCAGCGGGAGGGGGAGACCTTTGTTTTATTAGGAGGATGCAGGGTGCTTCCATTGGACTGTTGTTAGTTATGGGCTGATTGTGATGAACCTAGCATTCGTCCATTGTAATGAATCGTGACAGAAAGTAGTCCATATCACGTCCAAACAGTTTCAAATTTTTCAGTGATGTGGTGTCCCAAGTGCTCTTTTGTTCAAGAGTCAGAAGACGTGGGACCCATCGAGCTGAAACTTTGGAAAACCAAGTTCATGTGTCAGAGTGTGATCTGCTTCTCCTGTGGTATGTCCAGGCTGTGTACTATCTGATGAGTTGACAATCGCCGATCTTGTATGATCATGTCAAGTACGAGAGTAGTATTTTCGTTGATGGTCTCGTTGATCTTAGTTCATTTTCAACTCTTCTTGAATCCATCGTGCAGGGGCAGATTCAACTCTGAGATCCGACTCACTTCAGGGCCTGTTAAAGACAAAATAAATTTCTTAGAACCATGAAATTGGTACACATTACCCAAAAGTTGCACTATTATGAAGCATATGTTTTTTCTGTTCTGGTTTGTTTCTGTGTTAGGCTCAAAAAATTTCAGTCATCCTCGTATAAAAAAAGAATGATAAAAGCTGCGTGAAGTTAGTAATCTTGAGAATTCTGTAATTGACTTGTTTTGTATGGAAGTGACTACTTACTTGTATTTGAAAGTACTTGTTTGCACTTTATAGAAATACATATTTCATCAAAAGCTATAATACAAAACTAAATTTAATATTAATATTACTTTCATTTTCGTAAGACTGGTACGTAAGTATGAATATTGAAAGAAGATACTATTTTTCGTAGCTTTAAGTGTCATATAACAGTATTTGTTCTTCCAGTGTGAAAGAAAAGCCTTCAGTTGAAAGTTAAAAAGAGAGAAAACAGTATTTGAAAAGGTTCGAATACCGGAGAGGAATTGATCTCTTCCATTAATTTTTATTTTTCATGTACTTGATTCATATTTGAGGAGTACAGTTGTACGGATTAAAATACAAACTGAGACATGTTAGATGGCAGCCACCTTCTTTTTCCTCACTATAGGCAATATTCACTTGACACTTAAACTACACTAAACCTTAAAAATACTCATATTTAAATTTAAAATTCAGTTTCGTAATTTGTGGCATATGAAAACATGCTAATATCAGTAATATTATTTATTGAATCAGTGTTGACATCATTTTATATTTTGTGTTTTATTTTAATCATACAACCGTATTTATAAATCTCTCCTAAACTTGTTCCCTATGTGTTATCCAACCAGGGAACACACACGATTCGCTTAAAAACGATATGAATAAACCATGCATATGAAGCCCCCTACTTGCCAAATACCTAGGTGAATACAGAATTCAGGTGTGTCAAAGCTGTTTTGACGTTAAAGCTGGTCTATATATATATATATATATATATATATATATATATATAAACGTTACATAATTAATAAACAGTTCTGAAATAGTATAAAATTTTTGTTTAGTTGAGTGAAGTATCACAAGCTATGACAATCTATTATTGTATAATTTTCTTCACACATACAACTACTTGCACTCGTCCATTTATGTTAAAACTTCCAAGTGTTGACAGTAAACAACTGAAAATGGCAAGTCTTCTTTGTGGATTATGAATTGCAGTTGTTTGTATCGAGTTTGTTTCTGGCCGCTAGAGTGCACATTGTTTTTGTTGTATGTTCTAAGAGAACGAGGATTTCGGGGGATTGGCCCATACCTATTTTCGTCTTCATCGTGATATGTTCTACAAGTAAGAATAATTTTCGTTTTCTGTAGTTTAAATTGCTTTTTCATGTCACAGGTTACTTACAAAAGATGGCACAATTTGCTTCCCCTATCACATTGGATGAGCTTCGACGTGCCTCCAGGTTTTGACTACACCTAAGGGATGAGATTCATTATACTTGTAGCTATCTCCCTTAACGCCAGGGGAGATTTATAAATACGGGCATTTATTACTTAAGCTGAATTGATCGTTGTGTAGTACATTTATGTGATGTTAATGACGAGCAGGTTTGAATAAAAGTATATTTTTAATGATATTACGTATGTGTTTCATTTCAATTAACGAAAACTGAACTTATTCGTCAATATGAAATGTTACTTGAAAATATTTTCGGCTATTACGTCGTAATTAATTTCTAAGTGTTGGAGCCAATACTCTGTAAGGGCTAAGGTTTGTGCTTCGTTGTAATCACAAGAAAAAAAATCTGTAAAACTTCATTAACCTTAACGCCCATTAGCGAAAGATCCTTGTCAAAAAATAATGCAGTGTGAGTCAGAAGCTTTGTGATACACAAATATATTTCTCGGAATATCTGTTATATATCGCGATAATGGTAAATTAATTTTTCTGCAATTGAAATTATGCATATGTCTACAGCGACAAGCAAAAGTAACTCCTCCCTAAGTGCTTTAATTGCATTACTTGGGATCCAGATTATTTGCAGTTTCTAAAACGCCTGGGCAGATGCCACCCAACTTACACGTAACTTTTCTCCGCACTGACAGCAGTTGGTAGACCTGAGTCAATCTTTATGCAAGTAAAATTATAAGTAGACGACGCACGAAACATTTCTCCATTCTGAGATGAATCTCTATGGTTCAGAGCGTGTTGTCCAATGAACACCATATATTAATCTCAATATTGCTGTGTATGGTCAAAGAAATAAAAACACTGACCACGCATGAATTAGAAAATGCGTGGTACACGGAAATATCAAATCTAGAACAACTGCTGGAATTAAGTTTGTAAATGATTGTTTTCATTGACAGACTTCCAATTCTCCTCATTCCAACATCTTTTCCTTTCTGGAGAGGAGATGATCTGGGTATGTATTGAAATTGAAACATTTGAAAAAGTTTCAACCTGGCCGGGATTTGAACCCGTGTCCGCCGAATAGAAGGTCAATGCGCTAACCTCTTACCTACCTCGCCACTTCAGCTTTCATTCAAACTTTTAGCTAGTTAAAATCGTTGCATGTAAGACTATAAACAATATACTAATAATCGTATAAGGAAACGTTCCTTATGTGAGTGTCACAATGATTTACTCAACGTTTCCTTCTTTAACTCAAAAACAACTTATATAGACTTCGTCAATGTGGAAAATATCACAAAACGTTCTTCAAGTTGTGGCTACCTCATCGTTTTTAATGATACTATTTTTTTCACTCTAACTTGTAATTTCCAAAGAAGAAAAGACGGCAGATATTATTTTCTCATTCTTGGAATTGTATCAACACGTGTAGAAAGAGGAAGTTCTTTTTGTATCTTCCGTAACTACTAGTTTATTTTTTATCCTTGTATGAGGAATTTGTGGCAGATTACTGACAACTGTAAGCTGAAGCCCATTGGGAGTTCGAATCCCTCTGAAGAGCAAGGTCGTAATTTTAACTGCCCTCAATATTTCTTTGTGTCCCTGTCCTGGAATAGACTGAATTAGTGTGTCACATCCGTTTCGTTGCCATGGTGATCGTAATTTTATTTTCTAAACAACGGGCTAAGAACCTAAGTACAAAGCGAAAACAGTAACGTGTTAACTTCTGGATTGCAAACTAAAGTAAAAGAAACACTTGTACATGTTTAAAAAGATTCCAATGAATGAAACTACAAAATCATAGAAAAAGCAAGCGATTAGGTAAATAATATGTTAAAATATGACAAGCGTTGAAAGTGAAATGTTTCTCCTAATATCAAAGATTTTGTGATTTATACATTTGGAAGGTACGTTTGATGTCAAAATATACTTAGCTTATTTATTATCGGATATTAAATTTAAATCTGGAAAATATTTATTTAGTACTATTTGTATCACACATTACATTTCAAACGTGTAGGTCTGCAGTGCTGAACCATTCATAAATGGATGTTTTCTTGTTGTACTGTTAAAATATATCTTTTATAATAAGTACAAAATATAAGGAAATATCCGATGCATGTTAACCGATCAGAAATTGGTCCAGATTGAAAATTCTTAGAATATATATATGGTTACAAGCTTCTTCTTCTTTTTTTTGATTGATTGATTGCTTGTTTCTTTATTTTGTAGCCACTGTAACTATGCACTCATATTTTAAAGGGTGGGTGTAAAATATCTAAATGCGTCAATATAATTAACATTATTTTCAAAATATACATTTTTCCTTGTAGACCAATCGTATATTTGTTCTATTTTCATTGTGCTAACAGCTCATCAGTCTGTACCTTAGAGTGTTTACATTGCGTATAGTTGATTTTTTTCATTGTGCATTACATGGTAACGGCGCAAGCATTAAGCAATTTCTGTGTCATCAGATTACCTAGAGATGTCGCCCCTGTAGAGAAATGTTCCTTATATGTTACTTTGTTAATTACTAGATTTCACTTGTAAATTTTCTAAATAGTGGACCCATATTCTTAATCTGTATCTTTTCCTGCCAAGTTTACTTTGTCTCAAAATATTCTAAAATTACTATTAACTCTGCTCTTATTAACAGTATACTTTATAGTATTCCTATCGCTTCATGCATTTGTTTAGAAAAAAAGTGGCGATCACCATGGTAACGAAGAGGAAATGGCGACATCACTATTTCAGTCTATAAGTCGAAAGAACTTAAGGTGCTAGTGACGAACAATACCACCCTTGGGGAGAACGTTAAAAAAATGGCAAAGCATGAAACTCGTATGGCAGAAACCCGGGTTCGAATCCTATCGTGGCAATTTTTTCCTGAAAGAACAACCTGAAACTCAAGCCATTGGCTTTTACAACCCAAGGAAACCCAAAATAGTTTTGAAATAAATAACCTTTGTATTAATGATGCCCATTATGGGAAAACGTTAAAACAATGATATTTTCAAATTTGCCACTTTTGCATATAGATTAAAACAGAGTAAAGTTTTAAATTCAGACTTGGCAAAAAGATGCCTTGCTGCATAAGTAGTGAACTACTCAGACCCACAGAAAAAATAGCGAATCGAACTCCACTCTGGTGAAACCATCCGTCTGTTGCAAGAGATATGCCCAATAACTGGTCTCGATCGGGGTGCGTCTGCTACACTCCCGCAAGAGATCCAGCCTCGATTCGGCACTGAAATATCTGCTCAATACAACAGCTATTGGCCAACTCAGAAACAGAAAATCATGCACAAAGTAAGAGAGAGGTGAAAAACTAAAAACACTCAAAACATGCATTAAGCTAACTAGCAAAGCTAGAAAAGCACATCACCATGAAGAGGGTGAGTAAGAGGGAGGAAAAATCTGCAAAAACACCTCTTACACACTAGCCGTCAGAAGAAAGAAATGGGTATTCTAGCTCTAGACAGGTACTAAGATCGGACGGCTATCCTCTGAAGAAAAGGGCATAATCCAGAAATGTATTAGCAAAAGGATTTCTTAGGAAAGAGATACTGGGTGGGGGAAGGAGGTTAGGATGATGATAGGAATACCTTCATTTCGACGTCTGGGCTCAAAAGCTGATACTCCTCGATGATCAAGACCGATGTCCACAGGCTCGGCTCCATGCTCTCTCAATGGCTCTGGTGGTCCGCTGGTCTCGGGTTGATGAAATTCTCTCTGGTGAATCAGGCTCTCGTCCACTGGCCAGATGCAGCAGCCATCGGCCAGTTCGCAATCCACCTTCGACAGCAACTCCAACTCCGGTAGCAACTTCGACCGCAACCTCCCCAAGCGGAAGTCTTCGGTCCTATTTAAGGTCGGGCTCAGGGTTCGGCGACTATTAAAGGTAAGCCTAGAAGCGAGTCCCAGACGTCACGGGAGGTGTGCATTGAGGTAATGGGAGGAATCAGGAAAGTCTCATACATTTATTTACAAAAGGCGAAACAATTACATAAAAACATAACACATTTGCAGAGTGCTGATTCAGCAAAACACTGACAGTCGGTTACTAGATCTTCAGAGAATCAGTCCACATGTTGCTCGTTTCTTACAATATAAAAACATAATAATATTGCAAAGGTCTCTGTCCTTTCCCGAAATACACTCAATCGCAATAAACACAAGCAGCACAGACAAAATTAGACAACCCACATCATTGTTCGCTGATGAATTTGATATCTACAAAATCAATCAATCAATAATAGATCAATCACTGTCAGTCTTTAATGTGGGCGACGGCACAAACTCACAGATTCCTTTACAATATTGACAACTTTTAAAATTGAGACAACTACTAAACCTCAGGTTTTGTTATTTAACTTTTATAAAAACGTTGACACGTTTTTGAAAGTGATTTTTGGAAGGACACTCCTTTCGTTTTTCAATTGTTGGCCGCAACATGATGCTCAACTGGACAAGTGGCTCGATGGATTCAAAACAACGTTAAGCATCCTTGACCTAGAAAGAGACCATATTCAATTACATTTTTTAGTTTTATATACAGGGTGGTAGGTAACTCCACCGACAAACTTTGGGAGGTGATTCCTTATATGAAATGAAAGAAAAAAGTTCTTATAAACGTAGGTCGAAAAACGTCTCGTTTCGGAGTTACGAACCGCCGAAAATTCGAAAAATCATGTTTCGAAACGCCTTGCCTTAGAAACTATAGGACCTATAACAAGCGGTTTAAGGAATTATACAGGAACTAGTATGCGATCTATCTAAATACCCATGTTTTACCATCCTCCGTTATCGGCGAAACGAACGCGTTATTAGTACTTAAAGGAGTATCCCTATACCTCAATTTCCTTTTTAAAGTTCGTTTCGCCGATAACGGAGGATGGTAAAACATGGATATTTAGATAGCTCGCATACTAGTTCCTTTGTAATTCCTTAAACCGCTTTGGATTGATCCTGTAGTTTCTAAGGCAGAGCGTTTCGAAACGTAAATTTTCGAATTTTCGGCGGTTCATAACTCTGTAAGGAGACGTTTTTCGTCCCATATTTATTAGAACTTTTTTCTTTCATTTCATATAAGGAATCGCCTCCCAAAGTTTGTCGGTGGAGTTACCTACCACCCTGTATATATTTGGTCTAGGAATTAATTCGTGCGGTTGGTACGCACACATTGAAGCTGTAGTACAAACACAAAATACATAAATACCTTAAGAAAAATATTGTCCATCGCTAGCCACCACTTTCGCCCATCTGTCAGGCAATGTACGGATTCCGTGGCGAAAGAAGTCCCCATCCTTGGAAGCGATCCAGTCAGAGACCCATGTTTCGATATCTTCTGAAGAAGTAAACCGCTGTCCAATCAAATCGTTGTTCATGCAATCGAACAAGTAGTAGTCCGAAGGAGTAACGTCTGGTGAATACGGCGGGTGGGGTAAAACTTCCCATCCGACATTTTCTAAATAGGTTTTGACCGGTTTTGCGACATGTGGGCGAGCGTTATCATGTTGAACAATAAGTTTATCATGTCTGTTCTCCCATTCTGGTCGTGTTCTGGCCAGAGCTTGCTTCAAACGCATTAATTGTCGTCGATAACGTTCTCCATTCATAGTTTCACCCGGTTGCAGCAGCTCATAGTACACCACACCTTTCATATCCCACCATATGCACAGCATAACCTTTGCACAGTGAATATCTCGTTCACCTGGTTTCACCCAGGCCTTTTTCGTTTAGGGTTCTCGTAATGGATCCACTTCTCATCACCCGTAATAATTCGATGCAGAAATCCCTTTCTGCTCTGTCGTTGAAGCAGCAATTCGCAAATAGTTTTTCGTCTTTCAATTCATGTGGAACCCAATGTGACATCTTTTGAATCATTCCCATGGCTTTCAAGCGTTTGGAGACTGTTTGATCAACGCCTAATGCTGCTGCAAGTTGTTCCTGCGTTTGACACGAATCCTGCTCGAGCAATGCTGTCAATTCTTCGTCTTGAAATTTTTTTGGCTGTCCAGCTCGCTCTTGGTCTGTCAAGCCGAAATCACCACTTCTAAACCGTGCAAACCACTTCTGACACGTTCGCTCAGCTAGAGCATGGTCACCATACACTTCCACCAAAATACGATGACTTTCAGTCGCACTTTTCTGCATGTTAAAGTAATGCAGCAGGACACCCCGCAAAAACATTTTATCAGGTACAAATTGCGCCATGTTCACTTCACTACAAACTGGTGTTGTTGACGCTTTAATCCACTGCCCTATACTACGAACGATACGCGATGACAGGGGTTTGCAACACATGTGTGGATACACGGAACTGTGGGACGCTCCGTTCGTTGCGCCATCTCTTGTCCACCCGCACGAATTAATTCCTAGACCAAATATATAAGCGCGGATCCAGTGTACGGTCAAGGCTAGTAGACCTGAACGGTTAGATGTCGTAAACCGTAATTTTCGGTTTGTAATACAAACCGATTTTCAAACGGGTAAGCGAAACCAAACCGAATCGAAAAATGGTTCTATTTTCTATTGACTATTAACATGTTCTTCCAAACTAACATGTAACACTTCCCAAGTATAACACTGATTTTAATAAAATTTAACAGGTAGATACTACATGTGAAATAAACGAATACGAGCTTTTTATTTTCTGCGGAAAAACGGTTTTGGGGACAAAAGCTCCCACAAAATTTTGGAAGTTTACGCCCGAAAGGCAAGAAGAACTGGACCGAAGTGAGTGAAATTGTGCACAGATATTGTAGACGTAAAATAAGGATATTCGTGTTTCGTATTTTCCTGGAAAAAACGTTGGGAGGGCATGGACTCCTCGAAACCTTTGATCACGAAATATCAAAAATGCTACTAACAGTATTCAGAAGTTCCTAAACGACTTGAAGAATTGCAACGAAACTTTATATAGGGACAATACGCAAAAAATAAACAAATACAGTTTCTTATTTTCTGCTGAAAAACGGTTTTAGGGAGCAAAAGCCCCCACACAAAATTTTAAAATTTGTTGCCCGAAAGGCAGATTTTGTAGACGTCAAATAAGGGAATTTGTGTTTCGTATTTTCCTATAAAAAACGTTTGGGTGGGAACGGACCCCTCCAAACCGTTGATTACGAAATAGGAAATATTTCCGTAGATGCGCAAAAAGCAGTGGACCGAATGAATGGAATTGTGTGTGGATATTAGTAGTAGTAGAAAATGGATCGATCTGGAACAACCTAGGCCAACCTAGGACAACTCACAAGCCCCTCGGAAATTGACCACCGTACACCGTGAGCCCACGGTCTTTTACGACCTCCATTTTAGGGGTGAATTTATTCCCTTTTATGAGCACTTTTTAGGGGGTGTATTCGTTCTTTTTTACGAGCACATTTTAGGGGGTGAACTCGTTCCCTTTTATGAGCATATTTTCCAACCCCTATTTGAACATAGCAGAAATTACACTGAGACTATGAACATACAGCAGAACAGATAATACATAAGAATACGTTTTCTTTTACGAGCACATTTTAAGGGGTGAACTCAAAACAGATAATACATAAGAATACGTAACACAGAAGGGTGTATTCATTCTCTTTTATGACCACTTGTTAGGGGGTGAACTCGTTCCCTTTTATGAGCATATTTTTCAACCCCTATTTTAACATAGCAGAGAAGTGTACTCGTTTCCAACCCCTATTTTAATGTAACATAGCAGGGCTTATTTTCTTTTACGGGGGGTAGCAACACCCCCAACCCTCCTCCTTTCTCATCCAGGGCTTGGGACCGGCAATGGCGGAGTTTAAAAAAATAACATCATCATACTCTCATAAATGAATAAAGCATAATATCATTAGCATCAATCGTAGTGAGTGAGAATTTGTTTAAAAAATCGTGCAGTGAATACCCAGATGCACGACATGCTAGATATAGAAAACAGTAATGTCCACAAAATTGAGATAAATCACCTTGAATACGTCTATTATTCCATGTATAATACAGACAGTTTCGTTTTCAAAACCTTATATGATGTTGTATATAGGGAGGTATACCATAGCTATCGAAATACTCTCCCACACACATATTAGATATATAAACAGCAACCCAATGTTCACCAGGCTTATCACTAGAATCAGTGTTTATAATTATGGCGGCTGGAAATGTATGAATAAACAAAGGTAACTCATCAGCAGCATATACACCAATAAAATGATCTTTAGGCAAATTTTGTTGTAATGCTTCATAAAGCTCAATTGTATTTAACATTTTTTTTTCTTTAATTAATATATATTTTTCTCTGGAAATCAATTTCTAATTCTGAAGAGAATTCACCATAAATAATTGTTGTTACAGGAGATGGCAGTGCTTCTTTAAAATGAACCTCTAAACGTACACTTCCTTGCCGTTGTGGACTAGTATGAAATGCAGCACTTGCGCTTGAATCAGGAGTTAAATCAAACACCAGTAGAGTATAACCATTAGGATATTCGGCGAGTGAAATATTATTACCTTGATTAGAATAATAAATACCTGAACCTGTAAATAACGTAGAATATGCTTGTACATATAGCTTATTATCAAAATCTGGTTGTAAAGGTTTGAAGGGCATTGGATTTCCATCAACATACAATGTAAAAAATGACATACTAAAATGTTGAAAATTGAATGGATTTGTTTGATAAGTACCATTGAAAGCAGTATTAGTAACAAAACCAATAATAATACGTTTAGGCACTATGCCTGAAAACAGATCTGGAAGTGTACTATCCATAATTCCTTGTGGCAGAGTTTCTGTCTTCACCTGCACTTTTGTTATAGGATATTTTATTATAAATTTAGGATTTTGTAATACTTTATTTTGTGCTATTTTAACTGCTGGTGATACATCAACCTTTTTCACAAGCAATGTTGCATCTGTAATTACAACTTTTCCATCAGCATCTGCGTCACCCATTAGACAAAATGTAGGTTTAGCTGGAATTAGTTTAATACGCAATTGTACACCATTCAGTAAAAATTTCTCCTGATTCAAAATATCAGCATGAATATAACCCAATAATTCAAATGACTGACTTAAAGCAGTGAGAAGAAAACGTTGTTTAAATCCTACATTAGCATCGGCCACACTGTCCATATGCCCTGCAGTATCTTTAAACCACATTGATGTTTGAAGATGCGTTGTTTTAGCTTCAGCATTATAATTTAGTAGTTTTTCAATATACGATCGATATGGATATGTATGTGAAGAGTAGGAAATAAGTTGATTATTTAAATATAATTGCACTTCACTGAACATTGCATTGAGAAAATCATTTACAGGGCCGATTTTCTTATCGGCAGAAGTTAAATTAGAACCATCTGATTTAGTAATTTTACCTTTAACATATAACATTATGTGCGGTAAGTCAATATAGTCATCCCCATGACCGGGGACTACAAATTCTATTGGTGCATTATCAGTTATCGAAGCCACAGGCTTATATGGAACTATTTTATTACCTATAATACTGGTTTGAGTGGGTAAACCAGCAAATAAATCTAATTCTGATTTCATACACTCACACTGCATTTTTCTTACTATTAATATTCACACATGGTAAAATTTACAATACCATATTACGTCTACGAAAATGTAATTTTACACATACACTGCCATATTGGAAAGAAAGTGGATTACCTGTACTATCTCTTAAATCAATAATAATTTGATCAAATTGTTTACGTTGCACAGTGACATAATGAGGATTATCAAAAATAAGTACATTATTAATACCATGCTCTGTAATATTTGTATTTATAATACGTAACAATGGAGCTACGGTGTCACCCACCATTTGTGGTTCTACAATATCACTGTAAATATACATAAGTGTAGGTAGCGCTTTTTGTAAATCAGGTGGATAACGAGCATGATGAACAACTGCAATATCTTCTTGTTGAATATGATCAAAACCTAGTATTCTGGCTAGTTCAGGAGATAGGCGTACTTGTATATGCTTCTCTTGATCTTTTATTACTCTATTAACCTCAATTCGTTTCACTGATGCTTTGACTTTTAATTGTAAATTTAATATATCACTTTTATGATTAATTTGAGATAGAATATCATCAACATGATAATAGTGGCCTGGTAAGATTTGAGTTATGTTCCAGTTTTTTGTATTCATGAGACGATAATAAATATTATTTGTATATTTGGAAACATTCTGAAATGAACTTGTATAATGTACTTCAACAACAGCTGTTTCCCACACTCCCTTCTCCAGTACAATAGGTTGATATAATTTAGTAGTATAACAAGCAAGAGTATTTTGAGGAAAATATTTCATAGAACTATTGCTAGGAAGTGTGAGATAAAAACTATCACTTTGCTCCATAATTAATCAATCAAAAATATCTTTGGATCTTTTTATCCGTTTCACACCACCTCCACTAAAATGAACTTTCTTTCTTTTTCTTCTTCCAGATCCTTCCAACACCTGATTTAATTTATTTTGAGCTTTATTTTTTTAAATTTGTTTTAGCTTCTTGCCATCGATCATGCAAAGACTCTTCAATAGGTCTATTATTATCTAGTATATCTCCTGCTACATTAATTCCTGTACGTATCAATTCTTTACCAACAGTTTTTGCACCTTGTTTTAATAAAGGAAATACAGTACGAAATAAACCTCCTTGAAAACTACCAATGCCATAACCTTCTTGATATGCTGTACCTCTATACACGTTATAATTACCTCCTGCTTGATGTATGTAATAATTAAGGTAGGGCTCATTCATCTTTCTATATACTTAAAAATATCAATAGATTACAATAGAATATTATTATTATTGCTTATAAGTACACCATTTGCGTTTACGGGGTGGAGGACCATCCTCTTCGTCTTCTTCGTCTTCTGTTAGTTTTCTAATATAATCTATTCGTTGAGGATTACCAATGTACTCTAATGCCCTGTTGCACCAACCGAAGATTAAGATCGGATAAGATAATCCATTGATTATTTTTATCTTTGGATAAGAATCTTACATCGTTGCACCAACAGTTTGTGAGAAAGGATTAACTTATCCACGAGTAATCGGAAGCTGTATAAAACTATGACGTTTATGACATGACGTCATGCGATATCATGCATTTGATTGGCTAAAACTGCAGTAACAACTGAAAACTGATTCGCGTAACATGTGGTAACTTTTGTACTAGATATGGGAAGAAAGCGGATGAAGTTGACTGCTCAGGAAGGCAAATATGTTTTAATGCTTTTGGACAAACATATCCTTTAACAAATAATAATAATAATAGTCATATCAAATACTAAAAAGAAGCTGTTTCTGCTATTCCAAAATATATATATTTGGATAAGCGGAATGGCGTGGAAGATCAGCCGGCGAGAGCTCATGTAGTTCGAATCTTACATTAAGCTGTAGGACCGCATCTTATATAGCCTCGCTGCTGAAAGGGATGCTAAACTCCAAACCAAATCAAAAATAGATATCTAGGGGCCAAATATTAAATTTTTTTAAAAAAATAGAATAGCTTTGTTCTAGCAGAGCAAACTTCTTTATCCGGCTGTTAAGAGACATTTTCAAGTAAGGGTGGGTAGTTCATGTTTCTTAATTTTTTACTACAAACTACGCTAAGCTTCACAGAAATACCGTCTTGTTTAAAATCCAACGTTCGGTATTTGCACTGAAGTATAGGATAGGATAGGGAAAAGTAGAGAATATTAGGGTAGAATACGGTAGCGTAGGGTAAGTTAAATTACGTTAGCTCAATGCTTTGCCATTTTTCTCAAATGTAGGGTAGGGTAGAGTAGGTTAGGTTACGTTAGCTCAATGTTTAACCACTATTTTAAAAAATAGGGCAGAAAAATGAAATGAAATCTTTAAGTTTAACGTCCCACGTTTATGCTATTTAGGCTAAGGAAGACAAGTGAATGATAGAAAAATTGGTAGAATGAGAATTGGAGGAAACAGGAGTACCCTGAGAAAACCCACGGACACGATCTTGTCCAAAACAAATTTACTTGGCCTGCAATCGTACAAGGTAACCCACGCCCCAGAGGTAAGCGCTCCAAATGTAGGGTAGAGTAAGTTATGTTACGTTACGTAGGTTACCTTACAATCAATATTTAGGCCATTATTTTGAAGTGTAGGGCAGAGTAGGAAAGGTTAACTCATCATATTGCCGTGTCTCACCATCATACTGTATTTAACAGTTATATGAGTATGTGGGGGAATAATGGGGACATCAACAATGAGGTTATATGTCCCCGTCTCGCCCCCCACGACTCTGTTCGGACCACCTTTTTAAAATTCAAATTTTGATATATATTTACATCTACATCGCCTCGCCAGTTCCGCTGAAAAAAAAAAAAGATTTAAGTTTACATTTGCGTCGCCAGTTGGTTATACTTCATTCCAGAAAGTAGCATTGGTGTACGTAAATATGGTCATCTTTATAAAGTAAAGTTTATTTTAGTAGTTGACTGTCGGGTTTGCATAATGTTACTAATTGGCGATGCGGTGCAGATTTACGTATGGATCCAGCACAAATTTCTTGCATATATATACTTCTTTTTCAGTAAATCGACTTTTTGTATCTTAAATAATCATTCTTGGGCGAGGACTTGTATTCCCTTGTACAGATTCATTTTAGGGGAAATTCAGTGTATGTATACGATAAGAACTATTGCGCAAAAGACACTAACCAACTCTTGCTAGATGGTCGCTAAAAGCATGAATGCTATCTAAACAAGTTACGGTAGGAGCGCAGAGGAGTGACCCGATCGGTAGCGAGGGTGTGCGTTAGAGAAGGTGGGTATAGATATAAACGAGGGTAGTGCAAACACTATATATGGCATCAAATTACCTTACATGTTGAATAATGAATTTGTTCGTTACTAAAAACGTTATAGGTAATATCCCGATTTTTTTTGCTTGTATATTTGTGTTCCAAATTAAGGGTTAAGTGCTGTATCGCCGGACCAGTTTTAGGAAATTTACCATTATTGAAAGTCATGTGATGGGAAAAGTTGAAGTTAAGGAAGTGTCTGTTGTTGGTTGTTTTCGATGTAAGCGGCATTACATATGTGGACGGAAGAGACTATTTGGCGGATAGGTACACTTGCTATGATTTAGTGGCAAATAAGGTAGTGTGGAAATGATGCGTATGTGTCAAAGTTCAGACACTCATATTTGAGTTTTATCGAATTATATCCTAACTAAATGTGTGTTAACCAACCTAACCTGCTAGGTCGCCACTATGACAATGTGTTTCTGCAAACAGTGCAGATAGTTATTAGTATGCACCTATGACAAGTGAAATTGAAACTCATATCATTACCAAAATTCACATGTTTTCACTACCCTCGCTTGCGCGCGTACACGCCGCACCGCGCCCGCTCCTTTCGGATACACTTCTGAGCTATCGTGTGGGTCCTCTAGCTTCGCCCTGCCCCGACTGGGTAGGTAGCATTTGTATAAGCAGTAGTAGTAGTAGTAAGAGTAGGAGTAGGAACGGGTGAGAAGGGTTCTGTTCTTGACATAAAATGGGCACGCTGCTGAATCATCGAACCTTCCGCGTCTTGCAAATAGTACCCACTGCCACATATCTTTTCTCGTATTAAACATAACTTTACTGCCAAAGTTACATACCTAAACAACGCATAAAAACTCCAAATCATCATTTCTTACCGCATTTCTGTAAATTTTCCTAATTTTTATATTAAAAAACTGAGGGGTAACTCTAAACTTAACACTAACCTAATATGTTATCTAATCTAATCTAACGAAATGTATTTTTTGTTTCGATTTTCGTGTAATCCGGCGATACAGCACAAATGCTCAAATTAACATAACACATTACTAAAGTAAATTTCATAATTATGTGAACCTCTTAAGCTCAGACATTTGTCGTTGCGCAGCATGAATTAGCACATTATCATATACTATGATTAATAGCTACCTTATAGGAAAGTCCACGGGGAAGGTTCTAGATTACTGGTCCCCCATGTAGGTTAGTAGCTGGGTTGATTTCTTTCTGTACTAAAGTTTATACATTTAATTTACACAGTACTTCCGAGCGAGCGTTAGCGAGTGAAGGCGGGTTATAGCCCCGCACGGCACGTTGATTTCTGTCTTTATTACTGATCAATGGGAAGGAGGACCAGTAATCTAGAACCTTGTCCGCGAATAACAGGTTCGACTTTCATTAATATATTTTTACGTAGCTATGTATATGGGATGTGTTCAGGTAAGAGGAAAACATATTTCGATTAGTAACACATTAGTCTGTTAAAATATTATTACAAATTTGTTCTGTAAATTTTACAAATCTATGGATCCGTGCAGTAAATGTGCACCGGAAATTCTAATGAAAATTTGCTTACATTTTTTAAAAATATATGCACATCAAGTATAGGGGCACGATTATTGGTAGAAGCACGATGCAGCAATCAATAATTTTTATTGTAAAATTTCCAGAACATGCTAGCAGATTTAATGTAAGGATGGGAGAAATTCTAGTTTATGACATACAAAGTTAATGTTCCAATTTTCTGCTTCGGTTTATTACTTTTCTTTTCACATTTATTTCTGCACTATTTAATATACAAGGGCATATTCAATCCAAATAAACCAAAATTGTAAAGATTTAAAATGCCAATAGACCTGTTAAATGAACGAATGTTGTAGTGTATACCATAAAATATAATTGACCCCAAGAGAGTGTCTTGCAGCAAGGTCGAATCTTATAATTACCTTAAATGTGAGGTAAATTTAACCTACTATGTCCAACTCCACTAGGTAGCCACTAAAAACTACACTTCTTCAATTCACAAACTATAATAAATAGGTCAATGAATATAATGAATTAGTGCAAGTATGCTACTTTAATCGGTCCATTGTAGTAATGACAGATATTTATTGATACAAATATCACTTTCTTGCTTTAGGAACAATTGAAATAAGCACAGTAACACCATTTATATCCACATAACCACATAAATAACCACATAAACAGCCAAATTATTCATATAATCTTCTGCAAGCAATCCTGCAACAAAACAGAGTACTTCGACAGGTGAAAACGATTACAAAATGCATCATCGTTGAAGTACCCAAAAGGATTTTCCCTGTCTCGTTATTCTTGTAGGTCGGATAGCATATTCTATCTGTTCTAGCACTTCAGATTCATCTAAAATATCCAATTTTTTTGCAAGTATATTCACTCTACTCACAGCTGATCACGACGTTATCAAGGATTAAACTCCCGTTTTCGATGGCTAATCTTAATTCGACGATTTGGCAATATAATCTTCAGATCAGTGTTGGTGCAACACATTATCCTCACTTCGATTATTAACTCTAGTTTAATCCCTATCCACAGAATAATCCTCGCTTGGTGCAACCGAGCATAAGGGTATATTGGCTTTTGCTAATAATGTAGCAAAAGGTTTCCAGCCGGCAACTGAAATATTTTTCTTACGACATCTAACAAAATCGGATATCAAATCCACTATATTTGCACCTGGAATTAATTTATTATTAATATTCACATTTCCATTATCGTCCCATTGAATATTTGGATTTTGTTTCAATTTACGTAATAAAGGTCTCGCTTTACGTTTACAAATTTCAGGGAGAGTAGATATTATTTCATCATCATCCTCCTCCTCCTCCTCGTCCTCTTGTTCTTCTTCCTCCGTAGTAGTAGTAGTTGTTGGTGTTGTTGTAACTGCTGCCGGTTTTTGAATTATATTTAAATATTTTTGTAAGACTTCTCTATATTTTGTCCATTTTTCTTCTGCATTTAAACTTGTATTATTTAAAATTTCTTTCATTTCTTTTTATAAGACAATAATGAGTGTTGCAATTTTCTTCACAATACAGTAAATCTATACGTTTAAATACAGATGTGTTTTCGCTTATACGTAACGGAAAAATAGTTTCATTATCATAATCAATGCCATATATCTTAATAGAAATTTGTTCCTTAGTAAATACGGAATTATACATATGTTCATGTATATGTATAATTATAATTTGCTTATGTGTTCTATTTCGACTGGAAATTTTATATTCGTTTTTTCAAATAACGGTAATAAAGTATTAATATATTGTATGTAATTATTTACACGATTTGGTTGTTCTTTTACTGGATGCAACGCAGCTAGAATACTATACATAAAACATCTATTATCGTTATTTTGAATATTTATAACACATTTTTTGGATAAAATCCATTGAGATAATTTTATAAAAGAAGAAGCTGACAGAGGATCATATTTACTGATTTTAATTTCTAAGTGATGGTTTGGTTCAGAACATAAAGACCACCCTGATTTCTTAATTGCTCTATTTTCTTGTTCAACTAAAATTTTATTAAATAGTTTTTCTATTATAGAATTCACATCTGTACTCGGTAAAATTATTTCGTTACCACTATTTACAAAGAATCTACATGTTTCTAAATCTACTGGTTTTACAAAAGTTGTAGCCAAAGAAAAATTTACTTTAAACGATGTCTTAGTTTGTTCTTGTTTTAATATATCTAAACAGTCTTTTCTTTTATTATTTAAAAAACATCCACTATCCTCATTTAAAACAGTATCACATTTTAAAATGATTTTTTTCAAATTATTATTAAATATAGTATCAGTTGGTGAATTGATAGTATTTGATTTAACCTTTTTTGTTGCCATTTTTTAAAAATAACTCAGTGTTACTATAATAATTTTGAACTGAGTTTTTATAATATAATATTATTATTATAAAATGTCTTACCTAAAAAAGAAAACAAAACCACACTAATAATATAAACGCACACACACACAAAATATCTGAACTTTACGCTTCAAACACCAAACAGGAAGTAATTACAAAAAAACATGTCGGTCAGTCTTTTATACCTGTGTGATCGCATTACGTCATATTGCGCAATAGGTATTAGTCATGCTCGGGGATTCCCCTCTTTTTTATATACCTTTGTGATTGATTACATTACGTTCAGGGATTCCTTTTTTTTCAATCCTATCGTTGAATGACAAGTTATTGTCTGTTAAAGAGAAAACTAGCTCAATGTTTTTTAAATCCGGATGAATGTCGTAATGAGAATTATCCACATATGGCGGAAGTTATTATGTAACTGATAACAAAACACGGAAGTTTCGCATTCCTCTGCAATCTTTAAATAATCTTTGTTATGTTCAAATATAGGTTAGAACAAGTTCACTCCTTAAATGATTATATTTACTATAGAGGGTTAGAACGAGTTTACCCCTTAAAAATGGACTATGCTCAAATAGGGGTTGAAAAATAAGCCAACTGCTATGTTACATTAGAACGAGTACACCCTTAAAAGGGAACGTACTCTCTGCTATGTTGAAATAGGGGTGGACTCCAAAACGAATACACCCCTATTCTCTGCTATGTTCATTATGTTCAAATAGGGGTGGAATACACCCCCGTAGTCTTATGTATTCTTTGCTATCTTCAATTAAGGGTTGGAAAATAAGTCATACTCTTTTACTAGTTCTGCTATGTTAAAATAAGGGTTGAAAACGAATACACCCTTGCTGTGTGTTCACCACCCCTATTCTCTGCTATGTTCATTATGTTAAAATAGGGGTTGGAAACGAGTACACTTCTATTCTCTGCTATGTTCAAATAGGGGTGGAATACACCCCCCCGTAGTCTTACGTAATTTCTGCTATGTTAAAATAAGGGTTGGAAACGAGTTCACCCTATCTGCTATGTTTCGTAGTCTCTGTCTGATGCGCTATGTTCAATTAAGGGTTGAAAAAGTAATCATAAAAGAGAATGAGTACACCCTTAATAATGGACTATGTTTAATCTTCGGTGGAACGAATACACCCTCATTATTGTCTTAGTTTTATGTAATTTCTACTATGTTCAAATAGGGGTTGGAATACACCCCCCGTAGTCTTATGTAATTTCTACTATGTTCAAATAGGGGTTGGAAAAATAGGCCAACTACTATGTTAAGAGAATGAGTACACTCTTTAAAATGGACTATGTTTAATCTTCGCTATATTTCTGCTATGTTAAAATAAGGGTTGGAAAATATGCTCATAAAAGGGAACAAATTCACCCCTAAATGGAGGTCGTAAAAGACCATGGGTTCAAATAGGGGTTGGAAAATATACCATACTCTAAATAAGGGTGGAACGAGTCTTATGTATCTGCTGTGTGTTCATAATCCCAGTGTAATTTCTGCTATGTTCAAATAGGGGTAGAAAAATATGCTCATAAAAGGGAACGAGTTCACCCTCTAAAATGTGCTCGTAAAAGAGAACGAATACACCCCCTAAAAAGTGCTCATAAAAGGGAACAAATTCACCCCTAAAATGGAGGTCGTAAAAGACCGTGGGCTCACGGTGTACGGTGGTCAATTTCCCAGGGGCTTGTGAGTTGTCCTAGGTTGGCCTAGGTTGTTCCAGATCGATCCATTTTCTACTACTGATATTGTATATTTAAAATAAAACAGTTCATGTTTCCCAAGTCTCGCCATCGGATTTGCTTCAAATTTGGCTCATTAACAGGATAAAGAAAATTAATTGACCCATGTTTTTGTTTATGCGGAAAAACATTGTAAGGGTTAAAGACGCCTCCCGAAATAGTATAAAATACGATATAGTTTTATGCTTACTGTTGATGCGCCAAATTTGAAGCAAATCGGATGGGGGCACTTGTGACACACGTATTCCTTTATATATACAATATCTATGCACAATTTCATTCGCTCCGGTTCACTCCTTCCTGCGCTTCTACGGTAATATTTACTTCTTTCGGAGAGGGCCTTGGTTCCAACAGTTTTGCCGCACAAACTAAAAATACTTCTTCGGTTATTTTTTTTTTAATTTTGTATTGTCTCTAAACACAGTTTCGTTGCAATTCTCCATGTCATTTAGTCACTTCTGACATACTGTTATTAGCAATTTTGATATTTCGAGATCAAAGGTTTGGAGCGTTCCGTGCTCCACCCAAACGTTTTTTCCAGGAAAATATGAAACACGTATTCCCCCATTTCATGTCTACAATATCTGCGCACAATTTCATTCACTTTGGTCCACTTCTTCTTGCCTTTGAAGCGCCCTTTCAAAATTTTGTGTGGGGTTTTTGGCTCCGAAAACCATTTTTGCGAAGAAAAGAAAATACCCGTATTCGTTCATTTTTTGCGTATTGTCCCTATACGAAGTTTCGTTATAATTATTCATGTCCTTTAGTCACTTCTGACATACTGTTATTAGCACTTTTGATATTTCGTGATCAAAGATTTGGAAAGAGCCGTGCCCAACCAAACTGTTTCTACCAGAAAAATACGAAACACATATTCCCTCGTTTCACGTCTACAATATCTGTGCACAGTTTCATTTACTTTGGTCCACTTCTTCTTGCCGGGGCTTTTGCCCCCTAAGACCGTTTTTCCGCAGAAAATAAACACGTATTCGTTTATTTCATATGTAGTAACTACCTGCCAAATTTTATCAAAATCGGAGTGTTACACTTGGGAAGTGTTACATCCCATACAGCACAATGTACGTACAGTACCCGTATAGTACACGCACAATTTCACAGATGCGTCACCTGTATAAATGCACGCCTATACATGTGATGCACACATGCGTCACAGGTCCTATTGAACATCTTCACGTGCGCAGCACATGTGCAATGCACAGGTCGTGCACAGGTGATTTACACGTAGCACGTACGCAATTAATATGTAGTGCACAGGCGATTTACATGTAGGGCAGAGGTGATTTACACTTAGCGCAGAGGTAATGTAAAGGCATATTCGAGATACAACGAAAAAAAGAGAGTTTATATATTTGGTGCCTTATGCTGCAACACCAAAGATTCGTTCGTTCATAGCTAGTCATAATGACTAGCACCCATTTAGAGGGTTATGCCCTCTCTTAGGGAAGAGTGCTGCATAAATGGAGGATTTAAGGGATTGTGTGATGGTCTCATAGAAGTTCTTTATTACATTATAGTAATTGCTAAGGTCTTAAGGATCTTTCCGATCCTTAACATTTGGTAGGATATTAACGAGGAAATTGCAGTTAGTGTAGAATTGTACAGAATTGGAACAGTAGAAATATGGAAAGAATAATGGATATCTAGTGATAAAGTCTATCATACTTGTACATTGTGAATAATGAGCATGAGCGATGAGGTGAGGTGTGCTATCACATCACAACACAGAAGTGTTAGTCAGGTAGATGAAGTTATCTTCTCGCCTAGGGGCTGCTCTAGGCTTCAATGTAGATAATGGGAGCCCTGTTAGTAGCAGATGGATTCAGCGTGCAAATGATGGAAATATGAGTGGAAGATGATCATAAACTTGATAGCCTGTCAGGAGCTCCTGGTCTAAGGCGTCAGGGGGTAGAGTGTAGCAGTAGAGCGTATAGAGTAACGATAGCGGTGGAGGGTAATATCGAGATGGAGAAGGATGGAGAGCTAAGTGGTGCATAGTATTTAGAAGTAAATGGTGTTGGGTTTTATAACGAGAGCATATGTATGCGAGACGTAAAGTTTCAAGATGAAACTGAAGTGTAGGAAACTGAATTCGGTTGTACAAGTCTGCTGTAAGACTAGGCAGTTTGACTCGATATGCAATGCGGAAAGCATGTCGTTCAAACACTAATAACTTTTCGTAAGTTGTGCGGGTGGCCGTAATCCATGCAACGTTTCCGTAAGTCAGCATAGGGCGTAAAAAGGCCTTGTATGTATTCAGAATTGTGTTCGGTTTTAGTCCCAAGGACGTTCCAGTGAGCCTTTTTAATAAGTTAAGTCTATTGTATGCTTTCTTTGTGACTGAAGATGTTGTTTCCAAGTGAGATGTTTATCGAATGTGAGTCCCAAGTAAGTCACAGTTGAACGTGCATGGATGGGAGTTTGGTCTACTTCTAGTGAAAGGCAGTTAGGATTTCTACGGACTCTTGATGTTCTTTCCGGAGGAATGAAGACAATGACCTGTGTTTTTGTGGCGTTGATCGTTAGCTGCCATTTTCTGCACCACCGAAGAAAATTGTTAATTGCTAACTGTAGAGCAGTGTTAATGGATTGTATACTAGATCCTAAGGCAAGAGAGGCAGTGTCGTCGGCATATTGAAAGAGGTGAATTTTATCAGGAAGTGGAGGGTATATCGGCAACATAGAAAAGATAGAGAAGTGGTGACAGAGCCGATCCTTGAGGTACTCCGCAGTGAAGGAAAATAGGATGGGAGAGGCAGTTATTTATTGAAACATATGACAGACGGCCGATTAAAAAGTTGTATATCAATCTTATATATGGGCCAGGAAATCGAAGATGAATTAATTTGTATATAAGTGCGATGTGCCATACCCTGTCAAATGCTTTCTCGAGGTCAAATCATACAAGACATGATGGTTTGGCCGAATCATAGTGTTGTGTAACCATGGTGGTTAAGCGAAGTAGTTGATCGTTGATCGAATAACCTGGGCGAAATCCATTTTGGTGTATCGGAAGTATCTGGCGCCTTTCTATGTATGCATGCAGACGTCTTACTATAATACGTCTAGTATTTTACTAAAAATAGACGTTAATTGAATTGGGCGGTAGGATGGCAGGAGGTTTCTTTGGTTTTGGAAACTAACGTCTTAGAGGTTTTCCAGGTGACAGGAAAATAGCCAGTGCGTAGAATGAAAGTAAAAATCGTGGCTAACAAAGTAAGTAACATAAGAGGGCTTTCTTTTATATGACGATAGGTTATTGAATCAAAGCCAGGTGCACTATTCCTTTTGTTGCGAACAACTGTACTGATATCTTGCAGTGTGATTGGCTCTGTTAGAGGTTCATTTTGTGGAATAGTATGAAGGATATGAGGCTGTAATGAAGGAGAAGATGGATTGACTGTGTCGGCTGGATGTCTATATGAAAATGTGTGACTGAGTGGTGTGAAGATGTCTTGAAGGAAATCAGCAAAAGCATCAGCTTTGGCGGAGTCTGTCTGTATAAGTAAGTCATCATTTAATAGTGGATATGGTGTTTTAGTATATTTTCCGCAAAGAGCATTGAAACGTTTCCAGTACTTTCTAGGATGAGTGACGTCAGAGAGAGAATTGCAGGTTTTAACCCAACACCGTAGTTTGTAAGCACAGATGTAATTCTTGACCATCCTCTGAAGTTGCCGGTGAAGACGGAGTGATTCTGGATTTTTTGTACGTTGATAGTCACGATAAAACTGTCGAGAGCGAGTGATAAATGTGAAATATTCTGGTGGCAATGTTGGTCGATAAGGCGTTGATGTAGTTACTGGTATGTAAAGTGAACTAGCTTCTTGGATTGAAGTTGTAATGGTATGAATGCCATGATACAGTTCGTCCTCTGGTGTAGGAGGTTGCAAAGGCTCTACTGCTGCCGATAGATATGTTCTGTATTGTTTCCAGTTGGCTTTGTCAAAACGGACGCTAGTTCTTTGAAATTCTGTAGATTGAGACGTATGATGAGTACTGAGTTGTAATTTGATCGGAACATGGTCACTTCCTAATGGATCGAGAACATCAATATGGATTTGTGAAACGAGATTAGCAGAAGTAATGACAATATCTGTTGTGTTTTGTGATACAGGCCTAGTGGGTTTTGGAAGATCATGAATGATACCAGTCGTGTGAGTTGCGACAAAGGTTTGAAAGATAGATCTGTCTCGTTCTGATCTGCTGTGCATGTTGAAGTCGGCCATAATTATGAATCTCTTATAATTATCGGAAATGTGTTGCACGAATGCAGTAGGTAGCGGCTTTCCAGGTCTGATATAAACTATAGCAACGGTTATGGCTATATTACGGAAGTATAAAGTAATGATGAGATATTCAGGAAGATCTGGCAGCCTACAGAAGTGTCGACGTGATGGAATACGTGGAGAAAATCCCACGGCTGTTCCTCCATTTGCGCGCCTCCTAGGAAGGATGCTATCCTGTCGAATTAGTGTATATCCAGAAAAATGACAAGTGATGGAGGGAGTGAGAAAGGTTTCGTTAAGGATAAACACTGCAGCTCTTTCTTCCAATAACAGCGCTTCGAATAAAGCTTTATTCTGGCGAATGGATCTAATATTGAGAAATATAAAGACTATATCCATGATCAGTAGGTTAGACAGTAGTTTCCAAAGCTGCTGTGTGAAAATAGACATTTTGACCAGAATAAGTAGCATGAAATGTAACATGGAATATTTCTTTTGCTGCGTGGGTGATTTGTTTTAAGACATGCGAACGATGAAATGGTTGAATATTTTGAAGAGTAAGCGTTAGAAAGGCAAGCATATTGCGCACTGTTATAGAAGAGTCCAGTGATTATAGTCCAGAAGAGTCCAGAATAGTTATATATACGTAGTGGTGCCACGTACTCGGGGTGAGCTTCGGTAGGGGCAGGTTTGCCCTTGCACTTGTAACTATATGTCGGATGTTGTTCATGGCAAATGTAGCAATTCGGTGGTTGTAGTAGATTTGGACATGAACGAGTGGAGTGATCACTAGAACAGTAGCTGCAGACAGTGGTATTTGGGCATGTCGCGGTAGAGTGTTGATTATATGTCTGGTATTTTTCGCATCGAAGTGGTAGGGGTGCTGGTGACCGTGAAGGTTCAACTCTGTGTCTTCTGTTATAAATGTGTGCCCCATTAGTCAGAAGAGAATCAATGGTGGTTTGAGGAGTTAGTACTCGAACAATGTACGTGGGGCCTGCAGCATTTCTAATTCGTATAACCTTCTGGAGTGTGTGTCCTTCGTAGGTAAGTTCCTGCTGAATCTCTTCATCGCTATAAGAAGGATCAACACCGCGAATCACCACGGAAAGGAGAGGAGGACGGCGAGGTGGTGGTATTTGCTTGCGTTGAGATGGATTGAGGTTAGTAAGTTTAGCATCTCTGCCGAAGGTATCTATAGGTAATTTGTTCCTTATAGTTCTGAGCAAGTTTGCATCTTCTGTTTTAAAAATAAAGCCATTCCTAATCTTGACTATTTCTTTGAGTGAGGCACGAGGAAGGTACTTGCGCAGTTGTAGAGCAACTTTTTTCTCAGTCGAGAAAAGTGAATCGAAATTTGTCAATAGAAATGAGTAAATTGATTGAGATAAAGCTGGAGCCGCAGTAGAATCTGTTTCCATGTCCGTAGGATTGTCCACTCTATCTGGTGTAGTATGTGCTTTCTTTGCAGGTGGTGAGAATTGCAAGCGGTTAGAATAACTTTGCTTGCTTGAAGAGCGGGAAGCCACAGACGCAATAGAGCTTTGAGATGAGCTTCTGGTACGACCAGAAGTGGTTTGTGACTGTACCTTGCGTTTTTCCACCTTAGTGGAGCAACCAGGAGGACCAGGGATGATACTTGGTAGAGTGCGTTTGCCATGATCGATGCCATTGTCCGCCATAGTGAAAACCGCCTGGTGGGCTAAGCCAAATAAACCGTAAACCCAAGAGGAATAGCAAAATCGTCAATAGGTTATATATATATATATATATATATATATATATATATATATATATATATATATATATATATATATATATATATATATATATATATGTATATATACATATAGAAACAGAGGGCGCTTACACTTGTAGATATCTTCTGAAATCTCTCTGACGATAGACCAGCAATATTCAGCAAGATACTTTCAGTCCATTTTCCACTGTAACGCTTTTCAAATGTGACAATGTCCTGTTGAAACCGTTATCCGTGTTCATCACTTACTACGCCGAAGTTTTAAGGGAAAAAGTCAAGATGTGAGTGCAAAAAGTGTAATTTTAATGATATGTTGCATCCCATGAGTTGAAAACTCCGCATCATGCTACTAATAATAGCTTCATAATTTTCAGCTTTTACATTCCAAGAAATCTTCAACATACCGGTTTAAATAACAGTCAAGTTAATTTCTCAATTTCAGAGAGTTTAGTTTAAAAGTCTTCATCCTGCATGACTGTTTTAATCTGTGGACCAACAAATACTCATCCTTAAGTTCGGGGATTTCTTCGTAAGGAGCGTGAAAGCAATACCTTCTCTATTTAGTGCTTTAATAAAAATCGTCATCAACCCAAGTTTGATATGTAATGGTGGCAAAAATACATCTTGAGGGTTCACAATTGGTTTACGAGATGTTCCTTGTGCAAGGAATGAAATCTTGTCTTTGAGGGCGTAATGGTTTACTTTGTCACGGTGTCCCACTCACATTAAGAGAAACAACATTACTTGGGGGTCCCTGTTGCATTCCTGTGAGAATTCCAATAACTTTCAAGTCAGTAGTACCTGACAAGATTTTAAACAATAATGGCTTGCCGCCGCTGTGTATATTTTATTACATGTTTCTGTGATCTTTTCGATGGCGCCATTACTGTCTGACCGTAGTGCGAGTTCCCTTTATACTTTTACCGCTTGCTTTATATATTTTATTACGTATGTGTGATTTTTCGCTGTAGCCCTTATTGTCGGAATCCATTGGGACTTCCTTTTATATTTTCCCGCTTGCGTTGTATATTTTAATACGTATGTGTGATATTTCTGCTAGCGCCATTATTGTTGGAATCCATTGCGACTTCCCTTTATACTTTTACCGCTTATTTTGTATAGCTTATTACGTATGTGTGATTTTTCCGCTGGCGCCCTTACTGTTTGGTTATGCTGCGACTTTCCCTAATACTTTTATTGCCTGCGTTGTATATTTTATTATGTATGTGTGACATTTTCGCTGGCGCCCGTACTGTCTGGTTATGCTGCGACTTTCCTTTATATTTTTTTCCGCCCGTCCACTTTGTATATTACCGCCTGTCCATTAACCGTATTGTATTGAACGTTAGCTTTTGCACTGGCGCAATTATTGTTGCGAGTTTTAGCCCACCCTCTTTGTATATATGCCGCTCGGTAGCCGTGGACGCTAATGGTATTTTTCTTTTATAGATACCGGCACACCTTGTATATTTATCCAATATTTTAACTTAAGGAAGAAGAGAAAGTTTACTTACCTTTGATGAGACGCCCGATATTTGTTGTTTATTTCCTGGTTGTGGCTGGTGGTTCATTGATGTTGACAATTTTCTTTATGACGTAGAAGAACTTGTTGAGCGAACCGAAAGCAAACAAATATTGCGATACCGCCGTTGTGTTTTCGGTTGTAGGAATATTTATAACCTCGGTTGACTATTTGATTCAGGCTATTTTTTTGAATTTAATAAAATAATAATTAATTAGCTGAATATATAAATTTGATATTGTAATTTTATGAAAAACATGATTATTGTGCACTTATGTATTGAAGAATTTTTTAAAAAAGTACGAGAAACTATACATTATTGGAGTGGGGATATTTTTATGGCACTTACACGTACACTATCCGAAACTAGCTATGTTTACAAGCTAATGTTGTATGTTGGTATTTTTATGTTGCTTTTTTTCCGGAAGCATAGCTTATTTGACACTGATTACAGGTACAGCATTTGATTGTAGGATATTTGTTGCACCTTGCAAGTTAGAACTATATTCTTTTACACATTTGGATTGATAATACAGTTTTAATTGGAATTTTTTGTTATTACTATTTATTATTATTATTATTATTATTATTATTATTATTATTATTATTATTATTATTATTATTTGAAATATGAAAATAAGTATTACCTTACGTAAATAGACTTGGAACTTGGGCTCTGAATTAATACTCCGTTATGTTAGGATATATATGACTGGAAGAGAGTTAGTTTTGTATGTTGCAGGAAATTATTATAAGTATGTGAATGCGTTTTTGTATATGAAATTGGATATAGAAATAACAGTACATAACATGTAGATGCGATCGTTTTTTATTGCATGCCCCTATTATTTAAATGTGAAATTGCACGTTACAATTATTTGATATGTATAATACACTTATTATTTTGTTACTAATTGCGGAGGCCATATGATTTTAGTTTACTTTTGGATTGTAATATTTAGATTTTAATGTTTAGTGTGTGTATCCTATTAGGTATGTAATTGGCAAGATCGAACAAACAATTTGAAAATGTGTAGAAGTCTTGTTTACCAACCTAATTTTGAACTGTTTAGATTTTCATATTACATATATATAAGAATAGACATTCCATACATAGGTTGAAACTGAAATTGTATTTTAGATATTTTGGAGGGTGGATTTTAAGGATACCCATTTAGATACTTATTCTTTTATTTAGGGTGATGCATTTTATTTACAATATTAATGCATAGACATTCAAGATATAAGACCCGAATTTAATAATTTTATTACTAATTTAATACAGCTTGTATTCAAAATAATGGTGAGATTATGGACTGTCAAGTCAAGCGTGAATTTTACTAATTAAACTATATTTACTACGTATGGCATTAATTTTACTAGAACTTGCAATGGTTTTAAGCTGTTTTGTTTGCATGAAATTAATATTAGCGGTTTGATTTACATTGGAGTTACTTGAATTATGCTTTGAGGTTAGATTTTTTTCTTTATAATGGGAAACTTTATAGTTGAATTTACTTAGAAATCCTGTTGCAGCGTTTGAATGGTATATACGTTTATAGCATGATGGTTATTGTTTTTGTAGGTGAAATGAATATCTGTTTACTGAATGAAGATATGATTACAGAAATATTTGATTTTGATAGTATTATTAGGAATTGAACTAAACATTTTACGCTCCAGAGGTTACAATCGAACACTAAATAATTTTAAGTTTATCGTTCTACGATTATACATGTTAAGGTAACTTGTATTAGAACACTTTGTGGTGACGTTCCCTTTTAAGATGAATGAAACGATGGAATGAGAATGTAGGAGGAAACGGTAGAACCATGAGAAAATTTTATATGTATGATGTTTGTCCATTACAAACATACATGGTCCAGAATTGAATCAAGAGTATTGACGATACTAACTACGAGGTGTGTTCACTATAAGTAAGAATAGAGGGTATTCCATTATTTGAAGCGAATTTAATGGGAAATTGTTGAGGGGTAAAAGTTATTCACTTTATGTGATAGATAGTGTTGCAGAACTATTTATATATTATGTGGACTTACAATGAATACAGTACTGGGACTATTGATTTAGGCGAAGATTATAGTTGATGCCTTTTATAGGGAGTTTTTTAGTTTAAGCTTGCTGAGGACTGTATTATTATACTTTGAAGGAAATATACTACGGATATTTAATTTTGTACTTACAAGTGAGCTTGATTCACAAGCCTTCTGGTTTACACTTGGATGTGGTAGCTGATTATTTATTTTCTATGTTGCACAACAATATTTTAATGTATATGGTTTTATTTGTCTCAATTTATGTACATTTAAATTACTGACAGAATCATTATAGGTAAAAATTGTTTTTGTCTTGAAATTTTATGTTAAGTGTTTTGTTTACCCTAAAAAAATATTTTCTACGGAGTATATGTGAATTTGATTATATCTAAGACTAGAATATATTGTTATTGACAGAGTATTGACATAGGTTTAATTGAAGTTGGGAATCAAAGATTCACAAATTGTCATGTGATGCATATATGGCACATTGATATTTAGTATAGTGTAGATATACTTAAATTTACAATGCGCGATAATATTAGAATTTCATATATTATGTATTGTGGTACCCTACAGAACCAACATATGAAGATTTGGATGATTACACTTTATATTTTGCTGAACTAGCCCTAGATCCTTTACGAGATTAGTTTTGTATAGAGATGCAGATTAACTACACGCTATTACTGTATGATGATGAAAATGATTGATACTTTATTGTTTGGATATTAGATATATGGTTTTTAGAAAGAATTCACGGAAACTTGTGTCCATTAAGATTTTGGAATTTCAGATTGCAAGATAGAACTTTGTTTGATGTTATTTGGTTTATTTATGGATGTTGATTTAAATTTGTTGAATTATAATTACACTATTCAAACTTGAAACTTGTTTACTGTATTATATTTATGTGACATTACCAGATATAACTACAAATTAGTTTGTTATATTACATTAGACCATATTAGAAACTATTTATCAGAATTGGTAACTATATTTGAAATAAGATTGAAGACCAAGAACTATGCTTGAATTTGGCGATGAATAATATTTACTTATTATACTGATTAGAACTTTAATTATGTGTTATGGTACCACCAATAATGTAATACTTTACTGTTCACATATTGCATACATTTTAGGATAAATTAGTTTTTATGACTATTTGTAGATATTACAGTAAGATTAGAATTTATTTTATATTGAAATATGACACAATATTAAGTATGAACTATTGATAACTAATACTAACTACGGTTTACTAGGAACACAAGCTCACACTATACTTTGTAGGTTTGAAATTACTAGTCTTTTAAGAAGTAGATGGTTACTATGTTTTAAGAGCAAGGACAATTGATTTGTACAATAGTGACAGCTATTATACTGGATTGGAGATACTCTATTTATATAAGTTTAATTTATTAGTATTGCAATTAGCAGATAGAAGTACATTATTTATAAATATTGATGATAACGACTCTTTTAATTATCTATAAATGGTATGTTTATTATTGTTATTTAGATTTGTTTAACTGGAATCAACTAAAGTAACAGTTTTAACTATGACCAATATTATGATCCACTGGAGAATGTTTTTGAGTTGATATCAGTGAAAATGTACAGTAGAGACTTATTATATCCTTGGAATTGTAGTTTTTACTAAGAAATACTATGATTATGAATTATTATGATCTTGAGAGATATATTGATATGTATTGCTTTAATAATAAGAATTAATTGATTTAGAATATTAGGATTGACAGATGATTCCTGAAATATTGTTATTTATTTATTTATTTTGGATACAAAGCACCACAGCTAAATAACAAGTATTATCCTCTTGAACTACTAAGCACATAATTGACAGATTGCCACATAGTACTTTATAACATAAATGCATAGCAATTACATGTAATGCTAACTGAAGAGTGCACTATCGACATTTACTTAATAGATAGCCAGACCACCACAAATAGTGACAACCATTGTTTTGTTTAAAGCTATTTAAATATAATTGACAGATGGATATGTTTTGCTTTTATAATAAGATATATTTGGTTTACATTTATGGAGACACTTTTGTTTTTGGTATTAGTCACTTATTTTAGATATGAGGCAGCGCAACTAACGACAGCTATTATTTTATTTGAAGTATTAAATACGCGAATGTTACCATGATTTTTTTTGTTATAAGATGTATTTGCTTTACATTAAAGTTGGATATTTTGATTATTACAATACTGAAATCTATATATGTTAGATAGAGGGAAATACAACTAGCGACATCTATTAACTTATTTGCCAGTTTGAATGCCAGTTTGATTTGTTTTCTTTTCATTATAAGATATATTAGGTTTACATTTAAGGATTGATATTTGATTAGTATGATATCAATACTACTCATGTTAGATAGAAGGTAGCACAACTAGCGACATTGTTGGCTTATTTGAGTTATTAACTGCATGAATGTCAGATTGAATTGTTTTACTTCAAATATTCATTTATTAAACCATAAATATTTTTAAAATGATTGTATAGTAACATGGTATATTGACGCTAAATACGACTCAGTATACGACATTACCATGTACTACTTTGTATTTAAATTATTAGATTTGAATGACAGACTAGGACGTTTTGCTGTTATACTAAAAGACTAATTATTTGAATATTTATTCATTCAATTAATAAATACTAATGGATATGCATTATATTTTCTTTTACATAACTTTATATTTCAATCATTTTGCTGCTTATATTAACTTGTTATTGTAGACAGTTTCTTTTGTTAAAGAAATTTGATAAGATAAATATAATTGTATAAACAGTTAAATTGAAATTATATATTTATAGCCTACATATTGAATAAGTACTGGTTTGAATTACGAGTTGATGATGAAGAGTTGAACAAACACACTATGAATTTTATATTTGTATATCGGTAAGCATAACATTAAGGATAACTTTCTATGAATATGGAATAATTTTCTTGTACTGAAGAACACTGTATCCTTATTGAACAGAAATTTTCAAATACATGAAGTTTAAAGAATCATAAGAAATATTTACAATAAAAACTAAAACGATGAGACCTGACATTATGATGTGGAGATATATCAGGAGAATATGATGGATAAGAAAATAGCAATTTTTACTTATGAAGACTCTTTATATATTTTTTTGTTTAATACTGACATCAAGTATTTTATTTCAGATTGATTACAGACAAAAAAACTATATACTATTTTTACTACTGATGAATTATATGATAATTTAATTGTATTATAGATTATGACACTTACAGTATTAAGTGCTTTGAAGGTTTGAAATCCTCCCAAGGCAATGTTTGTGAATAGATGAATGTTATGTCCATTTATAAATGTTATAATCAGGGGATCATCACATTATGGGATTTGTTCATAGTTTCAGCACATACAAAGAATAATTTAATTATTAGTAACTATAAGCGCTTGTTGATCTTAGGTGACAGTTTGACACTATAATGACTTTAACAATTGCATAGAATTGTTTTTATTATAATGATCCCTTTATTTTCTGCAAGATATGTTTTATGTTACGTTTGTTGATTTTATCTCTTCAGTATAGTGACAAATGTTTTAACTGTATTGTGATATTTGAATGAAAATGATAAAATGATAACAACCAATTTGTTTATTATTAGAGGTTCATTTTGCCGAAGAGTATGAAGGATATGAGGGTGTAATGAAGGAGAAGATGGATTGATTGTGTCGGCTGGATGTCTATAGAAATATGTGGGAGTGAGTGGTGTGAAGATGTTTTGAAGGAAATCAACAAAAGCATCAACTTTGGAGTAGTCTCTTTATATAGGTAAGGCGTCATTTGATAGTTGATATACTGTTTTACTATGTTTTTCGCAAAGAGCATTGAAATGTTTTCAATACTTGTTATGACGAGTGACGTTAGAGAGTATTATAGATTTTAATTCAACACCATAGCTTGTAACCACAGATCTAATTTTTGACCATTCTCTGAAGTTGTTGGTGATGACGGAGTAATTTTGGATTTTTTTTTTTTTTTTTTTTTTGTATGTTGACAGTTACGCTAAAATTGTCGAGAGCGAGTGATAAATGCGAGATATTTTATTGGCAATGTTGGTCGATAAGGCGTTGATGTAGTTACTGGTATGTAAAGTGTACTAGTTTTTTGGATTGAAGATGTATTGGTATGAATGTTATGATATAGTGTGTCCATTGATGTACGGTTGTAATGGGTCTACTGCTGCCGATAAAGGTGTTTTGTATTGTTTACAGTTGAATTTGTTAACGGATGCTAGTTCTTTGAAATTTTGTAGATTGAGTCGTATGATGAGTACTAAGTTGTAATTTGATCGGAAGAGGCTCACTTTCTAATGGATCGAGAACATTAATTTGGGTTTATGAAATGTGCTTAGCGAAGTAATGACAATATCAGGTATGCTTTGTGATACAGGCCTAGTGGGTTTGGAAGAGTTTGATTGATACCAGGTATGTAAGTTATGACAAAGGTTTGAAAGGTAGATTTGTCTTTTTTTGATTTGCTGTGCATGTTGAACTTG
Source organism: Thermobia domestica (assembly GCF_964235325.1). NCBI lineage: Eukaryota > Metazoa > Arthropoda > Insecta > Zygentoma > Lepismatidae > Thermobia > Thermobia domestica. The sequence goes on from NC_137466.1 coordinate 89,824,363, forward strand.
GTCATAATTATGAATTTCTTATAATTATCGGAAATGTGTTGCACGATTACAGTAGGTAGCAGGTTTACAGGTTTGATATAAATTGTACCAACGATCATAGTTATATTACGGAAATATAAAATAATGGTGAGATATTCAGGAAGATTTGGCAGCCTACAAAAGCGGCGGTGTGATGGAATACGTGGAGAAAATTCCACAACTGTTTATCCATTTGTGCGTCTCCTAGAAAGGTGCTAACTTGTAGAATTAATGTATATCCAGAAAAATTACATATGATGGAGGAAGTGAGAAAGGTTTCGTTAAGGATAAACACTACAGCTCTTTCTTCCACTAACAGCGCTTCGAATAAAGCTTTATTCTGATGAATGGATCTAATATTGAGAAATATAAAGACTATATCCATGATTAGTAGGTTAGACAGTAGTTTTCAAAGGTACTGTAAGAAAATAGATATTTTGACCATAATAAGTAGTATGAAATGTAACATGGAATATTTTTTGCTGCGTGGGTGATTTGTTTTAAGGCATGTGAACGATGAATTGGTTGAATATTTTGAAGAGTATGCGTTAGAAAGACCACAATATATTGCGTACTGTTATAGAAGCATCCAGTGATTGTAGAACGTTTGCAGAATAGTTGTATATACGTAGTGGTACCACCGCCTACTTAGGGTGAACTTTGGTATGGATGGATTTGACTTTACACTTGTAACTATATGACGGGTGTTGTTTATGGCAAGTGTAACAATTTGGGGGTGTAGATTGGGATATGAATGACTGGAGTGATCACCAGATCAATAGCTGCAAACAGAAGTATTTGGGCATATTGCGGTAGAGTGTTGATTATATGTACAGCATTTTTTGCATTGAAGTGTTAGGGTGTTGGTGACCGTGAAAGTTTAACTTTGTTTTGTTATAAATGTATGCCCCACTAGTTAGAAGAGAATCATTAGTAGTTTGAGAAGGTGTTAGTACTTGAATAATGTACGTGGGACATATGACATTTCTAATTCGTATAACCTTTAGGAGTGTGTATTCTTTGTAGGTAAGTTTTTCCTGAATTTTTTTTTATTATTGGTATAAGGATTAGCACCCCGATACATCACGGAAAGGAGAGGAGGACGACTAGGTGGTGGTATTTGCTTGCCTTGAGATGCATTGTGGTTAGTAAGTTTAACATTTTTTTTTTTTTTTTTTTGTTGAAGGTTTCTATATGTACTTTGTTTTTTATAGTGCTGATCAAGTTTGTATTTTCTGTTTTGAAAATAAAGCCGTTCTTAGTTTTGACTATTTCTTTGAGTGACGCACGAGGAAGGTACATGTACAGTCTTGTTTCTCAGTTGAGAAACGTGAATCGAAACGGGTCAACACAAACGATTACATTGATTGAGATAAAGTTTGAGGTAAAGTTGGAGCCACAGTAGAATTTATTTCCATGTCCATAGTGTTGTTCACTATATTTGGTGTAGCGTGTGCTTTCTTTGCAGCTGGTGAGAACTGCAAGCGGTTAGAATAAGTTTACATGATTGAAGAGCGGGAATCCACAGACATAACAGAGCTTCTGGAACGACCAGATAGGGTTTGTGATTGCACATGCATTTTTTTTTCCACTTTAGTGAAATGGTTGATTTCTGTCATTTATGGTTTGAAAAGGACAAAGTTTCAGATGCCACTTAACGTTGACACTGAATGCATTTGAGAAACCGTTTCGCGCTATCGATTACCATTTCTGCCTTGGGGTGATCAATATTGAAAAATGAAGTGGCAGTGGATTTTAACCACTTCTGGTTATATATAGATGTGAGGTACTTGTGAAAGTGATATCTGTTCTTGGAACACTTAATCGATTCAAAAGAAAAACCTGCTAATCAGAATCTATTTATCATTTGTTGCTCTATAGTGGTCACTGTTGAAATCATAAGTGGTTGATTCCTACCACTTCCCATTTGAATAGAGAATCAAAGAAGGAGATGGAATCTGCTCCTGGGACTCTGAAATGGCTTCAAAATCCACTTCTCGTTACCTTTTACCTTTTTATACTGACACAGGTTTGCTAGTCTTAAAATAAAAGAAAAAGGAGAAGGAAAATATAGAAGGAAATTTATCGCAGAGAGGGTTTTTCTTTGTATTCGCAGAGAACGTGAGAATTCAGAGAGAAATTTTAAAAATATGAAGACAAATGAATATTTGGGAGAAAAATACAGAAGAATGTGGCTTTCTGATAAGACAATATAAGCGTAAAACTTTAAAAATTTGAAGAATGACATGAAATCTTTCAGTTCAACGTCCGACGATTATGTCCCCTTAGCCTAAGGGAGACGATATTGAAGGCAAGTGAATGATGGTGTAGTGGTAGTGTAGAGGGGAAACCAGAGAAAACCCACGCACACAATGTTGTCCACCAAAAACTTACTTGAGCGGGGATCGAACCGAGAACCCGAAGCGCTCTATCACTGATCCACTGTATCCCTTAAGGTTGGTTTAAAGGGACAAGTTTTGCCGATAGATAGCACTACAATCTTCGTATCTCTTCCATGTATTTTTACCTTTCACGAAAATTTACAATTTCTCTTACAAATTTCAACCTAGAGACTTTAAATTTTTAGAGAATGAACTTCATAACCTATTAAAGAGAACAATCCGTGCCGATTTTTTTTTTTTTATTTAGAATTTTCTTCATTGTTGAAATGGACTGGTTGTTGAAATGGATACAAGGTTTGGGTATCCATAAATAGTAAGAAAGGAAATAGTATCGGCGACCCACTTGATTATTTTTTTCCTTTTTCTTTCACTTTTGTCCTTTCCCCCAACATAATGTTAGCTACGAATGAGAGCGTAAATAATTGGTGCAGACTTGTACAATCCGCGGCAAAAAAACCTGCAACACGAGGATGTAAGTTTATTGTGAAACTACGCCTAACAGCACAGGGAATGAACATAACGTCTAAGTGGAACGAATCACGCCAAGATAAGCATCGTTCTCCTCCCGTGCACACTTATTTTGGAGCAAAATACTTCGTCATTTCACAATAAACTTATATGCTCATGTTGCAGGTTTTTTGCCGCGGATTGTACATTACAGAGTTGGCTTCCTAGCCACGAGGTCACAAGGTCGTTACGAGTATGGCTATCCAGCCATAGAATCGAACCCGCACTTTTCAAGTTTGTCACCCCAGTTCAGAATTATTAAGGTAACGTAAAACTTAACGTCTCAAGTTGGCTTTCCAGCCGTAGGATTTAAAAATCGAAAGGTAACGAAAAATGACGTTACAGGCAACTATGCTGTATATAGTATATGGATAGTTCTTTTTGAAGGAATTGAGAGCCCTCGGAACCTCTAGCCCTACTAGTCTTCGCGACACGTGGTAGTGATTTATGAGCGCTTCAGGCAAAAAAAAAAAAAAAAAAAAAAACAATGTCGCCTCTGATCCTTTCTTTCTAATTTTCTTTCTTTTTTTCCTTTTTTTCAAAAACTTGTTTTGGGCAGCTTTGCCCTTTTGTCGGCTGTCTATAGAAATAGCAGTCATACTCCCTGAAATTGTTGATTCTCGGTTGGGACAGTCACTTCCTCTCCGTCGTGAACCTCAGTATTAGATTCGACAAACAAAATTAACTCGAAGACAGTAAATGTAAAAAGACAACAGGAGCAGTAGTTTGTATTAAAAATTTGGAACGAACAAAAATATTGTATCTAAATAACGTATTTGTGTTAAATGTACTTTATCATAATAAGAAGTTCTATATTGTTCTCGTATAAGATGCTATAAATGCTCTACTTTGTAATAAAACTAAAAGTAATGTCTGAAAGATGGTATTAAACTTGGCAAAAATTGGTTTTGTGGGGTCAATCTAATAATTTCATACATACAATATTTTTATTCAATTTTCAGACATTAGTGTATTGGTAATATACAAAGTGTACAGTACATGTAATCAGTGTACAATATTAAGATATTTTATTGATAATTGCTTTTTGGATGAGTTAACTTCAAGCATATAATCATTCTATTCTTTTCTATAATGTAATTAATATTAATGTGTACACAGAGTATAAATGTTGTTTGACAATAGTAAGGTATTTTGTTGGGAAAAAATGCTTTTTGTAGGATCACAAGGTCTCGGTTTTTGTAGGATCGTTTTAATTTCAAATATATAGTTTCGTTTTCATAAACTAATTAATATAAATGTATCAACAGTATAAATGTCGTTAGTGTTAGAAATGTAGTGAAATATTTCGTTGATAATTGTTTTTTTTTTTTTTAAAAAAAAAAGAATCATTTGAATTTTAACCTTATAAGGTAAACGCGCCGGATTTCGACAGGTTAAGGACCTTTTTCAAAATCAATTGCCTATTGTGGCCATAATATTGGTCGGTGTTGGCCCATTTTTTTCCTTGAAATGTGCAGTCTCTACTAATACTAAAAGTCACTTCAAAGCTCAAATGCTAATGTTAAATTTTTTTATGAAACTGGAACTCGCCAATGGAACCCGAATTCGACACACTACACCTGGTTTCGACAGTTGCGGTATCTGAATTCGACACCTTCAATTATATCCATGTAAAACATTAAGTCGGCATTATTAGTAGTAGTAATCTCTTCTCAGCTTTAAATATTGTTTTATTATGCAGAAATTGTCAGACGGGCAAAAGAACACAACTTAAATTTTCTGAACTGAGTAGTTACTTCGACGATCCTCGATTCGACATGCAGGAACCTGATTTCGACATTCCATATCGAACTGAGGTTACAACTATCGGAGAATTATGCAACAAATAGCTTTATGAAATACTTTGAACACACTTGTACGTTTAGATATTCAGTTAAAATTATATTTGCACTACTGAGTATGAATTCGACAACTTTGTCGAAATCCGGTTCACGTTACAAATAAAGGCTCGTGTTTTCGACAACCCCCCGTCATGTTACATCACAACCTTTGTCCTCACAGAAGGAAACAAAACGCACTGATTGAAACTCCTTTACAACATTAAAGTACCACTATTTGCTTGAAGCAAACCTAACTTTAATAAAAGTCTTAAGAAAATAACCTGCCGCCTTATGATTTTCTTAAGATTATGTGTTTTTTCTCGAAGAGTGTATCACACACACAACAATGTCCTTCTTTTCTCCATGCGTATGACTCATCTACTGTAACCGCACTTTTGACACGAGAAAAGACACTCCCATAATGTTGCCACTTCTTTTCACGATCGCAGAGATGACATCTTACGCTTATTTCACAACATTTAAGCACAGGTATGTCGAATTCGGGTGCCTGTCGAATTCAGGCGCATTTACCTTAGTCATTCAATGGGGTTTCATAGTCTAATGATTAGAGCGTTCGACTCCTGATCGCCTGGTTCTAGGTTCGATTCGCTGCTAGAATACTCAAATTATTGGCGTCTGCCCATCGCCGTGAGGGAAGCTGGGTAGCCATGTGATTAAAAGACATGACAGTCTATATAATTAATATAAATATATACACAGTACAAATGTTGTTTGATAGTAGTGTGGTATTTCGTTGATAATTTATTTTTGTAAGATGTATACTATTTTTATAGTGGTAGAATGTCTGTATACTATTTATAAGATGTAGACCTATACATTTCTTTGTATAGACTTTTATAATGTATAATGAATTTTTATAATCAAGAGCGAAAGTTTAAAACCTTAGAATGGGCGAATCTTGCCACAAAAGCGAGATGTACCCGTAGAAAGATTAATAATAATAATAATAATAATAATAATAATAATAATAATAATAATAATAATAATAATAATAATAATAATAATAATAATAATAAGAGAAGGAATGAAGACGTACTAAAGGAAGCTAGTAAAGGACGACAGATCATGAAGATAATAGGAAAGAGAAGAAAGAGCATGCTTACCTATCTTATTCGACACTCAGATCGGACACCATGTTGATAGAGGAAAAGGCAGAAGAAAAACCAGGAAGTGGAAGACCAAGGATAGAAAAATCTATAAGTTTTACGTCCTACAGTTATGCCTGGTAGATTAAAGGAGCTAGTGATGTTGAGAAATGAAGGAAATGGTGGAATGCAGAAAGTGGAAGGAAACGGGAGAACCCCGAGAAAACCCCTACACATGGTGTTTGTCCTCCACAAAGTTTACTTGGTGTGAGCTGAGATCGAAATAAGAACGCCATGCATTAGAGGTGAACGCTCTACCACTGAGCCACCGCGGCCCGACCAAGGATAAATGCAGTACCGAAGAAGAGACCTTATCAAATTATAAAACAGCTCTCCCAGGGGAGAGAAAAGTTTTAAAATTTCCTTCTTGCCCATCAACCTATGATTGAAGCGAGGAAGATTATTATTATTATTATTATTATTATTATTATTATTATTATTATTATTATTATTATTATTATTATTATTATTATTATTATTATATCGAGAATGTACTTCTGGGTTTCCTCCTAAAAAAAATACACACACTATTTCCAACTATGGTTATCTTACTTTTTACAAATTTGTCTATTCAATATTGGTTTAAATAGTAGTTTTCAAGCTACGAGTTCTTTGACTAACTGAATAGTGCACGCCCCTTCTGGCTCACTCGCCACTATTTAACATTAAATTTCAGATGTCGCGATATATTTGCATAAGTTTATTATTTCTAAAATAAACATTACGTACAAAGTCTATTCAAATTGATATCAAGTTTTTCTAACATGTGTATATTACGCATATCTTTCTTAATTTGCATTCCTCACATTACCCCAGAGAACGAACAAATTTTAGAGTTCTGGTTTGAACTTCTCTTACAATAATAAGCAAATACACGATGAACAAATTTACCATTATTGACGATGCGGAGGGGAGGAGATTTTCTGGACTAGGAAGGAATGTGTGCGGGTGCAGAGCAGAGGTCTGCACGGGCCGGAATTTTCAGCCCGGGCCCGTCCCGTGAATTTACAATGTGAGGCCCGACCCCAGTCCGAAATATGTCTTAGTATTTAGGCACGAGCCCGGACTGAGCTCTGTGATAATCAAATGAGCCCGAAATAAGTCCGAATTACAGAAACTTAATTATTAATGCAAAATTGTATTTTTATTTACAGTAATTCGAGGCTTGATTTTGCAGTTGTGTTTTAAAAGTCCTCCAGAAAGAAAGGTGCAATTTGTATCGTTTTACACAATATTTACAAAGTTAAGCCAGAAAAAGTCCGAGAAATGTGGTTGTATATTTAAAAATTCACAGCCCGAACGCAGGGGCGTCATTTAGGGGGCAGGGAGGGGCATTTGCCCCTCTGAGTTCGAGATTTATATAGATTTTATCAATAGAATAGTAGTATGTCAGTGAAAAACGCGAAATTTTACATATATCAAGGGGTCTTGCCTCCCCAAGCCAAATCTGAAATGACGCTACTGCCCGAACCCCTCCCGGCCCGAAGTGATGCATGCTTTGTAGGCCCGAGCACGTGCAGACCTCTAGTGCAGAGGCGTTTCAAGTGGTGGGCGACTGCTCACGGCCTTGCATCTTTAGGGACCTCGCAAAGACCAACGAGCCTAAAACGATTTGGCACTCACTTTTGTCGATGCAACAATAGAAACAAATATGAATTCGGACTTATTTACAGAAAAACAATACATAAGGCTTCAAACTATCTTTTCATCTATTCGTATATATTAGATCGCTAGCATACGCGACAGGCGGCGAGTTTATTTTAAGATTGCAATAATGAATGTGTAAGTCTTTATCGTTGAGATTAATTGTTTTCGATAAATTTTATTATAATTAGCAATTTTTAAAAAGGGGGGTAAGAAGGACTCGTAAACCTTACTCGCCTTGCTGTGCAGATGGTATGGTCAAAATCAATACTGGATAGTGAAAGTGTAAGTGTAAAGGCTAATATGAAACAGAGAAACAAAAGAGAACTTCTTCAGAAGGGAATTGTAAGGGGAGGGGATGAGAGTACAATGCTGTGACACTTGAAGTGCGTCTTGATCTGTATACTTCAACAAACTTTTCTTATTAGATTACGCAATTTCTAATTTCTTACTCCGATTATTCAAAGTATTCGAATGTTCTCGGAGGGAGTGACCGCCCCTCCCTTTATTCCATCCGTGGTGTCATTCAGTTTTGCTTTTTGCTACTAATTCAAAATGCTTTCCGAAACAAGTTGTCTTCTTGTGACTGCAGGGGGTGGAAGAAACAAACAAACCGTGAAAGGAAGAAAGAAGTGGTTTTGGGCTCTTCCAGTCCAGACCATTCTAACCACTGAGAAGTGAGAATCACAACATGATTTTTTTGGTAAGAGCGTCCTTTTAAAAACAGCTAACAAGCAAACAGATGGTCAGCCCTCTCTCCTCTGCAGCATACTTTTTATTCCCTGTTGCCAAACTTACTGAAGAATATATTGCAATTAATCTAACGCATGTAACGTAAATTGGAGACCGTGGTTGGATTTATATGGGTCTTGTGTATTTGTATTAAAAATTTCAAATCATTACCTGCAATACTTTGTTAGAAATTACCATATTAAATTTTACATGTTATCAAATGGAGAGTTAGAAATCTAAGCGAAGAGGTATCAGATCTCCTTAAAGGAGAATTAAGTGAAATACAAAATGACTTGATTGAATGCTTGTTGTGTTTTGAACAATATAATTATAAAGACGAAATTTTACAGAGCTTGTTTCAGTACAAGTAGACGAAACAGCATATATTTCTTGTGAAGCACAGATAATGCGATAGTCCATCGTTCCCACCCGATCACGCCCAATTGAAACAATTAGTTGCATTACAGCGAATTAGATCAGCTCGGATTGAATAAGTGCTGTCGGTGGACGTCTACAATTACGTGAAATTCATGTGAATTTGTCTTTTCGTGTTTCTGTAGTAAAATATTTATGTGCAGTGGCGTATTTACGATTTTGTTTCGGGGGAGTCTTGGCTAATTTGGTACCTGGAAATGTGAAAATTTTGCAAGATATTTAATTTACTTTAATATATTAAATACAATTTCGGGGGGTCTTAAGCCCAGAATCCCCCTTTAAATACGCCACTGTTTATGTCTATCGATAATTTGCTTATTATTATTATTATTATTATTATTATTATTATTATTATTATTATTATTATTATTATTATTATTATTATTATTATTATTATTATTATTATTTTACATTGGGCCTACCCTCTTAAAACTATCACCCTTCGCCACTGCTTATATTGCAATTGAACGTGTGCACGCTTTATGGTAATTTTCGATATATCTAATACAGTCTCGCTACGTTCTGTACTTCAGTTATATACTATGGTATTTTTTGCAGAATTTTCTTCAAAGAATTGTAATTTTTTACCCTATTTTACCCATTAATTGACAATCGACATTTCCATTTCACTATTTCATCTTTTTTGCCGAGGAATTTGGAGAAGACTCCCGCTATACAATTTTCTGGGGGGAAAATTCCCTCCTGGAAAATTTCTGAGGGGTATGCGTCGCACTCATGCCCCCGGCGGGCACGCCCGTGTTGCTCTTATTTTATATAAATTCCCAGGAGTCTTCAGTAAATTAGCAATACTTCAAAATCGTGTCCGTCAGTTTCTCGGGGTACTCCCGTTTCCTCCCACTTTCTCATTCTGCTAATTCCTCCATCATTACTCAATTGCTTTAACCATCGTCTCCCTTAGCCGAAAGGGCGTAAACGTAGAACGTTAAACTAAAAGATTTGACTTTTCAAATATAAGTAGTGGAAATGAATGTGAACTCTCCTCCTTAGATATGAAAATAAAGAAGTCGGAAGGAGGAGAGTTTATTACATCCTGGTACCAAAAAGAGTGTGCAACGGGAGTATATTGCCACAAACGAAGTGATGTGGATGAGGGTACAAAGAAGAATTTCATAAAAAGCATGGAAGAAAGAATAGGAGACCTAAACACAAATGAAAACCAGAGGAAAACAGATTTAAAGAAGTTCTGGACACAACTAAGGAGAAATTGATACAACGAAGAGGATAGGGTCACAAGAGACATAGCAAGAGAGAGAAAGAAAGAGGAAGAAGACAAGAACAAAAAATGGTTTGGGATAGAAAGCCTAGGAAAAGAAACAGAGAAGATAAAGAGAATGCTTCAGAAAACAGGAATTAGGACGTACAGGAAAGGAGGAAGTAGAATAATTGAACTAGTCAGAAGAACCAAGAGAAAAGCAATAGCGAACAAGGACCAAAGGGGAGTAATATATAGAGTAGGATGCGCGGAGTGTAACAAAATTTACATAGGAGAAACAAAAAAGAAAATTCAAGAAAGGATTAAACAGCACCAGGATGATGTAAGATTGAAAAGGGACAACAATGCGATATACAAGCGTCAGAAAGAGACAAACCACAGGATAGGGTGGGAAGGAGCAGAGGTCATAGAAGTAGAGAACAGAACTTTGGTGAGAAAATGGAAGGAAGTCAGGGAGATTGTGAAGGCAGGAGACAAGGTGATGAATTGGAATGCAGGATTCTCGATAAATAAAGAGTGGGAGAACATTCTGCTTAAAGAAGAAGAAATGAAAAGGAAGAAGAAAGAAAGAGAAAAAAATAACAAGGAAAATAAGGATAATTAGAGGACAGAATGCATCCAGGAAAAAGTAAACTTTTAATTGGACACGTGTGCAGCTAAAAAGTGAAAGCCACACAAGTTTTACTTTTTAATGAAGTGGCGGAGCCTAATTAAAAGTTGATCTCCGGAGAGAATATATAAGTGATGACCAACTCCTAAGCAGCCAGGAGTGGAAGTCTGATGAAGACACAGTTATTGTGTTGAAACTGTTACGTGATACTGCTTTTTTTCTTTTTTTTTTTTTTTTTTTACATATTATCACATAGCCTTGCTCAGTGTGTTATTGTGTATTAGTACAAAATGGAAACATGGCCTGATAGAATAGTTATGTTTATTTCATTTATTTATTTAGGAATAATTTGCAATTCAAGGTCTAATTCTGAGGTAATTTAACTTATTTTGTTTCTGAAATTCAGGGGTTTTCACTCCACATATACGAAAATTAACTATTATGTAATTTAGTTTTCGAAAGAGCAGAGAAATAGTACAAAATATCGCATCATCATCCAGAATCTAATCAAGGTCTGAATTCGAGATTTTTACTTCCTGATGAAAACCTCTGAGAGAATAAAATTGTAATATTTTTGGAAGGTGCATCTCGATATCTTAACACTTTTGCGTTTTCCTCTTTACAGTATATATCAGCTCAATGCCACGATCTTTCTTCTCGCCACGAACGTAGATTTTCGAAAACAGCCCCTAAAGTCGACAATCGTAACTTATTGTTTCATAAAATTATTTGAGTAAATTGTTCGTGCTCCTTACACTTGATGTGATAGTCTTCTTTAATGAACATAGGGCATACATAGGGGATAGTTTCAAGAATAGCAGGCTTGAATTGAAGGTAATAATTCCGTCAGCATGAGTCTTTCGTGGCATACCGTAGTTAGTCCATAGGGATGCTCAGCGTTTTTTGCCTTTTTTACAGAAGCACGGGGAGCACCCTCGTGGCTATGTGGATAACCTTTGGTGTGGGAGACCTAGGTTCAATTCCCGGCGGCAGTTGATGTAGTTCGAATCTCACATGAAACTTGTTCCACTCTTATATAGCCTCACTGGTGAAAGGGACTCTAAACTCAAACCAATTCAATTCAGGAGCACGGTTTAATCCCAGTGTGAATACCTCCAGTTCACGCCTTAGCGAGCCTTAGTGTTTTATATATAGGGTGTTTCAAAACATCGACAACGTTTGGGAGGTGATTCCCGACACCAAGATAAGACAATAAAGTATAGACCAACCTGGGTGCACAAATGCTTCCTTTCGGAGTTATAGGCTGCCGAAAACGAAAAAATGAACTTTAAAGGATTATAGCTCCAAAAGTATGTGACCTACTGTACTCGGGTCAAGAACGGTTCGCTATCCGCTCATGTTCTAACTAATAATAATATGTTCGCTATCCAAAAATACATGTTTCAAAATCCTAGTTACTCATGAAGCAAATTTTACAGAGGCAGTTTGGCTATGGGCATGTAACTTGAAGTACTCTCTACTAGGGGTGTTCGGAATTGAGATTTCAATTCCGGAATTCGGAATGTCGATAATTCCGGAATTTTTCGGAATTCCGTTTTTCGGAATCTCGGAATTTCGGAATTTTCGGAATCTCGGAATTCCGGAATTTTCGGAATCTCGGAATTCCGGAATTTTCGGAATCTCGGAATTCCGGAATTTTCGGAATCTCGGAATTCCGGAATTTCGAAATTCCGAGATCCCGGAATTCCGAAAATTCCGGAATTCCGATCTTCAGAAATTTCCGATGGAGTTTAAAAATTCCGGAATTCCGACCTTCCGAAATTTAGTATCGTGTTCTGGATTCCGGAATTCCGATCTTCCGAAATTTCAGATCTTGTTTCGAGATTCCGGAATTCCGATCTTCCGAAATTTCAGATCGTGTTCCAAGATTCCGGAATTCCGAACTTCCGATATTTGCGATAAAGTTCCGGAATTCCGATTTTCCGAAATCTAATCTATTAGAGGCTTTATATTTTAGTATAGATATGTCGGAAATACCAACTGAAAATGTTCGTTGTGTAACAACAGTAGTGCCAATATTGTAAAGGCCATTGTTGACTTGAGTGATTTCCAACATTTGAGCTGTTTCGGTCATACTTTAAATATTGGAGTGAACAAAGCCCTTGAGCTACATCCAGTCAATGAAGTTATTAGGTAACTTCGTAAACTTACTTGTTAGACAAATTACGAGTCACAGCAGCAAAGTGAGACGTGCGCTGCAAGAAGAGCAAGATGCATTAGGCCTCCCGCGCAAAGTACTTCCGTCATGCACGCCAACAAGGTGGTGGTCTACTCTTCCTTTGATACAGATAGCTTTAACAAATCAAGAAGCAATAGCAAAATTTCTGTCCCGAACAAAACATAAAAACCTTATCCTTCAGAACAAAGAAATAGAATTATTAAATATGATGATGACCCTATTATCGCCCTTACAAATGCTTTGTGACAGTATGTCAGCTGAAACATCGGTTACAGCGTCGGGCATATGGCCATTATATGAACAAATCTTAAAAGATTTTCAAATCGAAGAATCTCAACAGATAGAAGATACATCACAACAAGACGAAGCAAGTACACAGGAAACACATTTTTCGCTCACTCAAAGAAATTGAAAGAAGCATGAAAATGGAAATTTTATCTCCGTTGCAATCCCGATACGAGGAGGATGAAGAAAGCAGAATACCGTTGAAAATGTGTACATTCTTAGATCCCAGGTTTAAAGATCATTTGGGTAAAGATACTGAGATAATAAAAGGTAGAGTACTGAATGAGTTGAGATTTATTCCAGCAGGAAGTCCTAAAAGACATGATCGAGGGAATGTTGGTACTAAAGGATTTGACAGTTACCTAAAACGAAGGAAATTTGGTGACAGGAACGATAAAGAAGACAGTCAAATAGAAGAATTAAACCGATACCTAAGTCTTGGGGATGCAGATTTGGAGGAAGAGAAACTTGTTTGGTGGAATAGCCATTCCCACCATCTTCCAAGATTAACAAAATTAGCGAGAAAATATTTGTGTATTCCTGCTACGAGCGTGCCAAGTGAGAGAGTTTTCAACTGTGGTGGCAATGTAGTGACAGATTATAGAGCATCTCTTACCGCTGAGCATGCTGAACAGTTAATATTTCTGTCCATGAACAAAGCTATTGTCCCAAAATAATTTTAAAATGCTATTTAATATAAGCTAAATGTTCTCATTGTTTCACATTATTGACTTAGTATAACAGGGGATTCATAAATCAACACCTGACTTTTAAAGGTGCGATAAATTTAACTCTTTTAGGATTTCCCCTTTCTCAGGTAAATTTTATACTTTATACTTTATTTTATACTTTTACAGCTACTGCTTCCTTACTATTTATCGTAGGATCATGGTTCATACCTCGTTTTCTGTTTTAGGATAAAGCATACTTTCCAACGGTACCACTCGATTGTGCGTATTATACACCGGAAACGGAAAAAGCGGGAGACTTTTCGAAAAAAAATCGAAATTTTTGCGCCCCTCTGGCCCAAGCCTGGGTTCACGTAGGGATCTGAAATATTATTTTATAAAATACGTTGTTGTGTTCATAATACGTGTGCAAAATTTCAATCTTGTATCTTGAAAACTAAGGTCAGGAGAAATTTTTGAAAGTCTGAAGGTAATCCATTCTTCTCGTGTATATATATATATATATATATATATATATATATACTATACTTCAAAAATATACTGTTTATTATTACTTGACCAACAGTCATGGTTCAAACGCCATTTTCTTCAGTATAATGAGCCCTTTCCAACTGTACCACTCACATGTTCGTATCATACACCTGAACCGTAAAATTCGGGAAAAACCCGCAATTTTTTTTTTTTTTTGAAAAATCCAGCCAAAACACTTTGCCCCTCGGAACCGGACCTGCGTTTATGTAGAGATCTGAAGCTTTTTTCTTATGTATATACATAATACGTGTGCAAAAGTTCAATCTTGTATCTTGAAAACAAAGGGCGGAAAAAATTGTTGAAAGTCTGAATTTAGGCCCTATATAGGCCTATATTTACACACACACACACACACACACATATATATATATATATATATATATATATATATATATATATATATATATATATATATATATATATATATATATTGTGCAACAGTCATGGCTCATTTTCTTTGGTATATCGAGCCCTTTCCAACGGTACGATTTACATGTCCGTATCATACACCTGAACCGGAAAAATCGGGGAAAACCGGAAATTTTTCATTAAAAAATCGCCCTCTCGGAACACTTGCTTCCCTCGGCCCCAGGCCCGGTTTCACGTAGGGATCTCAAAAAATATATATATTCAGAAGAAATTTGCAGAGGTACACATAATTCATATGTAAAGTTTCAATCTGATATCTTGAAAAATAAAGACGTGATTTTTTTTAACTTGCCTTAAGAAAAAAGGAAAAACGCCCCTCCGCCCCCACTTGGCGCCGCCAAGTTGATCATCCGGTTCCAAAACGCATCTGGGGTGTTCTTAGGGCCATCATTGACTTGACCAATAAGAAAACGGCTTAAATACTTATTATAGAACCTAAATAAACGGTCAAAGGCGATACTACGCCATAGTAACAGAAGTCGCTATAAATCTTAAAAGAGTTAAGCTACTGAGAAAGGTATAGTTACTAGTGTCATAACTGTATAGATGTATCTACATATTGTTAAAATAACATTTTCTTAGGTTTCATAACGTTAATAATACAAAAATGTTTCAACTAATACATTATTTGAACAAATGTTTCAATTGATATAGTTCATAAGATTCATAATATTTCGTATTTAAAATGTCGTTTGTACAGTATAACATTCCCTTAGTTTTCTAATGTTACATGTTAAATATGTGTAATGTATATTATTATTATTATGTTATTTGTATAAAATTTCCTTATGCTTAATAGTGATAAGTAGTTTTTATTTTAATTTGTAGTTAACGTACATTTTCATTCTATCTTTTATGTATATCCAAGTAAAATAACCAGACTGAAAAATGCTATTTGAATTTATTTTTATTTTCAAAAGTAGAATTTTGTAGTAGAACTAATTTACACATACAATCAGATTTAATGGCAACCATCAAATATATACGATATTATTTCGTTCTATAACTGAGTACCATGTTCCGAAAAGCATTAAACAAAGTGTACAATGATAGTATTGGATTTGAGGTAATGCATTTTTTTTTTTTTACCTTTTTGTAAATTAATTGTAATAATGTATATTTGAATCAATAATGATAGTATTGGATTTGAGGTAATGCATATTTTTTAGTTTTTGTAAATTAATTGTAATAATGTATATTCTAATCAATGGAAATTTATACGAAATTTAAGTAGCATTGACCAATATCTTTAAACAAAATAAGGTTTTTTTTGTTTGTTTATTTGTTTTATTGATCATATGAACAGGTAGATTATAAGGGTAACAGTCCGCTACTATGTAAAGCTGTACGATTATGATAGTTTTTTTTTTTTTAATGTAGAAACTAAAATTAAAGGTTTCTTTAAATTAAATTAAAGAAACATGAGAGGATTAAAATT
Source organism: Thermobia domestica (assembly GCF_964235325.1). Lineage (NCBI taxonomy): Eukaryota > Metazoa > Arthropoda > Insecta > Zygentoma > Lepismatidae > Thermobia > Thermobia domestica. The sequence continues at coordinate 89,840,524 of NC_137466.1, forward strand.
CTACTGATATGGCATTTCATTATTACTTTGTGTTGAAACCTAGATTGTCTATTTCTCCACTGTTTTTACAAATATTAATTACAATTATTATAAATATATGAATGTTTCTTATATTCTATTTTCAATTCTCCATTAATTTAGATTTATTATATTTTTATTTCTTCTTTATAGTAATACAAAATACATTTAACACTAAGGAAAGTTTATTTTTTATGTATTAAAAAAAGATAGCATGGCATAACAGTTAATGTTTGTGTGTAATAGCATTATGCAAGGCTTACATTATGAAAAACTATTTACTATCAGCTAGTTACGGAATCAACTATGTATGTGAGCTCCGAACCACGTTTTTATTGAAAAGTTTCCATTTTCCAAATACAAGAAATTAAAAACTAAGAAAGTTATGAGGGAGAAGAACTACATGCTTTATCTTATGAAAATGTATGTATGTATGTTTGTTCCAACATAACTCTGGAACGCCCGAAGCAATTTCAATTAAACTTCGCAATTTCAATTATTAAATTAAACATATAACTTTACAACCTGGAAACAAGAGAGACCCCCTAGCTTCCCAAGGAGGCGAGTTGAAAGAGCTTTAAATGCAAAAATAATGAGAAACGACCGGTATTACTGTCGAATTCATAGTTATTTTAGGTCGCTGAGTTGAACATTGACACTCGATGTCGTTTAAATTTCAGTTAAGCCCTCAAGACCCCCTAACACCCCTATGGTTGGAGTGGCAAGAGGTGTCATGTAAAAATAACCGGAAACTACCGATATTAGTGTCGAATCCATAGTTTTCGTGGTAAACCGTGTAAACAATCGTTGAAATGTGTATCGTAAGGGGAATTGGGGGTTCAATTATTTTCATAAACTTACTCTGATCGTGCGAAGAACGAGCATTTCAGCTGCGTTTTGAAAACCTGGCTTCTAAACATCAAGGAGTACGAGGGTGGAATAATAGCAGAGGAATGTCAGTTTAAGTGTGCAAGTAAATATGTGGGTAACGAACATGGAACTCGCAACTTATGTATTCACCGTGGTTCTAAATTTTCCATTTTCTTTATGTCATTTTGAAGCCAGACAGGGAAGGAACTAGTTGATACTCTTTCCGTATTGCACTGGTGGCCCAGCTAGCAACCATGTATAAATGTCCTAGAACCTGCCTTTGGGGAACATTAAAAAGACAAGAACCAATAAATGAAGTGTTTAAATTTTGTTCAATGAGTACCATGGCTAAGAACTTTCCGCTCCGCAAAAGGACGGAGTATAGCCACCACTGACAACGTGTGAAAGGAAGTAAGTTTCATCATTATATCTGCCTGAGTTGATGTCTATCTCATAGTCATGTTATTTGAAGATTCCAGTTTCTGAACTTTTGTAATTATGAAATCAAGGAACTCTAAAATTTCAAAATCCAGTTACTTGGTTCTACAATTTCGATTGCCATGACTCAGAAATTTCAACATTCCGAGATTCTGATAGAAATTCCGGAATTACGAGTTTTCGAAATTCCGAAATTTCGGACTGAAGTTCCGGAATTCCGAGATTCATGCATTCCGAAATTTCGGAACGAAGTTCCGGAATTCCGAAATTCCGAGATTCCGCAATTCCGAGATTTCGAATTTTTCGGAGTGAACTTACAGAATTCCGGAATTCCAAAATTCCGAGATTCCGGAATTCCAAAATTCCGAGATTCCGGAATTCCAAAATTCCGAGATTCCGGAATTCCAAAATTCCGAGATTCCGGAATTCCAAAATTCCGAGATTCCGGAATTCCGAAATTCCGGAATTCCGTAATCTCGGAATTCCGGAATGAGAAAATTTTTAATTCCGATTCCGGAATTAAGATTTTCATTCCGAAATATTCCGGAATCCGGAACACCCCTACTCTCTACCTACCTTTGTAAAAAATGTTGCGGAAATACTGCAGGATTCTGAAACTTAGATATCTGATAGGACAAGTACTAGTTCCTAAGTGGTCTTGACCTGATTACGGTAGATCCCATAATTTTGGAGCTATGGACCTTTAAAGTTCATTTTTTCATGTTTTCGGCAACCTATAACTCTGAAAGGAAGTACTTGTGCATCCAGGTTGGTCTATACTTTTTGTCTTATCTTGGTGTCAGGAATCACCTTCCAAACGTTTTCGGTGTTGATTCGAAACACCCTGTAAGTATTATATATATATACGTTTGTATGTGTTTTTCAAGAGAGAGAGGTTTAGTTTTAATAATAATAATACTTACATCTTTATCTGAAATATTGACTTTAGATATTTCTTCGTTGTTTCTCGATTGCTGTTTTTGCATACTTTCTTCGCCAAAATTAACACCACTACTTTCTTTTTTCGTTCCAGCACTTTTCTCAAACATTTTTTTTTTTTTGTATATTTCTCTGAATTAATATCTTGTTTACATTTTCCCCGTCGTTTTTTGGTTTCTTTGAACATTTTCTTAACGAAATTAACACAATTGTCCTTCCTCTTTAACCACTTTTGTAAAACGTTTTCCGACATTTTGCAATTGCAAACTAAGTTCTCATTTCGACACCCGAACAGATATAACTCAAGCAAATCTTCTGAAGGCTCTAACTGATCAAACATCAGATATTCCTGTAACATAGATAGTCACATGCTATAAGGTTTTACTATTGTTTTCCATCCTCTCCTGATAAAAATTTTTCCTTAAAAAAAATCATTTAAATGAAACCAAAACAACAAAGTAAACTCTTTATTTTTACTCCTCCTTTCTTTTTCTTTTTTGTCTTGTAGGTGAAGAAAACTAGCTACTGAGCATTTATAGAAATCAATTGATCACCGCTTTCTTTGATGCCAATTGCGGTTAAAAATGAGTGGTATTAAACCGAGGTTTCCTTTTATAGTTAATCCTATTGAGAACGGCGGCAAATGATACAAAATAGACAATGACAGGTCACGTGTTTTGGTATTTTTATGGAGGTAAATGATTTCTTGGGCTCAAATATGTCCATTCCCTTTTAACTCTTAAACTAAGGTAAAGATTAATTCTTTCGGAACCTCCTTTTATGATTAGAAAACAATGATTCTTTTCAGTATTACCTACCCCAATCTGCAAACGTGGACTTTAGATCAAAGAAGACACATGAAAACTGTGGTCATTGCTATGACAAATAGAACAATAACTTCAAAGTCACAATATGCATACCCTAACAACACAATTACATAGCAGGCATATGACTATCATGATCCTTCAGATACATGGGAATATGTCCAATACTCGTATGTGCCTCATGTACCTCTGAGAGAGAAATCACATAGATAGCAAGTGATAGTCACAGTCTATGTCCGCCCCTAGGCACATGCCTGACGTGTACCTGGGGAACGTGCCTAGTATGTTCTGTGTTCCCCATGCTGTAAGATGAATTTAGAATGTGGAAGATGAATTTAGAACACCTAAATGGCGCATGCCTAGCACATCTTGTACTGTTAGGGTATCTGAAACAGTATGCATCTAAAGAACGTACCTAGAACATGACAGATATATGTCCCAAGTGACAACATAAAAAACAAATGACTGTTAGAGTGCGAAACTGAACCAGGCATATAAATGCTATATTTGTGGTACATAGTTGCAAATATCAATTAGGTGTAACAACTATCTAAAATTGTAGGTAGCTGAAGTACACACTTAGCACATGAATATCATATATGCCAAGTGTCGGGTACCTAAAAAGTAGCTGGGACACCTAAATGGCACATGCCTAGCACATTTTGTGCTGTTAGGGTATAGACCCTCCTCGCCTCTTTCTTCCTTTTGGACAACAGGGAGTCTTGGAAAACTCGACTTCTATATTCCCCAAAAATGCAAACATTTTCAAAGAATAAAGACCACGTTGGCGAACACAGCTTGTCTAGGAACTATTTAGTGATATATTTTGTTTTGAAATAGAGTACATGACAGTCAATTGTTATTTGTTCGATAAAAAATTACAAACATCAAAGTACACTGTCAGAACTCTTTGCGAGGGATCCGGCCCTTTTGCACCCATCCCTTCCCTAAGCCACTGTTACTAGGTTATTTCAGCAAGTGAGAATTCTACATGTGAGCGTCACTTTCAAATGGGAGTTCCACCAATTTATTTCAGCCGTGTTGAGATATATTTCATGATGTTTCTCTGTAGCCTGTTTGAAAAAGACAGAACTTTTCCCCACTTTTAAAAAATAATAGTTACAAATTTGATTCTATAACTATTGCTATTAACCAAGCTATTGCCGACCCTACTATTTCTATATTTTTTTACAATATGAAATGTATATTGATTCCTATTAATTAAGAAATTCTAAAAAGCATGTTATTTTAATTTGAAAGGGTAGACATCATCTCAATGTCTCATAGCACTCTTATATGCTTTTACTACTATATAAAATAATAATTGTAACTTCTGTGAAATAGTCCCCATTGTTAATATATTTTTAATCACTTTAACATTCTCAAGGATGGTCGAAAGACCAAAATGTATGTATAGACATGATTATGATAATAGAACCTAATGTTAAGACACTAAAAGCATGGAATTAGACACTTAAAAAAATCTAAAATCTAAGTCGAAATAATACTCGCAAACATTCAAAAACTAAAATGAGTCATAAATAGTGTTCAACTAGTCTAGAAGTATTGATGTTTGCATAAGACATAGAGAAAGAAATTAGAATATTTTCCATCTATATCAAATAAAATTCACAACATTATGACAGCAGCACAAAGATGGAAGTCCAAAGAAAGAAATTATTGGTCACTTTCAACCGAGTAGATACAATACATTTTGCCAAGTCACAATTAATCATTAATTAAGGAATTGCATACGATAAAAGCCATTTTTCAAGTTTCAATTGATAAATCATATATTTGATCATACAACACACTTTTTAAATCTGAAAACAATCTTCCTATTTCTACGGACATTCTCTGGACATACTTAAAACACACAAGAATATGTGGATCAAATTTACGAGTACTTATTACTTTCTCACCTTTGACCACTTGTTAAAATATTTCTAATTGTTTTAGTCTTTATTATTACCAATAACTCTCTCAAATTTTTCGGAACTAAATTTTCTCCAATTATTGAGGTGGACCTGTCTTGAACTAAGTTCGTTTTTGTGATCTTAAAATTTCTTCGAACAGACAGAAACATTTCTAGAACCAAGGGATCGATGTAGTTATCCTAATGAAGTGGTAATTTTGAAGTTGATGCAAGGAAGAGCAATATTTGCATTTAAGTTATAATAGGGGCCTATAGGCAATATGGAGTGAAATAGTCAAAATAAATTTTGCTTAAATTCAAAGACATTAGAACTTTTATTCATATTTTATCTAACATTACGGAATAGGCCTTTGCCTAACATCCAATTTATACTTAAGACACTAAATGACTTGTCAAAACTTCATATGACGAAAATATGAGCACAATTTTAAATATATTTAATCAAGCAGACAGGATAGAAATAATCTTCCTGTTTACATCTCATCTCCCTTTGTTTAACTTAAAATGATACTTTACATATATATACATATGCATTTAACGAGACAGTCACATTTCGCATCAACCACTTCATATAAATATTCGTATTGGTCATTGTTATCTTTTCATTTAGGGAGGAACTTTTGCATTCTCTTCACATGGATTCGTCATTTTGCGCAGCGCTTCCTCGTGGACCGCTGATGTCCTTCTACCTGTTAGAAATATATACATATATTGTAGCTAAAAATAATATATTTAGTTCATTAATAATAATAAAATATTTCATAGTTGCTTATTACCTAATTTGAAATGTAATAAAATGCAAACTTGCTGCAGGTAAGTTTGTATTACAGTCACATAGAATGTGATTAATACGGGTAAGTTACGAGTTGGTAATACGGATATTTTTCATCAAATACTGTTGTACAGCGGTGGACACTTCTAAATGGTACAGCCATATGGAGATTTACGGCTAAGGTGTACCATTTAGAAGTGTCCACCGCTGTACATTATTGGACTTTATATTATACAAAAGCCTAAGTGGAAACGAATTTAAGAACACGTCAATAAGAATTCACATATCTGGCACATAGTTAGTACACAGAATGATAGAGGGCATTTCCAGACAAATTTCAACCTGTTATCGAAAAAATGAAACTGCTGGCATGCACATGTGCAATACATCATTTGAAAGCTAGTTTCATGTAGAATCCAGATCAAAACAGATTAGTTAAATATAATTTGTATTTCACTGTTTAATAAACGCTAATTAAACAATAGATTATCCAAGTGATTAAGACAGGCAAATTGTATATTGAGTCATAAACTGATATACAGAGGAATCGACGGCAAGATTTTGACCAAAATGTATATCACTGATGCACTCTGATCAGTATTTCATAAATCAAGTAGCAAAATGAATATAATGGGTGTAAATATAATTATCTTCCAAATTAAATAAGTAGCCTACTATTTACATTTGTGTCCGGAATATTTACCATTTTTAATTTTATGTAGCTTGCCTGTATGTTTGTGAATTTAAATATATATATATATATATATATATATATATATATATATATATATATATATATATATATATATATATATATATATATATATATATAAACAGCCTTTCAAATGAGCCATAGGACTTTACTGTAGCTTCTCCCGTAACCTAGTAAACTGTGTTCCGGACTGACATTAAACTGCGTCCCGGACTGACAGATCTTTTTATTTTTCTATCTGGAATTGTTTTTGCTCTCCAATCTCATCAGAAATTCTGCTGGGTAAACATCTAACTTGTACTTCAGAGCTTCTTATTTATATTTTGGCGCGTTACTAGCATATAGCGTTAGCCCATTCGGCCACGAAGACCGACAGCAGCAATTGTTTGATTTCTGCTATTTGAATGCAATGTGGGAAGAAATGGATAACGCCAACCAATCAGAACTGTTTATCGTTCCTACTTCCGGGATCATTACTCTCCTGAGCTAGTCCTGAACTGATTGGTGGTGTTCCTGATTTTTTGAGCCATACTTCCATAAAACGTCAAAAAGCAACATATTTTGCCAAGTAATAACTTACAGTATTAATAACTTACAGTGTACTCACCAGCGTTTTGAAAATCAGAAACGGTCAAAATCTGAAATACGTGTTCGGCGTTTTGATGGTAATGAGTTTGCTTAATCATGCTTTTCTACTCAATCGGATTAATCACGACGGTGAGAATGAAGATATGAAAATGAAAGGAGTGAAGAGACACTAATGAACACGCAAGCTGTTGTTTGCGCGGGAATATTAAAAATAAAATTAAATAATAACTTTTCCAAACTTGAAGTAGTTTTAGAATAGAGGCTTAAGGGGTCAGAACTTAACCCAATTTCGTCTTTTCCAAAGACTGATCACTACCAATGATTTTTTAAAATTCTATTGGCATTGAAATGCTTCCAAATTGAAGAAATTTATTGGGATCATTTTTCCACCAACTGCTTGTATCACCAGGATGTTTTTTTCATACGATCTAGTTGTGTGATAATTTTTATCTATCTACATACCTACAAAACATAGACACACATTATACGTATACATATGTTTATGTGTCAGTGTATTTTAGTTTGTTAATTAGTAATAAATGATCTTAAATTCAGAACTTTCATTCATTAAGAAATTAAGTAATTACTATAATTTAAAACATATGCAATAGCCATACTATATTTTGGATTTTAAATACAAACATTAAACATATTCTTCACCTCTATTGATCAATATTGAGAAACTCGCAAAGAAGGCTCCTTCTGAATTTCCGTTACATTTCACTTTTTTTTTTTTTTTTACCGTAAAAGAATCGAAATTAAAAAGTTATTTGTATGGCCACATACAGAATAAAATTATTACAGAAATTTACGATTATTATTGGAAATTAATTCTGTCACCTATTTTGAAGATTGAAAAAAAGAAACAGATTATAAGTATTGGAATTTCATATTGTCGATAGTAAGAAACATTGTAAATAGTTGTAAATTTCCGTAACTGTTCTCCAAGTGGATCTGTATACAACCAAAGGTAGTTTTGTTAAGTTTAACAGAAAATGTTCTTGAAAACAGCTCTTATTTATAAAAGAATACATAATATTCGCTTTTCGCTGTTGCAATGGTCTGTCTGTCCAAGAAGCTTGATAAAAATTCAGCGTAGCGCAACAACAAAAACTGGTACTCTTATATGTAAAAGAAAAAGAAAAAAGAAAAAACTTGGTAAAGTGAATGTAGGGGGCTCTGAATTCTATTTCGCCCCAGGCGCTGTAATCTCTAGCTACGGCTCTGCTGATGGCGCATCTAGCCACTTTAGGCAGAAGTTCATGTTGGCTGATATAACAAAAATGCTGAAACATTTGATGTGGAATTGAATTTTTTGCAACCTCCCATAGGAAAGGAACTGTAGATGGTATAGGAGGTAATGTGAAGGGGATTGCAAAAGGAGCCATGTTAAGTGAAAACTCTACTAGAAATGCACATGATTTCGTGAAACAAGTTGAAAACAGGGTGAAGCATATCAATGTTTCTGAAGTGCCAGTGGATGAAATTGAAGCTGAGAAAGAGGATCTTGATGAATTTTGGAGAAATGTAATGGCCATTCCAAGACTGTCAGAATCACTCCTTCAAGATAATAGGATATTGCCAGAGTGAATACGCCAGGTATCATGCATCAGGAAAGTAGATGAGGCACAAGTTTTTACGCCACATTTAGGCCGTGTTTTACGATAAAAAGTTCTACCTCGGCAGAGCTCTCCATTGCAGCCAAGATGACAGTATTGTTACAATTAAATTCTTGGAGCAGATAGGACAGTTTTCGTTGGCCAAAAAAAAGTTTGCCGAGTTTGAAATGTAACTTGGTAGTTTTGTATTTTATGGCCCATTACAATTAACTGGCGCTGACCCATTTAAAGTTGAAGAATCAGAAACTGTACAGAAGAAATATAACCTGTTGAAAAAAAAAGGATTGTAAAAATCGCATTATTATACATTAGTAGTCAATATCGTACTACAGTGTAAGTGTCTTTCTTTAAGCTTTTGTGGCCAGTTTTGAAAGCTTAAATGCTTATTAGCTTATGTGCACATGTTTTAAGTGCTGATATATGTCACTTTGTGCACAATACTACTGCTCATTACACTTGTATTCCCAGTATCCTAGTTTTATTTCGTAAGAGTCAGTCCGGAACATGGCTTATAAATTTAATATCTTTGTTATTATAAGTTACCTTCATACAAAAATATTACAGTGTAATACTACATTTATCTACTGTAATTTGTGATATAGGACACTATCAGATTATCAGTACTTTCAGAGAATTAAAATGATGAGTTGTTTCAGATTGAAACTAAGATTGTAAAACTGTCAGTCCGGAACAGAAACTTCAATAATTAATTTCTATTTAAGTATTGTCATTGTAGAAATCGTATTCTAGTCAAAATGAAGGTCTTGAAATGCTTGATAGCTAAACAAAGTTACAACATCCTGGAGCTTTTATTTCAGCGAAGATATTAATTGGAAGTGCAACATGTGTTCCGAACTGTCAGTTCGGAACACCTGGAAGTGGCTCAGAGTAATAGCGATCCGAACGTAGTATCCATCATAGATATTCCGAACGTATTATACATAGTGTACACCCAATCACAAAAGTATCTCCCTCCTAAGCGCTCTAATTCCATTACTTGGGGTCCAGGTAATTTGCAGCTGTGAGAACGCCTATACAGATGCAACCCAACTTACACGTAACATGTCTCGGCACAGCAGTTGATAGACCTGATCCAGGTGTTTATGCAGGTAAAATTGTAAAGTAGGTGACTAACGAAACAGTTCTCCGTTCTAAGATAAATCTCTATGTTCCGGATCGTGTTTTCCAAAGAACACCATATATTAATCTCAATATTGCTGTGTATGTAATGTATTATTTTTTTAAACACTGTATAAAAATATTGACCACGCATTTATCAGGAAATAATTGAAAGTAGCTGAAAATATCAAATCTAGAACAACTGCTGGAAATAAGTTAGTAAATGATTGCCTCCATTGAGAGATCTCCAATTCTCCTCAATCCAACATCTTTTTCTTTCTGGAGGAGAGAAGATCTTTCTTGTCACACTGAGTATGTATTGAAATTGAAATTGAAACATTTGAAAAAGTTTCAACCTGGGCGGGATTCGAACCCGGGCCCGCCGAACAGAAGTTCAATATGCTAACCACTTACCTACCGTGTCACTTTACCTTTTATCTAAACCTTTAGCTAGTTAAAATAGTTGCATGTAAGACTACCAAAATACCAATTCTCGTATGAGAAGACGTTTCTTATGAGTGTCACAATGACTTACTCGAGATTGCCTTCTTTAACTCAAAAGCAAATTATATAGATCTTCGTCAATGAAAAAAAAATATCATGAAACGTTCTTCAAGTTAAGGCTATCTCATCGTTTTTAACTGCTCCCGATTTACATTACTACTATTCTTCCTCATCGTAACTACTAATTTCCAAAGAAGAAGAGCCGGCAGCATTTACGCCGATTACAAGAGTTTCAGTATTCGCGCGTTACCCTAGCCAGCTGTTTGAAGTTGGTCATTTAAAATGTACAGAAAAATTTAAGCAAGAGAACAAAACCTAACCAACTCCTGCGGGGCTTCTACTACTGCTACTACTACTACTACTACTATTATTATTATTATTATTATTATTATTATTATTATTATTATTATTATTATTATTATTATTATTACTTTTATTATGGATCCGTATAGTAAAACTGCAAGCTTATTTTAATGAAAAAAAGTGTTATGAAAATTTAAAAAATCCTTGTGCAAGGTTTGAACCTACGCCAAAACTATTTTCATTACTAGAATGTTGCCCAAGAACGCTCGACCACGAAGACCGACAGCAGTTGCCCTTAATTTCCGTTATATGTAGGTCATGACTCTTGATGTCCTATCTGTATCGGCCAATAAGATCAGAGGATATCTGAAATTCTCGGAATCCGCGAAAATGCAAGCCGGCAGACAGGCAGCACTGAAATGGGCCCACGACTTATTATTGTTTTATTAACTATTTGTGTGCTGTTTTATTTATGTAATGTAGTGAACCTGTTTGATGCTTCACTTATAATTTCATTTTCGTATCGTATATAGAGTAAGACAATTTGTCTTAAGATTGGAACCCCTCGAACGGCGGGGAGCTTCCCTGGGGGGAGTGGCCCTGCTTCTCACAAGTTACGGCCTTGCGTCGTGGCAATCATTTTTTTTCTTAATTGGAAGGTATTGTTTACGTAATTGAGTTGGTAATTTTGTTATTCCTTTATTATTATTATTATTATTATTATTATTATTATTATTATTATTATTATTATTATTATTATTATTAGTAGTAGTAGTAGTAGTAGTAGTAGTAGTAGTAGTAGTAGTAGTAGTAGTAGTAGTAGCAGTAGTAGTAGTAGTAGTAATAGTATTGAAAAGTCGAGACTTGGCTACATATTTTATATTTTATGAATTTTCTGATTGGATTTCAAGTCTTTTTGTTAAATAAACACACTCCACTTTAGGGGGTTCGGGGGAGGAAAATATCCTGTTACTTTTCATTTGTTTACTTGCACGCTACACCAAGCCTGGATACTACATTTCCCCTTTCTATATCTGCTGGAAATACCCTAAGGGTTGTGATGATCATAAGAGAATAAATGAATAAGTGATTAGATCAATGAACTTTGCGTATTAAGAACATTTAAAGTATCAGGTTGTCAGAAAAGTCATGACGTGTTTCGGTAAAATATAACAAATGATGGTTTGTCGATATACTGGAGTTATTTGGATCATGCAATAGTTATGTCATGAATAGCTAAGATGTTGAGCGTTTTGTGTATTAATATTGCTTTGTTTGTTTGGTTTTACAGATTTGATCAGAGATGGCGAGGGTCAATGAAAACTTGACCCACGACCCACTGACTCACCACTCACCGTGACCCTCTCTGACCCATGATCCACCACCCACCTTGGCCCACTCCTATTACCCACTACCCACCATGACCCACTCCGACCCACCACCACCATGAACCACTGACCCACCAAAACACGTCGTCATCAACTCTGACACATGATCCACGGCCTCTTTCCTACCGATTAAAGAGTTTATACTTGTAATAAAACCAGGTTGTCAAATTCTAGCTCACTGCCCCACGCCATTGAGACCATTGAAAGTGACATATATACCACTATCGATCGATACCCCTTCTGCCGTCGTCTCCCCACCACAACTCCCACAGCGTCCTTTCCCAATACGGAAGATCTTTTGCCGGATCATGTATAATAATAGCTTTGAAGAACAGTTAAAGAGCATTATTCAGAACGCCGAAGCAGCGGTGGATCTAGGCCAGAGCAAGGGGGCCTAGCCCCCCCCCCCAGTTTTTTCAGTGACAAAAGCTATTATTTATATATTTTTGTGAAAGTTCATATATACCTATCATAGTCTAGGTACTGGCTGCCCCTCCCTCCAGTTTTTACCTTCCAGATCCGTCACTGTGCCGAAGTCGTACCATCTTTCACAAAAACTTTGGAGCGTAGTGCAACGCAAAACTTGTAAACAAAATCTTTCAGTTTAATGTCGACAATTATGCCCTGTAGGCTAAAGGAGACGGATAATTGAGACAAGTGAGTGATGGTAGAATGATCAACGGAATAAGAATATGGGAAAAAGGGGGACTACCCGAAAAAATCTACGAACACCATGTTATCCACCACAAACTTACTTGGCCGAAAATCGAACCATCGACTTCATGCACCAGAGATAAGTGCTGTATCACTGAGCCATCGTGCCCTCCATGCAAAACTTGTAACTACAATACCTATTATTGCGAACTAAAACGCATATTTTGCATTGCGTTGGTTCAAATCGTTAGAGAATGAGGCTCCTAATCTATCGTAAAATTTAAAAAGATAATTAATTTCAAACAAAATGGTGAATGATTTATTTAAAACAAAACCATAACACTTGAATTAAAACAACCAAGATATATTCTTGAATATTCAAATTAACTGATAATAACAGGAGTGAGATACAATTAGTATTGAGATTAAGGCAAATATCAAACAAATACCTATTTCTGATAATGGTGATTGAAAAATGTCTACTCTTACTTGTACTGTATGAGAACATTAACGAGAAACAACTAACGCTTAAATGTTAGTATTTCCATAGATTAGTATGACGCTAGATTTTCGGTATCTATTTATGATTTTCATCTTTTATATAGTTCTCTTTACATATACTAATTATTAAGGAGCGGAAGTTCATTACCTTAAAAAATATAGATATATGACCCATTGAAATGGTTTAGAAACATGAAAAAATGACATAACAAGTATGAAAAAAAATAAACTTGTACCTTGTAAACTTAAATTAACGAGTACGATTAAACTTATAGCTTTAAGAGAATAAAACAATTAAATGATGGGCATTGTATCAGCGATATAGAAAAAATTAAGCAGCTTCTTCAGTTGAAATATGAAAGTTCGATTTTAAATGAAAATAACCAGATAAAATATAAACATAAATAGTTCAATGAATTAGATAAATACGGCAAAAATACCAGTCTAAAATGCAGTTATTTCCCGCATCTCGGTCTACCATGTAGCATGGTGTGTTTCCATGTACTGAGCTACATTGCAAACACAAAGAAATAATGCCTCCACGTAAATCATGTAATTTGTTTAGAATTAGCAAATTGTATATGAAATTTCGGAAAGTTATAATCAATGACATTCGGAGAAGGGGAGCTTCCTAGGTATGCTGCCTCTTTCTGCCAAAATACAGACCATCGAAAAAAATAACAAATTTAAGTGTCAGAAATTATTTTTAAAATAATACCCATACACAAATTAATTTTGGAAATTCACTTGTATTTAATGAAAATAAAATCTCAATTTTTTCACTTACTGTACATACAGTTGAAGTACATTATTGTCTTGGCAATATAAGAACAAAGGCTAATTCTGTAGTTCAAATCTTCTTTCTTTTGCTTGTAAACTTTCATCCTATGAAAAAAATGTGTTTACCTCAGTGCAAAGTCTCAAGCATATTACCAAAATGAAAAGAATGGCAAAAATATTGAAAAATCACCGAAACCTACCAAAAATTAGGAAAAATCATGAAAACTTAGGGGAAATGACGAAAAAACTTAAAATCGAAACAAAAAACCTAAAAGCTGAAAATCGATAAAACATGCAAAAGAACGAAGTGTAATAATAATATTATATGCAATATGTAATATTATGTGTATGTGATTGGTATTGTGTCCGCGATACCAGATTATACTATGCTTATTACCACCAGTAAAAAATTTCAGATTGCAGATTCTGTGTCAGATATAATACGAAGAGGAATGTTGTTAAGTTAATGAAGTTAACCATATATAAATATTGTTATTAAACATAACATGTGCATATATTTCTTAAAATAATCTATCAGAAGTGAGGGTTGATGTTTTTTTTCTATCGGTTGCATGGATAATATTTCAAATATTATAAAACTGAAAACTTACATTCACATATATAAACATGTTGCTCTGTACAAACTTCTGGTACAAAGACACCACGTCTATGAATATCGAAAAGTAAACATTCTTTGCCTTGTACTTCGGATACGTTTTTTCTCCATGGTGGGTAAGTGTCACTCCCAGGACTCGATGCTATAATCTCTCCACTCTCTGACCACTCCCAGTGATCCAAAATGTGACGACCACTGGTCCATATTTGCGAAAAACCTTCAAAAAACATAAGCGAAATCCACACTAATTATTATTATTTACTTTACTATAAAGAGATTTTAAAAGTATTTAATGTTTGCAATGATTTGGTATATTCATGAATGAATTGCAATGAAGTAATACTGTACATGAACAGAAGGAGCAATTGTAACATTTTTTACGGACGGAGATGTTCTGTGTAATGATGGAGTTCTGAAAGCAATGTGCCTCAGAGGCATGCCAATATGTAAATATCTATATCTATATCTATATCTATCTATCTATCTATCTATCTATCTATCTATCTATATATATATATATATATATATATATATATATATATATATATATATATATATATATGCTCAGTTCCCATGAGATTTATCCGAACTGAAACAAATTATTGGCACTATTTAGTATGTGCAGATGTTCCTTCTCATATATGACAGGAAATTGCGTATCACATCAAATGTACACCGAGGCATGAAACGTTTCTGCATTACAATCTACTACAAAAGATCAGTATCGTGAAAGTGTAATGATCTGTTTGAATCGCGCTGTAATAATGATAAAATTTTCAAATTCAGTTTTCTGCATACTTTTAGAATTATTTGATATAAGCTGATTATAATTTTGAACTTTTTACAAACAATGATAAGAATTTCGTAGTGCCACTGAGACCTAAAATCTATTATGAAACAATTGTAAATATTAAAAGTATAAGTAAGCTATTATTATTATTGCTAAAGGCATTTGAAGGAACGAACGTCAAAGGTCTCAACCCACTTCAAAATTGTTATTAAATAGAAATCGCAAAATCTAGTTCTTGCTAATATGAAATAACGGTGCTGTTGTTTATAAAATTGTCTTATTGACTATACCATGACTTCAAGTTCACTTCTATAATTAATAATTACTCGAGGATCAACTTATTGAGAATTTTAAATTCAGCTATGCAGTTTTCAACAAGTGACGAATTTGTACTGAATCTATTATTTAGGCTTACCTTAAATTTGATTATTTTTGTGTTTTGTGGGGAGTAACTGGGAACTTTGCTAGCTATTCAATATAGTTTTATAGAATAAGGTGTAGTGTAAATATTCTTCCTCTTTGCTTCTCTAGAGTTCAACATTCTTTATTTTTCTCTTTCAAAGTGTTCTTGGGATTGGAGAAATGTTAAACCTTTAAAATTTACTTTATTCTTTCATAACTTTCCTCCAGTAAAATTTGACATTTATGTTCACGAAGTCGCCCTTTTAAAAGTCAATAATAAAAAAGATCCCTTTCTTTACATAGTTTCATCTTTTGATTAAATTGAATACGAAACTATTGGACATTGAACAAAAGGAAAATCTTTTTTTAACGTAAAGGAAGACGAGCAAATCGAATAACCCAGACAAAGAGAATAATTGAAATGTTTCTTAAGCCACAAGCATCATAGCACCAAGTTATAAATATGTGGAGAGGGAGGCCAGTACTTATTGGTAAAGACGAAACTTTTTCGTTAATGCGATATGTGCAAAACGTTAAAAAATTCGTATATTTATGTTTCAGGAAACATCAAACTCTTAGTTAGAAGTCACATTTATATTTTCGCGATTTTTTGCGAAATTCGGCATTACTTGCGATAAATGCGAATGAAAACGAAAAAGTAGAATTCGGGTTAATTATTGCTAATATTAACTAAAAAGTTCATTTCCAATATTATTTAACTTAAAAATGGTTGTGTTTACGAAAAAGCTCTGCGAATTATTTGATCCAGAAACTGCTTCACTTCATAAAAATGTAGATATCAACAAAACTGATCTGTTATTTAAATCCATGACTGTGTTTTGTTGTGAAAATGTTCATGATCTGTTGGTTGCTTACCGTGAATTTAAAAATAAGGCTATTGAAGTTATCAACAGTGAGAATAAGGAAGTTGACATTGTATAACAGTTTAAAAGTTAAGCACAGATCTTTTGTTGTCAACTCGTTACGTGCAACATGGTTGCCAGTCTCGAGTGTTGATGACGAGAGATTCTTTCACAAGTATAATTGATTATTACTGACAAGAAAACAAAAGAATTGATAATATCTTGCTGCCTGTTATCCTTTAACTCCTGTTTAAATTTTTGAATTAATTTCTATACTTCAGTGAATATATTAGTTATAATGTGCACCTAGTCGAGGTGTATCCTAATTTTTTATAAGATATACATCTTACTACCAAAAATATATTGTTTACAAGTTCCACATTTAAAAAAGTACTTGTGCTGTATTTTAAAAATGCGAAAATTGTGATAATTAATGCTACAAAATATCAACATTGTTGCGAAAAAGTTTTGTCTCAATTTATCGGTGTTACGATAAACTGTTGCTGCTGAAATACACGATCCTTCATGTCGAAGAAATTAAGAAGCTATATCATCTAAAATTATTAGGATAAGATTTTCCCATCAGTTAAACAATTATTATGCATTCATTATTTTCTATATGTACCTAGGTCTTTCGATGTCCCTAGATGTATTGTCTGCAGTCATCAATCAATTCGAAGAAAAACGATTGGCACAAATAAAACAAAATCCCTCAACCTCTTGCCGTGTAATTGCTAATAAGCTATGGAGAAATCGAGTAAATGTATTTCCGGTACATGTGCTTCACGAACAGCAGTTCCACCCATTTCACATAGGTCTTTTGCGAACCCTATTCAGTTACTAACCAGTTATTCAGTTACGACAACGAATGAATTATTAATAATCGAAATCATGATAGTTACTCTTGTGCCATTGTTGAATGAAAAAGGGCCTCAGTCAGACAAAGCGGATAGGTATTCACTTAACCCTGTTTCACATTTCGTGTTGTACTGATTCTAAGAAGTGTGCAGTGAAATAGAGGACGTAAAATATTTTAAGTTCAGAAAATGGAATCTACAGAAAAGTACCTAGTTAGAAAAAAAATAATGAGACAACTAGATGTTTTATTGTACAAATATCCATTTCATTTCTAAATTTTAGTATGAATTTTCGGAGTAAAGGAAAAAAAACAAGAAGGAAAGGTCTAAGGACTATAGCAATAATAACCAAAAAGATTATTTTTTTGGTTTTGCAGAAATTTGGTGTACCCTTCTGTGAATATTTGAATCAATGTGGCAATTGCAAAGAATCGGTTCATAAAGGATTCTCATCTTACGTTGATGTGGAATCTTGTTTTTGTTATTTGTGGCAAGAATAACGAATAAGTGAAGCTAAGAGAGACATTATATGTTATGAGTAAAACATAACAAGACCAGAAGTCGAAACAGACTACTCAATTGCATTGATTAGTAGCATTAATTAAAGAATTTAAAACTTCTTCGATACATTCAAACAAGAGTTCATTATAATTCTTACATGTTAGTATTTTCTCATAAACCTTTTATATGGTGCAGTTTTATTGTATATACCAGATGCTTATTCACCTTGTCAGATAGTTGGGCAAAGTAGTTAAAACATTACTAATTTAGAAATACGTGCACACACTAGTGCAGATAATCTGAATAGTGTAGATATTTCTTGTTCATGTAAAATGATAAATAACATAGTGATATGTTAAAATTTAAAAAAAAAGTATTTTGTAAATTTTTCAGAATAAAAGTAGATTCATTATCCCTTTTGCTATGCCCGTCTTTCCCCTACAAGCACTATACAACTTACTTTTTTTAGTTCTACGTACGTAGTCGTAAACTTCATTAACTCTCTGCATATTTTCAAGTTGTATTGGATGAGTTTTAGTTTCAAAGCAATATGCTAAGGCTTCTGCCCAAGTAGCTTCTTTCTCATGAAAGAAATAAATTTTTGTCTTCGAAATATCAGTGTATCTTTCAATTTTTGGCATTTCCTTACCAGCTGTGGAAATCAACAAAATAGAACATTATAAATAAGAAAATTACTATATTTAAAATATTTTCTTAAAAATATCGAGGTTTTGTATTTGTGCAAACTTTCATTGTGTATATGAGCTTAAAATTAGCATAAGTAATAAGTAGGCATCTTGATTGAATGTATATTTTCTTTCTTTTATGCAACTTATTCTATACCAGGACATCTAAAAACAATATTTAGAAACACACACACACACACACACACACACACGTATATATATATATATATATATATATATATATATAGGGTGTCAAAATTTAAAAATTTAAACTTAGAAATATAGGAAATTGATATTCCCGACACTAATACAAGACAAAATGTTCCAATGAATCCAAATTAGTTTAATTTAGATACCATACACAGGCGAAAATGTTGAAAGAGATGTTGGAAAGATAGTAACAAGCTGAGTTAATGGTCGAAAACTCTAATTAGAGGAAATCAGAGGAATACTGTCGAAAGAATTTTCCAAAGGATGTAAGGGAGTCTCCGCTATTTTCTAACGTAAAGATGAGTCTATTTAAAGCTGACTGTCACGAAATAGGGTCATTTGCCCAAGTGTCTATTTCCTCAAGTCTCTAAACTAGAGTCATTTCCTAAAGTGGTTATCTTTTTTCTTAATCTGATGATCAACCGAAACAGAAGGGACACCTGCTGCATTCTTAGCAAATACCAGAAAGGGGATGGATGGTTTCGCTGCAGGCTATTATGAAATATCTCCGATAGACAGGGTTGCAGTGTGTCACATAAAATTGTGTTGCTTTTAAAAATATGGTAAACTAAGCATAGTTGAAACTAGTTCAACTGAAAAAGAAGCATAAACTAAGACTTTACAATATAAAATGTCTGTTTTACAATAAATTAACTGAACTTTTCTTTAAAAACATATCACAACCTAAAAGTACTGACTAAATTATCTCAATGTGAAAGCGAAGCAAAAATAAGAAGTTATGTTGATTAAGTATCGAATTTCTATTGACGCCGTTATTTTATTTTTTAGCCTAACGTCTTATGATTATGCACCGAGGCTAAAGGACACAAGCATGAGACGGATCACAATGCTGGAGTAAAGGAAGTTGGAGAAAACGGTAGGATCCGAGAAAACCAACGCACACGGTGCCTACTTTGTTCGGGCTGGAATTGAACCAGGAACCCCACGAACCAGAGGGTTGACGCCATTAGGACCAAGTTTTCAATTATATGCTGAATAAGTCAGTTTTATTATTATTATTATTATTATTATTATTATTATCATTATTATTATTATTATTATTATTTCGAAAGAGACGTTCAATTTTAATTTAAAGTTACGTTCTTTGGTCAAATGTTTTGTTATTATCCTACGTACTAGGCATAACTCTTACTAGTAGTTCTATCAAAATTTCCTTCAATCTTAATTAAGAAGAAAAGACAATATTAAAATAGTATCTGGTACATAGTTTGTGCTGCACTTACTAATCGTAAGATTCCGAGTTCAAATCCCGAGTCCGTACATCCTGGTTAGGCCATCCAGGCAAGCGTGGATCCAAGGTGGGGGAGGGATCGGGCGACTTGGATTAAACTTTAATTACTACTTAAATAGAATGGATTTCAGATTACTTAAATTTTGAAAAAGTGACAATCTTAATGTGTAGAGGAGGGTTAATTTATAGGCATTACGTTACATCGCTTCCAAATGTTCAGAAAATTTTTAACACGCTACAGTATATACTTATCCAAATAAAAGGATATTTTAACCAAACCGTGAAGGAAATGTAGAGACGATTACTTCAAGCACCACACCATAACTGCATTGGACAGGAGATTTGGGTGAGATCCCCGATTGTATTTTATACATTCCCAATGTTTTCCAGAGTGGGGTATTGTATTGCATAGTGTACCTCAAGAACTTTTGAAAGGGGGAGATAAGATAAAATTCCAAATATTTTATTATTTGTAAATAAAGAAGGAAAATCAAATTTACTTATTTTAGTTAAATAAACAAATAATGGGGAGAGAGAATATCGGGATTTGGTATTTGGAACCTGAATATCAGGGAGTGGAGAAAAAGTATGAAGAGTAGGCGAGAAGAACGATGAAAATCAATTTGCAATTTAAAACAGTTTAAAAAAAAGTATCTCAGAAATGTGAAAATATGATTTTTATCGTTCGTCCCACATACTCTTCATATTTATGTGGAGAGGGGGAGTATCAGGAAGAGAAGTGAGCATGCGCTCTACAAAACACAATAGGAAGATATTATTATTATCACAGTTATTACATATCCTCTCCCATCGAATATTTCTGCCAAAGCCTATGTAGACCTATAGTCAAATTTAACTTCTCTCAATTACGCTCAAAGGCTATAGGAGACATTGATGAATGAAAGAATGAAAGAAACATGCCATAATTAGAATTTATATATAAAAAATATGGTACATTTGAAAATAATAGGGTATTATGCGAAAATTTCTATAAACTTATTTAGCAAATAGTCCGAAGAGAAAACGTTATTTAAGCAAAATTCAGTTTTTTATAAACTATAAAAGTATCTATAGTACATAAAAGACACATAAATTAACCAATCTCTGGTAAGGTGCACTGCTGGGACATAAGCGATACAGTTGAGTTGGATCAGACCCACTGCTGCTTCAAATGGAAAATGTTGAAACGACGAGTTTTAAGCAGAGCGTTTCTATTTTAGTAATTTAGGTTTCATGTAATAAACTCTGCTTCTTTCAGAACAGGAAAGTTACCTATTACTCTGAAAAATTAAAAAGAAAGAAGGAACTTCGAAAGATTCATAAAAGTAACGTATAATTCGAGGGTAGTTCAACACTAATATAACGCCAACATGTCTGAATAAAACGCCGACATGTACAATCTCGAAGATTACTAACATAATA
Organism: Thermobia domestica; assembly: GCF_964235325.1. Classification (NCBI taxonomy): domain Eukaryota; kingdom Metazoa; phylum Arthropoda; class Insecta; order Zygentoma; family Lepismatidae; genus Thermobia; species Thermobia domestica. Next base: position 89,862,088 of record NC_137466.1, read on the forward strand.
GTTGGATTAAGTACATGAGAGTATTACACTTGCAATACACAAGCTTCAGAAAAAGAAAAAAGTTTGGTGCTGGTGTGTCCAAACAAGTAATTGAGTATATTCTTCATTTACTCCTCCGATCTACAATCAATTGCTGGAATATCTTGCTCTAGTGAAGTTTTCTCCTGATGGTACACCTTCAATACGTTTCGTCTGCTCGAACTTGCTCTTATAGGTAAAAACTGAGAAATGGGTGACTGGTGTGAAATAAATCTTCTGTATAAGAAATATAGATACAAAGCCAGTGCGTTTTCATCATACGATGCACAAAAGTGTAATTGGAAATGTTATTTCGGATTCGAAGTACATTTGTTGAATATACTCACAACTTATTGCAATTAACTATTTCCCTAGTAATTTCTAACAAGTCTTGTTCTCTTTCTGGAACAGAGACAAAGTCGTGTCACTTCCTGAAAATTAATGTGAAAACAGTATTACATCACCCATACTTCCTCCTGTAATTTCATGTATTTATACATTTTGACTGGTTGATGAAATCTGCCTTCTTTATGAAAGAGTTTTAAAAAATCAGAAAACTACTCTTGAAAGAAACAGACACAAGCCTACTCTATCATTTGTAACTTCATATCTACCTAACCTACAAAAATGTATTATATATCAAACGAAATGAAATTTTACTTCGAAAATATTTTGTTATAACTTTCAAGACCGTAGAATTGAACGTAAAGTAAGAAATCAAGGAAAGCATCATTCTTCTATAGACAAAGGCGGCCAAATTAGGTATGGCAGCCATATTTGCTGAAGCTTAAAGCGCACTTCCAGGATATGCCTATACTTGATGGAAAGAAGCTGCCCTGCAAGTTTAATTAAGTTACTTTTTTTTTTTTTTTAGTTCAGACTCCTACATACTGGACTAAAAAGTTTGCACTTAATTAAACTTCTCAAATATATATCAACCCACAGACCAAACTGCTCAAACTATAAACTTGAAATTTGGACAATATGTAAGATTTATGACATAGGGTACTACTAAAAAAGAATTTTTGGAAATTCGACGGGGAAGGGTGAGAAATAGGAATGGAAATTAACTTAATAAGATGGCCATATCTCCGAATTCCTTAAAGTGACAGATTTGAAATTTGGTATTGAGATTTCTCATTTAAAATAATGTGATACTTTTTTTTCAGCGTTTTCTGATATTTTACTAAAAGGGTAAGAAAAGAAATGGAAAGTGGAAAAGAAGTGGGGGTTTGCAATTATTATATATCGATATTTCGAATCTCTGAAGGTTAGAAACATCTGATATTTTAATAAAAAGAGAAAGAAAAATGGTGGGGAAAAGGTAGGGAATGCAATTATTATGATAAGATGTCACTATACGTATTTTTTACATCTGGCCTAGAAGAAAAGAAAAAGGTGAGGATCACAATTACAATAAGATGTTCATATTTTTGGATCCCTGAAGATTAGAGACATGAAACTTGGTATTTGAACTGAAATTCGGTACTCTATAGGTTCATGGGATGTAAACCCGTGGGCCGGCCGAACGCAGGTTTGGGGGCAAAGTCGCCTGGTACTTGAAATTATCAGTGTATTTCGGCATTCAGGATGGTTAGAGAAATGAAAGTATTTGAACTGAAATTCGGTGTGCTTGTACGTTTATGAGCTGCGAGACAGTAGGCTGAACATATGCAAGAGTCTGAGGGCGAAACACCTAGCTAGTCGAAGTATTACTATTATTAGGATCACGTAGTGGTACTTATAAGATTACAATGTTAGTACATACGTCCGTTACTCTACACGATAACTTTTGAACGAATGCGAATTTTTAAATTCTGTTTTTTGCCATAGATAGATAGAGTGATTATCTCGAGGGAGTTCGTTGATGGAGGTGATTTGCCTACCGGAAGTAGTAGAAATGAGCCATTTCCGGTTTCCACATTTATCAGAGGAAAAACGGAAATAGACAGAGATAAACGGTTTTCGGAAATCAATTACAAATTTCAAGGACAATTTTCATCTTCATCCTTAACACCCTAGTGAAATCGCAAGTTGTAGAAATAAGACACATCTTCTTTTATCGTTGATCACTATATAGCAAAAACAGTAATATATAGCGAAAACCTGTTTTCGTAATCGATTAAACGTTTCAAGGACAACATTCATCTTCATCCTTAACATTCTAGAATAACCGGAAGTAGAAGTTACTCTCTTCCGGTTATAATGCTGATCACTGTAAATTAAAAATGGTAATAGATAGCGAGAAGCAATTTTCTTTAATCAATTAAGTGTCCCAAGAATAGCCTATATTCCATTTCAACACTAATCTTTCTACTCAAACCGGAATTGAAAGAACCGTACTGCAACTTCCAAATTCAATATTAAATGATAAAATATTACGTAATCCTCTTTACGGATTATAATAATACATTCATATCTAGGGATCCCGAAAGTTAGAAACATGAAACTTGATGTTTGAACTGAAAATCGGTATGCTTGCAGGTGTATGAGATGTGAGGCCGTAGGCTGAGGAAACACGGCGGTTTCTGGGCGAAGTCCCCAGACAACCGAAGGCTAGTTATTAAATACATATTTTATCGTATTCTGATTATACATACAGTAGCAGAAGTTTCTGTTTTCCTTACAGGAAGATAAAGTGTAATAAATACAATACCGGAAATTTAAATTGTCACACTCGGCACTTTATGTATAAATAAAAGGAATTTTCAATATAATAAATATGACCTTCTTTTTGCTCTTGAAACATGTGTTCCCTTATTTTTAACTAAAAATCTATGTACTGAATTCCACATCTCCAACTTAAGCGAATCTTCACATTCGACAGTCTCTGAAGAAAGGAAGAGAAGTTTGAATATTATAGAAATGTCTCCGCTAGAAACGGCATTTTTCAAAGCGCTAAAAATACGTATTCTCTTATTATAAAGAAGAGTTTATATGCTGAGTTTCATCTCTCTAATTTCATGAATGTGTGAGATACTGAATTCTTTCTTTAAAAAAGAAAAAAAACTTTAGAAACCTCTTTATTTCCCTTGGAATACGTGCTCCAAAAATCCTTTCTTATCTCTTGCCTCCGTAATAAAAGGGATAGGCCGTAGGCCGGGAGTGCTCAAATAAAGGCCTCTGTGCGATCATGACACAAATAAGAAACCTCGAGTGCACAAAATATGATGCAAATATACTCCATTGTGTAAAACAGTTTTTGGCAAGTGATTTTTTTTTTTCAAAATCACCATCCTCCACCCTCGAAACAAATATTGCATTATCACTGAACACAAGATTAGTTAATTTATTTCGCGCTGGAGAAGAAAACAGAATTTGGAGATAGGTCAACATATTACGTGTCACGTCTTTATACTTTCATATTGTCAGCATATTCTTTAAAAAAGTAAACTGCTGTTCTCTCAGGCCCGTAGCCAGCCCAAAAATGTAGGGGGGGCCTGACCCAACCATATTATAGTTCATCACCATATTATAGTTCATTTGCAAGCCTACCATGAAAATTTTTTGGGGCCAGTGAAAATTTAGGGGGGGCCCGGCCCACCCTAGCCCCCCGTGGATACGGGCCTGTGTTCTCTATTAACATATGGTATCATTTTCAAAGTAAACAGCAAGAATAATTGTGCATAAATGAAATTCAAGAATCCTATTTTAAATTGTCTAAAACTGGTACACAAACAAACTTAAATTTTCCCCTTCACGAAAGTTACACATTTAGCGGCACTTATACTGTGGTGCTAGCCGGTGATGTTCACTATTCTCTTTTTTATAGGTGCTAACTAAAAATGGGTAAACGTTAATTAAAGACATATCGTGGATATAAAATTTACTATATAATAATATTACGTATATGTTATACTTCTTGCTATTTACCTTTACATACAAAACATCTTCCCGTATTTTTCACAAATCAAAATGTGGCAATTAATCGTGTTATAATAAACGTCTATTATATTTCTTGATATTTGCCTCTCTATGTAACAGGAACAATCTCTTATATAGCCATAATTTGTAAAACAAATCTAACCATGACAACGCAATATCGAATATTGTGTGCTCGCAATACCATAAGCACTTTATTTCATTTCTTTGTGCGCTAGTGGAGTACACCCGAGGAATATTCTGTCAAAAATTTCAGTTTATTTTTACCTAAAGAAGCATGATCTAGGCGATGATAAGAGAATCACTTCCATTCTTGTATATAATAGTACTATATAGATTATGGAATTAGTGTTACCCAACATAATGTCGAGAGAGAATTTTTGAGATGACACCGAACTCTTCCAAAAACTCATTTTTAAAGACAACACTTTCAAGCCTCCTTTTTAAGACGAAACAGCCTTAAATCTCTTCTCTTGGCTAATAGGCCTACTATTCTTAATCGTTGTTATACTCTACGCATAAAACATTTTGTTTCAAACAATGGAACATTTAATATAATCTCCTTCAATACAGCTCATTTGAATTATACTGTACATAACCTGAGAAATTAATGTTATTTATTTAAGAATTCGTACATACTGTGTATCGTTTGTAATTAATTATTCTCTTTTTCTTAAATCTTTTAAGCAATAAAAGAAATCCAGTTTGTACCTTGAATTGCTCAGATACAATGTTTTGCCTTCGTAATATGGAAAATATGATATCTAACTTGTGGCAACCCTGCACATATTTTATCATATATGAAAATCTCAACCCCCGTTCTGGCCATTAGCCAATATTTTCGCGCCTGTGATGGATTTCCAGTTCATGATCAATAGCAAGATAAGACACTTGAGCAAATGTCCCACATTTTAATAGTTGAGCAAAACACACTTGAGCATCTGACCTGATACCGACTGTCACAGTTACAACGCAGATAACATGAAGTCGTTGTTGACATATTGGTATCTTCAATAGATGCAAGCTGGCATGGAGCATGGTTTCTCAATCTCTTGTACGTGAGCAGCTGTTGGCAGTACGAAAGAGTTATTGTGGTAATAATTAACATCCTTTGGTGGTACACCAGTGGAAAACGTTGCGAACACCTGAAAAAAAATTTAAAAATCTCGTTTTTTTTTCAAAAATTTTTTTTTCCTTTTTTTAGCCCTTTTTTTAACGTGGGGATTTATTAATTGAGGTGTGTGTTACTTACAAATAAGGAGTAAGAACGGGAATAATTAAATCGAAAACCTAGAAGAAATTGGAATGGAAACAAAATCATTCAACGTGTGAACGTGTGTCAGGAAACAGGTTTGGTGGAAGGGCAATTAGCTGTTGTATGTAACGGAATAGTCGTATGACGTAATCAGGTTCATCTACTGTATTGCTAATAAATCAAGTACATACAAATGACGCAAGTCAAAGTCCTTTCGGCACAAATAAAACAATATCTCTCAATTTCTTCCCGTATAATTGCTAATAATCTCGAGTTAATGTATTATAGGTACTTCACGAACGGTAGTTCCACACATTTTATATAGGTGTATACCGAGTACAAAACTTGACTCCTAGCTTTCCCCGCTAGTCGAGTAGCTAGTGCATGTACCTTTGTAAACGTGGTCCCGGATTTGATTTCCATCTGGAAAGCACAAATATTTAATTTCATAACCATTCATTTTCATCAATCATCCGTCTCCTTTAGCCTAAAGAGTATAAAAGTGGGACATTGAAGTAAAGAAAATCATTTTATTTTTTCAAAAATTCACTCCTGCTGATTTCCTACTAGCTTTATAATTTGTACAAAGATATCTGGAGCTTTGTCAAATGCAACTAGATTTTTGTCATCAGTATTGTTTTCTGGTGAAACGTGATTCACGCGTGAATGCATAATATCTATAATACACATGTGTAGAGATACATTAACCCGCATGCTACACTATGCTTCAATTTACTACATCTTTCTCATGCAGGGGCCGCGGTGGCTCAGTGGTAGAGCGTTCACCTCTGGTGCTAGGGGTCCCGGGTTCGATCCCAGCCCCCGCCAAGTGAACTTTGTGGTGGACAAACACCGTGTGCTTGGGTTTCCTCGGGGTTCTCCCGTTTCCTCCCACTTTCTTCATTCCACCATTTCATTCATTACTCATCATCACCGTCTCCTTTAGCCTAACCGGCATAACCGTGGGACGTAAAACTCAAAGATTTCATTTCATTTTTATCTTTCTTATGCAGGTGTTACCACAATTATTGGACGACATATCACTCACCACACGAGTAGAGACGTGGCTTGAAGCTAATGGAACGCCGGCATATATTAGTACCCATGAGGACATTTGCATCATCGATTTTCGCGGATGGTAGATTGCCAGCATTGGGCCAGTTCTTGGCTTCCCAATCACCGGATTCGCGCCCATTAGACGTTTTGATTTCGGGTTGTATACGAAGCAAAGAGAGAGCTCCTTCGTGGCTATGCGATTAGCGTACGCACCTTTGGCGTGGAAAACCCAGGTTCGATTTCCGGCGGGAGCTCATGTGCTTCGAATTCCACGTTAATCAGTAGGTCCCGTCTCATATAGCCTCACTGCTGAAAGGAACGTTAAACTCAAAGTCCACCCAGCTCAACAAAACAAAGAGAAATCAGTCTCGTTTCTGTATTGCCACACTGTATTATCCTTTGATAAGTCTACAAGACTTCAAAGATGAGTGACCATTTTTTAACATACAAATATGGGAGAAACAAAAGAAATAAAAGCACTTATTGATATTGTAGAGATATACATTTCTACTTTAGTACTTGATTGCCATTTCATTACTGAAAACACTTCAAACACCACACTATCAAATAATATAACCGTAGTTGTTGTATATGCAGTTGAACTATACACAACACCACATTAGTATCATAGCACCTAATGACTTAAGAAAAGTAACAAGCAATCTTAAAGAGAAGTCTTACATATAATGTTTTAACATTTGGTGTAATCATGCCAAAATCTTTCGCTTTTAAAACAAATTTAGGAGTAATGTTTCATCTTACTTCCCCTTGCTGTTAAAATAATCGTCCTTAATTACAAAAATTAAAGCTTTCTATGCTTCTCTAAAATATCAACGAAGTTTCTATTGCGTTCCACGAGAAAAATAGTGATGTATTCCATACCTTTCATTCCTGTACCTGTACCATAAACGAACATCAGGGTCGTGTTCCTTCAAAATACTAACAGTAATTTGAATACATATATAAACCTGAAAAATTATTTCCTAAAGTAGATAAAATATAAATGAATAGTTTGAATAGTAGATGAATAGTAGATGAATCTACAAGAATTTTCAGTCGAGATTTCTCAGAGCGCCTTTCGTTAAAACATTATGTTGCAATACACTGATAATTGGGCTTTAAGTATCCAAAAATATTTAAAAAGTAAGGCAATTAAATATTACCTAAATACAATTGAAATTAGAATGGAACGCAATAGGTTACATTACAGATATTCGGGACAAGTGTTTGATACTGTCTTTGTGAAGTCAATCATAAGGTGAGTATTGAGAGAGGAAAATGCCTCCCAAATTCATTTGCATCAAATGTATAATCTTTTCAAAACCAACGTGTATACCTACGTATTAAGTTCTCTACGTACGGCTTTGTATAATTTATGCATAAAGATAACATTTTTACACAAAATATATATATTTTCAGAAGATAAAAGGATTAAGTAGTTAGAAATCAAACGGCCAATAATCATTAAAAATATGTTGTGAATGAACACCTATCATACGTACAAAAGAAATCAATGTGGTTTTAGAGGTAAACAGTGTTTACTGATATATAACATGTTTATCCTATGTATAAAATTGTGTAATAAACTAACTGACTTTATAAAGAAAAAAATATAAATTAGTTCTGTTGTCAACTTCGTGTTTAAACTACTATTGAGTCCTTTGTGTCCTTTGTATACTTGTGGAAAATAATAATTAACTACTTGTGTATATTAACTAGTAACTGCAAATATACATAGGCCTATATACACAATAGCTGAAATATTGAATAATGAAGTCATTATTTTGTACATTGTAAGAATGATGTTGTTTTCTTTTTTAAGTTGTTAAAACAGGAGCATTGTAATTGTTTTGAGTACTCTGTCTGTTTTAAATATACGACGAGTTCTATACCATTTTGTACACACGTACCGGTACATACTTGTAATATGGTCTACAGAAACAACGTAATTAATAACAAATCAAATCTAGCAAATGAGAAAGTAGAAAATTAATATTATAACTTAAAATTTAAGAATTTTTTCGTATAATAGTAATCGAAAAATAAAGACTCACGTTTTTGACATATAAAGTAATGTTTATCTGTGCAATTGACGTCCTTGTAGAATGCTTGGGAATGTTCTTCCTGGAGCACAAGACAATCATGATTACTGGGAGGAGGAATTGGAATAACTTGATTTTCAAGGTTTCGGGCAATGATTGTCTTTGAAGGCACCCACATCCAAAAGTCATCGAATAACCGCCCACCTACCCAAATTCCTTTTTTGTAACGCGTTTCTGTAATAATATAAAATAAATGATACAATGAAGATATTCCAATAAAGAAAAAAAGAAAAGGTTTCAAGTATAAAGCTTGTTAGAAAACGTCATAAACAAAATGAATCCATTACAAAACGCACGTAAAAAAATGAAAAAGAAAATGATAGAAGAAATTTATTGTGATTGATATACAAGCACACACCTTGGATATATTTCGACGCAATCATCATGAATCATCTGACATTTCTGGTAGCGTGGCACAAGCTTCCCAATACCCTCTGTGTGAAAATCTGCCGTCTGAGAGTGCAGTCAGCCTAGAAATGATGTTTTGAGCACTTCGCTCTCGTTGAAACCCTTCGATGAAAGCCACTTTTTCAGATTAAGAAATAGAAACGAAATCGCTGCGGGAAGGTCGGGGCTGTAAAGAATTTCATTTTTCCTACGCGTAGTAGAAAAATAAATAAGCTTTTACTATTTTCCCTCTATTTTACTATTTTATTTTACCTAATACAACTCATTTTTAACACGCAGTGGTCCCAGTATAACTACCACTTTGAGGTACTTCAACAAGGGTCATGTGTTGTTATTAACACAGGCCAGGTGTTAACGATATGGCACAAAGACGGTATTGGCCGATGTGAAAATAACACCGCGTTAGATTTGTATCACTAGGTAATTGAACGAAGGAACGAGGAAATAGGAACAGCGCCACAATGATCAGTCTATATGCGCCATGTGTTATTAGTGGCATTCATGGGCGGAGTTAGAGATTGTCTCCTGGGGGGCAGACCTTTTGTCTGCTGGGGGGCACGGTAAATACAAATGAGAATGGAAGGATCTTATAGGTGGCATTTTTATTTTTTGTCAAAAAGTGGGGGGAATGCCCCCATAGCTCCGCCTATGGTGGTATTCCAGCTAACATGGTGAACGCTAGACAAAAATATATTGGGCCTTATGCAGGGTCGTTGTGACGCGTGATTAATGCCATATTAAAGACTTCGACTAACATGTTTCCTGCAGTAGTCAGGCCTTTAGTATAACGCTAATCATACGTCAAAACGACTCTACATAAGGCGGATTAACATTAATAACCGTATTATTCATCAGCAGTCTGCAAAACCTTTCATTTGCTAACAAGAATGACTTAGGAAGAATATCATAACCACCTCAGAATCCTGTTAATCAGATAGATATACCTATACTGAAATTTTAAGTGGGCAAATGACTTCCAAGGACATTATAAAGCTCCCGTAATTAACCCCTATCAGGATCCTGCCGCCTACAGTCGAGCAATTTGTCCATGCCAACCAGATGCCGCGGTCGGATTGCCGGCGCCGAACACCGGCAATAGGATTTTCGACCGCGACGAATAGTTGCCTTGCCGAGCAGTCGGCAAACAGCCGGAAATGAGCATTAAATGCGTCGGCGCCGCCGTCGAAAAGAGGCCGGCAGAGGGTCGGAAAGAGGCCTTTCGGACTGTTTTGCTGACTCTGACGGTCGGCAGCAGTCGGCAAAGAATTGGCAAAGGGCATTTTATTTTACGATTTTCGACCGCTTGCCGCCTCGGCAAAAGGTCGGCAACTTTAAACAAGTAGATCGTCGTGCCGCCGCGGACGGGTGCCGGCTGCCTCCGGCGGCCCGCCACCGTCGACGGCGGCAATCCCTCTTTCCGACTTCCTGAATTAACTTCCTATTTTTTTATTATGAATAAAGTTTTACAGGTATATTTGAATCTGTACCAAGTAACTAACAACGTATTATATTTCCGCTAATCTTTCAGGATATTAGTTTTGTGAGCCTATGACTTTTCTGATAACATTTACATAAGTACAATTGCTACCATCTGGAGTTTTCATGTTCACTATGTCCCTCTTTGTCACTGACAACATTTTATTCCTTGTAACCACTTACAAATGACTTATGGCACATTTTATTATCCCTCATATGAGTAACGTGCGTTAAATAAGAAATAAAATGTTTTTTGTAAAAGAAATTGTTTTGCAACTGTATGTCAAACAACGCCAATTGTGTGTTAGTGACATGCTTCTCACCGTGTGAGGTTGTTGATATATCGACTACCATTTTAACATTTTACTCCAAAGTGCGATGAAATTGAAGTACCATCAGACATGCGTCAAAATTTAACACAGAGCCATTTTGTTCAACTAACACAACTCTTTTTTTTACTGTGTAGTGTCTATTAAACGAGAGAAAAAGCTTGACAAGCAAAACATAACTCCATTTTTTAAAAGAGCTGAATTTTTGTATTTAAATATAAAATTAATATTAAAAGAATAGGAAATAAGACTTGAAAATCCGAAGTTGAATTTGCGTGATCAATGTGAAAAATCTCGCGCGAGAAGAGAACTCTGATAATTTTGCGAGACGCGAGACAAGAACTACCTCTGAAACTGGGAGATGATACAAGAACTACTTAATTTGTCGTTTCTCATGATTTTGCGTCCATCTCTAGCACCAATCCAATTACTTTTACTCATCATAATTATCAAGGTATACTGTCATTCTTGGCAAGCCATTTGCCGTAAACTGAAAAGCTTCCATGCACCACAGTCTTCAACTAACCTTTTCATCTTCACGTACGATTTTTCTGTTTTGATACTGACCTCAACTGTACGCTCTTTCAGAATGCGAATTACCGGGGGATGAGGGGGGTTTCCCTCCTCAATCACATTTTGTTCCCCCTCAAAGAAATCAACTGAAGCGTCCCCACTGGGGATGCTCGCTTTCTTCCCCTATCCATGTTTAGTATAACTCAAAATTTCACTGATTTTTGTCATTTCTTGTAAATTTAAACTGCTAGCTGTATTTCGAAATGAGCGATGTAAACTATTCAGTTTTGATCATTTCTGATTTCCCCACTATTTTCTTCGTTGCTTAGTTGAACTATATTATTATGACTACAATTGTTACTTGCAACCGTATCCTGATACCCTTCAGTTCGTCGTCGTTCTTGAATTTGAATGTATTTATTGCGCATAACAAAGTCACATATAGATTTATAAATGCTCGTAGCGGTTGGCCAAGAAGAAGTAAACAAATACCTTCTTCCACCATACTTGGCGAAGGCGGGACGTGTCATATTCATCCTCTACATTTTTATCGATTATCATCTTCTTTTAATTTTTGTTACATTTCATTTTAGTTTTCGCTAGCACGCTTGCCTTTGGTGTGCGCGTTCCCAGTTCGATTCCCAGTGGGGGTACAGTTGAACGAAAAAAGTTGTTCGGATTTTACCATGATTAGTAGGTTCCGTTTCCCTTAGCCGCCCAGGCGTATTCGTGGGACGCTAAACTCAAACAAAACAAAAATCATTTTAGTTTGTAATTTGCATAATATTCAGAATATCCAATAAATAGAACAAGTGAACTTAATAGAACGTAAGCGGACTATTATTGTCTGGACATCACTGCCTTACTGCTTACGGAAATGAACTTTTGAAACTACCAAAAATTTGAATTATATCTGGTGCTGAGAGGCAAATTATACCAAGTCACTTTTTGGCCGACATTGAGTTACAGTTTTTTCTTACTTACATTAGTACGAGGGACACTACGAAAGTTTTGAGATGTGGACAACTGGAACGCAAGAAGTGAATAATTTTTCCGTCAATAAACAATTAACGCAATTCAACAAAATATTGTCTTAAAAACACTTTTTCGCTTCTCCTGTCAAATTAATATTTTATGAGTTATACTACTTTACTTCTCAGCCCCAGATATATTCTCTCGTAGCTATATATTATCCTACATGTTGAGGATGCGTTCTTAATGAGCAGACACGTTAGTGAAGGTGAGTATGCGCATAAGATTTGCTAACACGACTGATTCTACGTGTCATATATTGTCAGTGCCTGTATAAGCACTTCAACATTAGCGGGCTGTTTAAAGATAAACCTTCACTTTCCATCTTTTTGCTGCACAATTTACTGTCCATGCCAATAATGCTGTCTGGAAAACTTCAATGTAGGGTTTATACTTCATTTGATAATGTAGCACATAGTGAATCAACTCAGTTGTAACCTAACAGTAAAGTAATTGTAAGTGTTAATTTCCTGAGCTCTGTCACGGAATCGATATTAAAAAAAAAAAAAAAATTTAAAAAAAAGTGGAAAGCGGGGCATTAGCAGGAAATATAAGCTCAAGCTCGAAATTGAAATTGAGAGTTTTTAAATATTTAGCCTTTGATTTGACCTTGATGCCAGAAATCAGGACCAGCAACGATCTATTTCTCGTATGATAGGCTAATGTGTATTTTTTTTAAAAAAAAAAAAAGAAGAAAAGGAAGTAAGTCCGTTTTAATTTATAATTTTAGTGATTTTCATAGTACTGAAGTAGGTTTTCTTTCACAAGGCTGTGTGTAAATTTCATGACTACCACTCAGGCCGAATTAGTAAGTAAATAAACCTTAGAAAGCTACGAGCACAAGAGTGAGTACAACATTTAAACACGTTCAGGAAGGTTAGGTGTAGTGTGTGCATATCAAATATATACATAATTACTGAGCTGAGTTGGTTTTGAGTTTAACGTCCCTCTTTCAGCAGTGAGGCTATATGAGACGGGACCTACTGATTAACGTGGAATCCGAACACATGAGCTCCCGTCGGGAATCGAACCCGGGTCTCCCAGGTCAAAAGCGTGAACACGAACTGTTTAGCCACGAACGAGCTATGTACAAAGTTATTGTCAGTAGATTTATTGAATTAATAAATCCCTTATTTATTACAGATGTCATATCGTATTTATGTGTGTGGGGGGAGGTAAGGCATTATTGTATCATTTTGAACTATTGCACCTTCAGACTCTACGTCCTGTTGGCCTAATTTTATCCCCCAATATAAATTATCTAATTCACACACTACTCCTGTTGTCCTCTCCCTGTTTTTCCTGCCACTATACCCTGTAGCATATCTTTCATGATACAGTTCCTTCTCAGCCAACGTCCCAAACAATTTCTCTTCCTTTTTTTCAATTACATTAAACATGTTCGTTCCTCCCTCACTATTTCCAGTACTTTTTCCTTTGGTTTCCGTTCGACTTAGTACTTTCCATTCTCTACACTTCGGAAGCTTTCAGCTCCTTTTTTCTTGGATTTACATCTTTAATGTCCACTAGCATAGAAAGAACAAGTTTCAAATACGTGTAACATATACCTGTTCATAGGAAATAATGACTTACCATTTGATTGAGCTTGAATAATGTTTAAAATAAAATGAAGTTCTTCACTGTCTGATATTGTGGGTAATGTTGTTTTCTTCGCTTCGCATATAGCTAATGCTTCATTCCAATTAGCTTCCTCTTTAAAGTAAATATATTCCCATTTCTCTTCATAAAAATAATGTTCTTTCTTCAGATTTGCCCAAGGGTCTCTCAGAACTTAAAAGAAAGTATCATATTACTTACAAGAAATATTGATTCTAAAAGTAAAAATAATAATAAATTTTCGTACGTTCCTGGTCACCAACACTGTAATCTAAAATTTCTCCACAGTGATGTTGAAATTTATGCGATTATATCCTTATCATTACCAAACTATAGTATAGTTTATTATTCATTTTTATACAAACTAAACCATTAGTACTTTAAAACATTCTTTTCAGCGTTAGAGCTTTAGTAAATGATTTACATAAATCTACCTAAACCGTCATTTTTCATTAAATCAATCGCAATGATTGCGTTAAATACTTACCCTGATTTCCGCGAACAACAAAGAATTGAGAGATAAAAATTAGTATCATCTCGTAAAAATATATTCATAACCTTTAACCTTTACAAATAGACTCAATGCAATAGAAATAAATTATGAGAATAATATATTTCCTTGATAAATTTCTGTAGATGTGATTCTTGTGTATACATATTACATTCCACAACAGCTAAAAGATTAAGATATCAGGTTAATTGAAATTATTTAATAAACATTTCACATGAAAGAATTCTAACAATCATGTTGTGATTAACAAAAGGCATGAAATATTAAACTTTACGGATAATGTATATAAAACTTCACGGTTATAGCAAAGCACCGAATCTTTAGTAAACGCAACTTGAAGCTATAGATTAATAATAAAATAAATAGATATCTGCCATATGTGTATTTTTTGTAATCGGATGATTTATACATGCAGACGACCAATGGCGTACAGAAGAGAGCCTCCGGGTTTCACTCAGACATTAAAGCAAGTGAATTATGATGGACGAATTGTTTGAATGAGAAAGTGGGAGTGTCCTGGGAAAAAAAGCGAGCACGATGTTGTCCATCTCAAGCTTACTTGCCGTGGGAACGAAGCAGGAACCTCACCTATCAGATCGTTCAGAGGACGAGGTCTTGGTTTGTCTATTCCCGGTGGGAGAGCCTTTGAAATATTAAATGTCCCCGATGTATCTGTGTTCGTGTCTCTGTCGTTCAATGTTCCTGGAAATAACTGTAAAACGACAATAACCGAGTATAAGACAAGTTACGGAGACACTTTCGGTGAATAAAAAAAAAAAAGTGGTCTGAGGCACAAGGTTCCTATTAAGGGTTTGAATTACTCTTAAGACGACTTTCTCCTTCATGTTCCTTCGTGTATATGTCTTTTTTTTTAAAAAAAAAATAAACATGAATTTTCTGGATTATAGTATTTTATTATGACCGAAATCAGTGTTTCATTGATAATAAGATATTGGAAGCGTAAACGCGTGCAATTTGCTACATACACGAATGTTTCTTGACTCTTGCTTAACACAGCACTCTTAGGGTAGTGGCTTAAGCATTTCTTTCGTAATTTAGGGGTCCGCGGTTCGATTCCCTCTGAGGAAATTAAGAATTTTTTATAATTTACAATGTTGATATTTCTTATGTATAATAACATGAAAAATAGTCAATTTCTCCAGTTCTTACAAATTAGAGTTGAAACGACTTCCTTCACAGGGGAAATACTAACAATATGACATCACAGTCTACAATTTTGATTCGTATTGTCTGAAAAGTAGGCGCGTTCAGCAAATAATTCATGAATGCAAAAGGGTCATCCTTAGAGCCTAGTATAAGTCATAAATGTGTCTGAAACGTTATTGTTTCATTGTGAAATTGTTTCCAAGTTATTTCATTCTTATTAGAAATAATAATATTTTCGTTCGCCATTTCCAACACGTTCCATATATCCGTTCAACCAGAATTTTTAAATAGGAACTATTCTTTTTATATTTGTATGTATATTTTGTTAAAATATCAATACAATGCATACATAATCTAAAGTCTTTCACCCAAAGAAAGGGCATTACTATATATCGTGATGAAGATAAATCCTACTTAATTTCTGTTACGGCATCCGAAGTTTCGATTTTCATATTGTCCAGGAGCTGATACCTTCTTTCTCTCTCTCTTTTCCTTCCAAAGTATTTCTTATAAGGCAATTCATCCTTATAGAGGGTCCAAAAATTTTCTTTTCATTTTTCTTAACTTCAGTATGTTTATCTGCATTGGAAAAATGAAAGGAAATGAAATCTTAAGTTTTACGTTTCACGATTATGCCGGTTAGGCTAAAGGAGACGGTGATGGTGAGAGATGAGTGAAATGGTGGAATGAAGAAAGTGGGAGGAAACGGGAGAACCCCGAGAAAACCCACGAGCACAGTGTTTGTCCACCACAAAGTCCACACGGCGCGATTATTTGCATTGGAATAGGACAATATTAAAGTATCAAATATTCAGTGTTAATAAAATAATAATAATAATAATAATAATAATAATAATAATAATAATAATAATAATAATAATAATAATAATAATAATAATAATAATAATAATAATAATGGTATTAAAATTTTAAAGTTGCCCTAAAATTTGGCAAAACTCACTTATAAGTAGGGATTTCAGAGAAGGGGTTCCGTACCTTCAAGACACCTCTGCAACTACCCAAATTTTAAACGAAAGCGTTTCACTAAAGTTTCATGTAGAAAATATTTTACTGCACGTTTTAAGGAAAATAACTGTAATAAAAATAACTGAATATCATTGAACAGTAAGGCAATAATAAACTAACTTGTAGAATATGCCGATGTAATTGTTAAAGCTTTGCCACAAAAATATATACACAGACCATAATTCAGTGAGCTCTGAAATACAAAGTAACAAACTAGTGTATAAGATTCCGTCTACAGAGCAATTGTTACTTAAAGAGTAGACATATACTATTTCAAGAATCGAGATGAGACGATACTTTTCGTCTCGTCTCAATTCCCATCTCCAAAATGAGACGATAATTTGAGTTAGCCTTGTCCCATCTCGAATATAAAACGTTAACTCTCATCCTGATTTTGTTTGTTTTGTTTTAGAATCAAGATGAGAAATTCCTTTTCTCGTGGGCAGCATTATACACAACCGAAATATTTATTTTACCAAATGTCACGTTTTTGCTTGTAATGGTATGACTTGAGCAAGGGCGCCCATCAGGGGGACAAGGTTGGGCGCTTGTCCCCCTAATAGAAAATCGTACTTGGGAATATCGAAAGCCCAATAACATTTTTACATTAGTTATAGCAAAATTTGAAACTATATTTGAAACCTCGCTTATATTTGCCCCCCTTGGAAACCACAACATGGGCGCCCTTGGACTTGAGCGATAATAAGTTTCTAATTTTTAATCTTCTACGAGATAATAATAATAATTATTAGTTTATTAGGATTAGTTTATTATTATTACTATTATTATTATTCCTGAAGATTTGATAGTTCAAGTGTTGAAACATACGAGTATTCAAATATCCAAATATAATAAAACGTATGTCATCGCCGATTAATAACCATCAAAAATACTAAAGTAAAAAAAGGAATACTTGCCCGATGTAGATTCGATCCATGAAGCTCCAGTTTCCTGATGTAGCGCCTTGACCACTGACCCATGATCACTACGCGATGCATCATTCGTCTTTACTGTGTTTACGGTAGGTATCTTTGCCTCAGCTTGCAAAGTTGTATGTTATTTTTCTTCGTTTCAAAACATCTTTCGTATTTCTTTTATGCTTATACAAGTTCATAATCTTCGGCGTAGTTTATATTAATAACTTGAGTTTTTCATAACCTTTGTTTCACAAGTTTGTTTCTTCTCCATACCAAACTACAGATATGACATTTAATTCTCATACTCTGCATTTGTTTCAAAGCAGTCGCCACTTCCTGATCAATGACTTCTGGCCGCCAGGATACATTCAAACCAACGTTATTTGTAATCGCATCACGGAAAACGGATGAACAGTTTGAAATAAATTTTGAAACACTGTTTGAACTTGCCTTGGGCTAGGTTCACGCCACTTTAACGAAAAAGGTCATCTTAAGATGAGTAGGGAAGATTCAAAATTTATGCGAAAAGTAGAGTATCTCACGATCCAATCAAATTAAGAACATGAAGGTCGGTATATAATTTCCTCACTAAAAATAAGCTTACATGTATCCCAGCATTTTAGAATTGTTCCGTTTAAAAGGGGACAGAGGGACATTTACTATTTTCTCCCATACTCACACGACTTGTGTGTTGTTTGTGATCGCATCATGGGAAAACGACTTAACAGTTTAATATGGATTTTGGAACATAGTTAATATATGTCTCGAGCTAGGTTTTTGTCATGTTACATTTATTGAAGGTCGTATATTAAGGGGATTAGGAGTGGTTCAAATTTTATGAAAAAAAAAGATAACATATTACGAGTAAATCAAGTTACGAGGATGAAATGAATAATAAACTTCTCATCATAGAAACGTGTTCCATCGTTCACCAAAATTCCGGATTTACGGAGAGGGAAGGATATTCTTCTATATTCTTTGCCACTGTGAAATTGACGCTGTCTCTTGTTTGTAATCGCATCACGGGAAAACCTTTGAACCGCTTGAAATGATCTTTGGAACTTACCTACCTCAAGCTGGGTTTCTTGGTGTGAACAAGATGAACAAGTGTCCCAACGTTTTCGGAAATTCAGTTTTTAGTGAAGAAGTGCAATTTCTCAATACAGTAGAGATTTTGAGATTTGATAAGAAGTGAAGATTTTTCTCAATATAGTAAAACCTGTCAATTTGGCTATCTCTTTAAGTTGGCCACCTGCTAATCTTGGCCTGGTTCATCTAGAACCTGTATTTTCCCTTAAGTCATTCGTTACTTATTACTCTGTAAGTTGGTCACCTGTCTATCTTAGAAGCAATGCCACCCTATGATGATGATGATAAATTTACCTGCGTATCTTGGGCATGCTAAATATCGTTTTGTCATTTTCTTAACTCTTTCGTATTCCAATATGAGAGGGAGATGTGTGAATGGGGATAAAGAATTATGAATTTCCACTATTTGTTCTTCGAGGTCAATCGCCAGAACACTACCCTGATAAAGGGGTGTTGAAGGAAGATGTGAATAAGGAAAAGCACGTACAGATATTCAGGAAATAGTTGTACGTGCTTGTTTACCTTGTCTGTTTTGGTAAAACCATTAGCTATATCGACTCCTTTCAACAGTGGGAAGCTTTAATAATTTCGGAAAATTCTCAAGGGTAAAGCCAACCATCTCAATTGTCAACTATTGGCACTTGTCGAAATGTAGCGGAGGTTTTAAGATATGAATTTCCTTAAGATTTTTTTAAAAACACATTTTGCTCCGAGGGAAACACTTGTAGCTCCCTCGGAGGAAAAGGTGTTAACAAGAGGTAGTTAACTACAAAATTAGAACATGCATATGTGCCAAAAAGAATAAAAGAAACACCTCGAGAATGAACCATTATAAATAAATTTATTATTAACTGATTTCATATTTTTCGAAAGGTATCTACAGAAAATATTTCTCACTGTTTAATCAATTCAGATGAAAGTTTCTTATGGTACGTTTTCACGTTACATGAATCTTGTAGCTGTCATAAAAAGAACTTGCAACCCTACTACATTTCTCCATGTAGGCCTAAACATGATCTTGAAAGGGACATACAACATTTTTTCCTTCTTGCAAGGAATTAAACAATGTGCAACTTTCTGGGTCGTCTTGCTTACTACCTGCAATCGCCTTCCCGATGACATAAAGGAAAAAGCAGTTTCGCCGCTTCCTAACAACGGATTATTTTGAACAGGGAGGGTGCCAAAATACACGTTTTTAATGAGGAGGTTCACTATTTGTCTAGAGTGCAGTGCTGCATGGCTGGAGATACCTTTCTTGCTTTCAGGAAGTTGTAACATATAAAGAGTAAATAGAAAGGTCGGGTTACAAGGTATTTCTTATGACAGTTACAAGAGTCATGTAAAATGGAAACGTGGTCTTACTCTACAAATAGCAAAGGAGCAAAATCCGATTTCGGTGTGTGTTCAGTGATCTGTGTTCAGTGGAAGGGGATCTGTTGAATTCATGAATTCATAATAGATTCCAAACGTAGAATGTTGATTGAATTGTGTGTATTAAACATACTGTAGTATTTTTCTAGCAATGTATATTGTTATGATTATTCTATATGCATTAATTAGAAGTAGCTGACGTGTCATTGGTTATTAAAATTTTACAATCAATTAATACTAGAAATCCTATTCTAAAAATACACCAATCACAATTATTTTCTGTAAGTTGTCCACCTGTCTAAGTTGGCCACTTTTCAATGAAACTGATCGTGGCCAACATAGACAGGTTTCACTATATATAGATGACATTGAGGTTGTTTGTTCCATCATCACGGCAAAATAGGTGACACATTTGAAGTGAATTTTTCAATATAGTTAGTACTTGGCTTGGACCGGATTTTCATGTCACTTTGTAAAATGCACATTCTAAGGGTGAACGGACTTTAAAATTAATGTCAAACAAGAATAGAATATTACGGAAGTGCCTCAAGTTAGTGAAGTTAAACTCGATGTATAAGCTAATCATTCAAGATTAATAAATACTTACTCCAGCCTTTTTGAACATTCCGGTTTAAGAGGGAAGGGGTAACATGTTTCTCCATATTCATTGACATATGTATCACAGGGAAACGGATGAACCATTTTAACTTATTTTTGAATATAGACTATTCTTGAATCGGCTATTTATCATTCACTTTTGAGTTGAGTTAATTTTGAATTTAACGCCCCTTTCAGCGACGAGGCTATATGAGACGTGGACCTACTGATTAACGTGCAATCCGAACCACATACGCTCCCGCCGGGAATCGAACCCGGCCCATACCAAAGGCGAGCACGCTAAACGCTTAGCCACGAATGAGCTCATCATTCAGTTTTATTAAGCTGTATGTTCTGAGGGACTTCAAAATGTACCGAAATAATAGAGTATCTCACTAGCCCCTCAAATTTGGCAGATGAAACTCAATACATAAATTTGTTATTTGAAAAATAAAGTGGCATGTATCTCAGCAATTTCGAAAACCTCGCTATTGAAGTGGAAGTGGACAGCTTCTATTCTTTAATTTCCTAATTTGTATTCATAAAATGGTCAGAGTGAGAAAACAGTTCAACTGTTTAAAATGAATTTTTGAACATAATTTAACACTTGAGTCAACTTGAGTTTTAATCGTTACACTTCGATTAAATGCACATAGTAAGAAAGCAAAAATGTTTTAATATACCTTTCAAGGTTTTTTTACACATAAAAATTCCTTTTCTTGCGAAGAGCGGGCTTTTCAGTTAGTGAAATATATATGAGAAAAATTATCCAAAGATTTTTTACACATAAAAAATTAAAGAATATGCCTTAATTGACCTTTTTGAGGAAGTATTTTAAAATTAATTTGTCATGAATAGAAATCTCAAAACACTGGAATAAACCCTGAGACATATTCTATTTGACTTTGACGCGAGCTAAGTCTTTCTATGGAAGTTCAACATTAAAGTTGGGAAAATGTGTAACTTCGTTACGATTTATGAATAACTTTTTTATGAGTAACTTAGTTTGTTATATATACAATAAAAATTGTTGTATGCTTTTGTTTTCGTAAAATGATAGTGTACTGTTGAAGTTCGCATGCTATCAGACGAAATTGCTATCAGACGATTCGCCGCGAATGCCTCTTCGCCCCTTTTACAAACCATGGGGCATTATGGTCAAACGATTCGTGAGCACTTCACTGCTTTTGTTGGATATTGCGCTATGAGTGTAACGCCAGCTTTATAACTGTGTTCCCCAGACAGTACTCACTTGGTGGAGAAAGCAGACAATCAGGTAATGTGGTTCGGAAAGCCGGCATTAGTCTTCATAGTGTTTAGGTCTTGATTAATTTCAGCTGCCAAAACCCTTGCATGACTTCCCAACAGCAAGTGGTGGCATCTCGTTTCCCGGGCTCCTTTCTTACTGGTTGACACTATACCAAAGATAGTAACGACACTGAGTGGGCAGCCGTCTCCCCAATGACATTCTCCTCCCCAATCACTAAATCTTTAGCCGGGATTAATTCATTGAGCACCCACGTTGTTGGGAGCCTATGCATTTTTAAAAACAAAAAAGTTATTATCTACGTATTTTTGTTCACGTGGGCATGAAACAACAGTTATAAACAATTTTACTATGTATTAAATGTATATATTGTCATTCCACAGGTTGACTAAGATTTTAGCTGGTTTAGAATGTGCATATATTCAGTTTTTTGGTAAATCCATAATATGGTCAAGTAACGGCGAGTTGGCATTACGTAGCCCACGAAATGAACCTTCACTTTCATGGCAAAAATACAATAACTTAATCCGCACAAGTTTCAATTTCCTAATTCCTATTGTACACAAATGCTACTCGGGTAAAGTTCACTCTTCCAATTTTTTTTTTAAAGTTGTAAACTGAGCATAACTTTTCTTTCTCCATTTCAATGAAAAAGATGAATTAGCAAAAGAACATTTCAGAGTAAACAGTAAGAAATAAATATGTAGATATGTCATTACTACTACATATGAACTACTTACCACAGCTGCAAATAACATAGACCAGAAAAGAAGTACTGCTCAAGTTATGTGTTTTCGCTTATCTAATTTCCAGAGTAAGCTGATATCTTGCATTTCAAAAGACCATCCAGGCACTCTATTGTCATTATGTTATAAAATGTCAAAGTGAATATTGTTTCTTTGTCGTCAATTCTACAGTCAGTCTCATGTAATGTAATTTTTAATCCATAGTGCGTTGGTATGTAATAGTGAGAACCAGAGGAATCTAAAGGAAAACATCGCAGTTTCGACAGGAAAATTACTACAAGTACGTGTGATATTTAAACAAATAAGAAAGACAATGTTATGCTGCCTTTGTTGTAAAAATATCTTTGTTAGTAAATTATAATTATAGATGCATCGCAATTTATGATGCAATTTTTCGTTTGTATTGCAATTTTGTTTAGCAAACTACGATGCGATACCGCTTTTAAAAATAATGATATGAGAAAGTTGAATATCAAGAAACAATTTCTAATTTCCATTAGTGTTCCGTTTAACCCTGTATTATTTGAACACCTGGAAAAGCAAGATGATACATGCTTAGGAAAGTTGTAAAGTTGTCTTTGGCGTTGTAAATACTTAGTGAAGTACGATTAGTCTATTTTATTTCAAATTAAAGAATTGAAAATATGCATATTTATCTAACAGGGTACTATGAAAAATAAATATCAAGCATGTCTTTTTAAGCCGTTGTAGCACAAGAAGTTATAGAAGCCGTTCTCATTTATAGGTCTCGATGTATACTTGTTTCTGAAAAAACTTAAAACGCTTGCAAGTTTCATTTCACTTCTCACAAATCTTCTATAGTAGTAGTCGTCGACACTGTTTTCAAAATTTGCCAACAAAAAGCTCTATATCTAAAATGCTTGTCTTCTTTTTTAAATGTCAATTATTTATTGTCAATTTGAATGTTAAATGATGTTCTTTCATTAAAAGTTGTTAAATACTATAAAAAGCAGCATTCATAACTAATGATTTGAGTAACTTCTATACGTTTGTTTTCCCATTTTTTCGTTTGTTTTTGAAAGGAGATCGCTTTAGCACGTGTCTGATTATCTAAGTAAAATGTGATATTTTCCTTCCAGTAGACATTTTATGCGTACTGTTTCTTTCCGTTGTTTATTCTTAATATGGTTTGAGTCGGTCAGCTCAGGTGTTCTGAATCGGTTATCTAAAGGTGTCTGTAAGGCGAACCTTATATAGATAAGGATTTAATTTTTCATTAATAATTGCAGGGACCTCGTATGTGTTACTACATACATGATTTTGCCTGATTTGGCTTCCGAAAAGGATAGAAAATTAACACTTTATCACCAGAAGCAAAATCGATGTTGGTATATTTCTTGTCATACTTCTTTTGGTGTTCATGCATATTTAAAAGGTTTTCCTTGTCTGTCTCTTGTGTAAGTGGTCCTTATACACTTGAAGTTGTGGTGTCAATGCAATAAGTGCAAATTGTTATTGGTTCAAATCCATAAAGAAGGAAATAGAATGTTTGGTACCAGCCTGAATATAGGTATTTATCGCAAAAGTGATCTGTGATACTGTATTCGGTCATATAGTGTGATTTTCTTGTACAAAAAAGTAAACGAATTCTGTTGACTATTTCTAGTATCTCCAGATCATTAGTTATATGCTGGACCAAATCCTAAAGCTCAGCTAAATTTTGAAGCTTTTTCACATTATGAATAGGATGTGTTAAGATGTAAATAGGAGAAAGCGCCGTACCGTAAGATAATACCTTCAAGAAATATCTGAATGGCATCTGCAGTAATATTGTCGGTGACTTTTTGACACAATAGCGTGTAAGTATTTCTACTGCAACCAAAATATATTTTACATAGCCGTCTCCGGTGGGAAATGATCCTAAAGTGCAGGGACGGCATTAAGGGTGAGCGAGGGTGAACGACTGCCCACCCGATGGATGGCTCGCCCACCCCAACAGAAGTAGAGTAATGAAGGTGACATCCTGCACTTCAAAAGCAATAGGTATTACTTTGGATTGCAATATAAAAGGTTCTAGGACTCTGTTTAACTGCAATAAACAATGATTTTAAGTCAGATACTTGTAGTAATATAATGAGTGCCAAAAGTCGTGATTAACCTTTAAATTACGCAGTCTTTAAATTCAGGACCTCGTGAACTACGAAGCCATTTAAACCGATTTCGTAAGGTTGGACAGAAACATGATAAAAAGATCACTCGTAATTGCCGCAAACACAAGAACAAAAAAACTTGTTACTTAATATCTACTTGAATTTCAGTTATTGACATATACGTGGTTTTTATTGTATTATGCATTATTAGTATTGTTGTTACTGGAAAGTTCCTTTTAGAAAAGAAAACTAAAATGTCTCCCCGCCCCTCCTCAAATATACTGATAGGAAGAATATGTATTTATTAATCCTTGATTTCCGTTATTTGACATCACATTCCATGTAAACTTTCTTTTTTAATTCCAGTTTTTACTACAAGGAGAAAATAACACGAAAAAAATAAAAGTTACATGATGTATCGTTTTAAAGGGGGATTTTCCCATCATTCCCAACTAATTCGCAAATTGCTGTAGACCAATAAAGTTAGCACGGCTAAAATTGTTAATACTGTTTCCCCTCGCATGGTGTAAACATGATTGGTAGCTTGTTTTTTTTGGACATGAATATAGGTGACTTGCTTTTATTCGAGCTCATTTAATTACACATTTCCGTATTTTGTTTCTCCATTAGCAGTACAGGCTGCTGGTGTTAATCCAAACCCCAGCGTAATCCGAAACCTGCGCTTGTCCGAATGATATTTAGCCGGCGGGGTTGATATTTTTTAGACTGGTTGCTCAAACAGACACAGTTGTGAACTATTGGACTAGATCAGGTTACTTTTCTTGAATACAAGACTGTTTCAAATGACTGTTGAATGCTTAACTAGATATACGGTACTGTATATGTTTTTAGATTAGAACTAAACCTTGACAAATATTCGTTTGTAAGTGGCTTTTTGGCTTTTGAGCACTCCCTTTTTACGCCAAACAATTTAATAAACCGAACAGCTCAAAACAAATATTCGGATTAACGCGCGCTTCCTGCTGGTCCACATTTTTGCCCGCACAGTTACCATAAAATAAACAGATGCGAAATAATCTATCTCCTATTAACCTTCCAGTGTCTGCGGTGAGTCCTGGATCGATTCCCAGT